>NC_140949.1:143084542-143592042 GCF_014529385.1 Adiantum capillus-veneris | reverse complement strand
TGACACAGCTTTATGGACTGAAGTAGTCATCGGGTTGACGGCTGGCGAGGCGGTCTTTAAGCGCATTTAGTCCCTTTTGGTATCTGATCTTCCTCTCTTTATCTGGCACTTGCAAGAACTGCATGGTGACTTTGTTTTTCAGATCCACTACTGAGTAGCCTACAAAGCGTGATGTCAGGTTGCTCATCACTAGCGCAAATATTTTCATTCGCCAAGTAAAGAACCCTGTGTAGAACGCTTCCTCGAACGCCAGCATATTGTGAGAAGGTAAAAACATACATCGTGCGTAGAAGCCATAGAGGACTTCTTCGGAAGGTTGCCCACTGATATCATACCACAACCCTTTGTTACCCTCAAGGAATGACATCCACAGGGTGCCTGCTTGCTCTGGCTCATGGAATACTTCGATGCAGGTGAGCAGCATTCGGCAGATTTTGTATAACATTGCTCATGATAAATATGGTAGAAGAAGGACATGGCGCCCGTTAGGGTTTTCACCATGTACTCTTCCATCAACGGTCCATTTGTTGGAGCAGGCAATCTGGGGTAATTCAACCAAGTTGACCGCTTCTTTACTAGTGTCTCATGTGCTTGCCAAGTTCTTACTCTTGGTACAGGACAGGAAGTAGGATCCTTCTGTAGGGCCGCGGATACTCTTGCAAACAGAATCAAGTACCTTGGATTCTTGTTCAACCAGCTCAGCCTCCACTTCGGGTTGTCTTTGATCTGCGCCCTCGACTTGCATGTCGGTGTAAAGCCTTTCTTTAACTTGTAGCAACTCCACTTTAATCAAAGGATAGGGCAGGGATTGTTGGTGCCATTGCGCATTGATTTGATTAAGAGTGAGTTGTGTAACGTTGATGAAGTGAAGAACTCTCAGCTCCCAGTACATTGTTTCCTTCCACTGCTCAACTACCTCTTGTGTAATTTTTTTCTTCAATGCATCTTCCTCAGCCTTTGAGAGTTGGACCATTGGCAATGTGTCTGTTTTGATAATGTGTACTTGAAACTCTTCCTCGCCACTTGGCTCTTCAACTGGCTGTGTCTCTATCTCAACGAGAGTAACTAAGGGGATCTCTATCTGTGGTTGCTCGAAAGTGCCTGCCTCTTCTTGTGTTTCTGGCCATCCCTCTCTCAATAGCTGGTTGACTCTTTTAGCTTTAATTATTTCTTTCAGCAGCTCGTCTTCTCTTTGAACCCGCACCAAAGCCAGGTCTCTGCTTTGAGATTGCTCCAATTTAAGCTTTAGCTCAAGGTCTTTATTCTTCTTCTCTAATGCCTTGTAGACCTCGTATGTGCCTTTGATCGAGGCCATTGCGGGATTTTCTCTGATTTGCCGCAAGAAAATTGCTTTATCATTTATTCTTTGCTCTGAGTACTGTAGGGAGGCATTGGCTACATCTAACTGAACCTGAATCTTCTGAACTGACAGGGTTGTAGTTAGAAGTTCATTTGTGACTTCTGTCAGCTGTTCATCTTTTGCTTTGCATGCATCTGACAATTTTGTAAGCAAATCACCAAGCTCCTCCATTTCTTTCTGTTGTTTATCTCTTGCGAGCTGATGTTGTTCAGCTTTCGCTTTCAACTCCTGCACTTGCCTTTGTAGATCGGTGATGACGTTTAGTCGGTCGTCTAACTCCCCTTGAAGTGCATCAATCACCATTTCTAATTCTTTGGCCCTTGTGCTACGGCTAAGTGCTACTGAGCGAAGTCGTTCAATCATGTCCTGCATTTGCTTAGCATACTCATTAACTTGCAGGATCACTTTGTCATTTGATTGCCAATCTTCGTTTTGTGCCAGCTGACTTGATGTTTTTGCAGATTCTTGTGTGTCCTTTGGCGGTGTCATGGCTACTGGTTGTTGTTGCCCTTGCGGCTGTGGCTGATCTTCTGTCGTTTTGTCATCCTGAGGCTTTGTGGATGCCTTGGTCTTCTCTTGCTGTGTTGAGGTAGAGGGTGTTTCCTCGGCCTCCTGGTCTCTGGGTTGCTCAGACTCTGTGTTGTCCTTTGTTGGAGCAGGACCTGCTGTCCTTTCAAGATCTGGCTCTTGCTCTTTGTGTTGCTCTTGTGTAGATTCAACTGCCTATTGTTTCGGTTCAACTACTTCTCTTTGTTCAGGCTCTACCTCTTTTGTGTGTTCAGCTTCTGTGGCTTTATCTGTTGGTGAAGGTGGTGGGCTCAGTATGGTGTGATCATGCTGTTCAAAAACATGTGAAGAAGGGTGGGGAGACACCTCACCCTGATCATGTTGTGCTTCTCCTTGTTTAGTTGTTCCCTCTGCTTGCTTTTGCTGTTCTGCTGTCTCTTTCTCTTTTCTCGCCGCTTCTCGGGCTTCCTTCAACTTCAAGGCTTCTGCTTCTTGATACATCTTTTCCAGGGATTCCGTGGGATCTTCAACCTGCTTCCTGGTACGATGCTTGGTTCTTGGTCCTTTCAGCTCAATGGGTACCCACTTTGCTGGGTCCTTGCCTTGTGCTTGGTGGTTACATTCGTAAGATTGCTTCTCTCTTTCAAATCTGGCTTGCTTTTGTACAGGTTCCTCCTAGTGTGTTGCCACGACTTTTCTCTTCATTTCTTCTTGCCGTGCTCTTTTTTCCTCGTTATCTGAGCTTTCACTGCTATGCCGTTCTGACGAGCTCTGAGCTGACTCTTTATCAGACTTGTATGATCTCTTGGCAGATCTTCTAGCTCGAGGAGAAGGTTGTGCTGACACTATCCAAGTGTTTTGATCTGGGGCAGGCGGCAAGTTATCGGCCATGCCAATAGCATAGTACACAATCCTAGTCAGAACCTCTAGTGCACCCATAATATGTGATTTTCCCTTCTTTCTTTGTCCCTTTCAATGTGGACGAAACATATTGTGCATGGTTAATTGGTTGCCTGGTGGTTGATTTGAGGACTTGCGTAAAGGTTGTGGCAACCGCATGATTTGGTGTTGTATACCTCGATGGACTTTTGGCAAGGAAGTGGAAATGTTGATGGTACAACCTTGTTGGCTCTTCCAATGTTTGTGGATGAGGTCGGAAAATGTCGCAGCGGCGGTTTCCTTGGTGAAAGTACCTGCCGTCTCTCAATCTCTTGCCCTCATTGTCGTTCCTTCTGCTGACAGTTTGAGTGTTCTACCACTATCTCCTTGGTAATCACTACTTCAACTTTATTCCTTTGTGGGTCAGAGACCTGAGCGGTTCCATCTTCTTTGGTCGTGGACAAAAGCTCATAAGCCTTTTGGAAGTCTACTCCACACGGCTCTTGTTCATAGAAATCTCTGAGTCCTAGCTTTCGGTTGGCTTCTTTGGTCTCGGGCTTTGTGGCGACATCATACACTTCTTTGGCTAGAAGTTGCAGCTCCACCTGATGTCCTTCCTCGCTCTTGAATATGCCGATGAACATTGTGGTGTTATGCTCTTCAAGCTGTTCTCTTGAAAGATAGGTTGCTTTGGCGGTTTTGATTGAGTCGGGGTCTAGTTGGTATGCTAGTAGCTCTAGCAACTTTTCTTTTGGTTGAGCTCTTCTTGGCCTTCTTTGCTGCTTGCATGGCTCCTGTTGAGTGAATAGAGTGTCAAAGTTAGTAAATTTGGTAGACTTTCTCTGAAATGTCCTTCGGTCTGAAATACTGACAAATTGAGTCCAATTTGCTTCAAATCAATTTTTAAACATGCATAGATGCATAAAAACTTGTAAGGAACAAAATTATAAGGTCCAAAAAAAAAATTGCAACAAAAGTAAATAATCGCGCTTATTTACAACTGAGTAAATTTTTCAACTTTTTGCAAATTTGACATTACAAGCTTGAAATATATACCAAATAGATACTCTGAGTGAGATATGGGCTCATTTGGATGCATAGGATGAAAATGGTGCGAGATTTAGGCTTTAGGTCTCTGAAACAGTAGATGTAAAGAGATTTGAGATTCTGAGCTCCAAATTTGTTCAAACTTGGCTAGTGGGCTTAGCACATCATGTACTTTGGATGTATGATGGCAAAATTGTAAATTTCTACCATTTTGGCCAAAAAGTAAATAATCACGATTATTAAATTTTCTACCAAAATAAACTTTTTTGGGTACAACTTGGTTCTAGGCATTGTATAGACCCTCTGTTTGTGATATAAGGTGATTTGGATCAAGAAATGTGGCTCATAAGTAAGAATTTGGCTTGCAAAGACTTTTTTGCATTTTTTGACAATTTTCCAAGTTATGTGATCATTTTGGCTCATACTTGAATTTTGGCATGTGTTAGGTGTGTGCAAGTGATAAGTGATGTGATGATGCAACTTTGTAGCAAAAATAGTACAAAAGTAAATAATCGCGATTATTTACAGCAATCACATTTTTCTTGCAAAACTTAAAATTTTTGACCTAAACACATTCTATACACCTAAAACAAGTCCTAAATTGAATTTGGTAAGGTTGGTCTTGCTGACATCACTTTGTGCTTTGTCGACTCTGAAATCTCTGATTTTTGTGACTACATTGCTTATTGAGTTGGTTAGTCACCTTCAAGGCTATGGACTTGTCCGCAACATAGTCGTGAAGCAACTCATCCAATTTTGGCCCATTTGGAGTCAGTTTGACCCCGTATCTCGAATTTGACGCTTTGTAGCCTTCGAGCCGTTTTCTGTTTTTCGAGGGCTTCGCTTGATTGATTTCACGAAACCAATCATATACATTGTGTATAGACCTCGTAGGTAAGCTGTCTGTGGAGTCAGGACCCAATTCTGGCATCTGCCAAAAACCTAGCTTTTCTACTTGGGGACCCCTCGACCTTTGCCGAATGGTCAACTGTTGCTATAGAAGTGTTCTAATATGTTGGGGCATGCTACAGTTCAAATCTCATCCGATTTGGTTGAGCTGACGGGCCGCTATGGTCGATTTTTGGTCGTAGGTCTTCGTACATTGCCTAGATTCTAGGGTTTTTTCTAGGGGTTTATTCTAAATTCTGGCTGTACAAAATGGATCATTGTTGAGTAAAGAACTTACCCCTCATGTCTCGTCTGAGACGGCGCTGAAAACGGGTGACTGTAGACTCCGAAAAAGACGCACGAAAGAGGTCGAAAAGCTCTCTTTCCAAAGGCAACAAGTGAAAATGAGGTGATTTTAGCCTACCTTGGGTATCTATACTCGGACTTCCCGAACCAATTTTTTCCCAGATTCCACTGTTAGTCCTACTAGGCCGTGAAATCTATGTTAGACTCAAAAATTTCCCCAGTCGGATTCTTGTAGCTCATTCTGTAAGAATTCTGCAAAAGTAGGTGAGGCCGCCTAATTTAAGCTTCCCGCTTCCATCTGTCGATTTGATTGAAATTTTTTATGCTTGTGCGCCTTGTCATTCTGATCACCACCGTGTCTTCAGTCTTTCCATCTGAGCTCCGTTGCTATTTATTATTAATTTTGACTATTTATTGAAAAACTCAAAGAAAATAACAAAATACGCTAAAACAACAAAGTGAAAATCCAATAATCAAGAAAATCCATTGAAAAACACAACTTCATTGTTTTTTGTTGGATTTCTCTATTTTTAAGTCTCAATATCAAGAAAAATGATGAAAAATAACCAAAAAGGACTATTTTTTGATGATTTTCTGATAGTATATACACTATTTACACTCATTGGGGAGATATTATCCGTTAAATTTCACCCGTTGATGATATATAAGGGAATTATTAGTTAGTTAATTTTGCAAAAAATCACACGTGAACATCAAACTTTTTCCTCCCTCTTCAAACATTGCCCTTAATTACTTACTACTCTTCCACCCCTCCTAGATGGCGTACTTCGGGACGATTGTGTGCATGGGTTGAACAATCGTGTCTATGCATAGCTGTGGTTGGCTCTACCATGCTTTGAAGATCAATGTAGTTCAAACCATTATGCTGTGCAAGAGTTGGGTCTTGAGAGACTTAACTCAAGGGTTTCTGATGTCGAGGCTTTCTGATCTGTCTTCTAAAGAGCAAATCTTGTAGCTTGTGTGCTCTTTGCTTGATTGTGCCATCAAGATGTTTTAACACGCTGATTTCCTGAGTTGTTGGTAGCACTTTTTATTGTTGTCGAGCTTTTACTCGCCATTGATACCTTGGTTTGCTTGGTGTAGAACGGTGTGGTTGAGGATTCTGAGGCTTAACTCTCCATTGCTTGATTGTTTTTCCCGTTTGCGGAGAAGATAAGTGCTCTTTTTTTTTTTGCCAAATCCATTTCATCTTAGGTTCCTTGCTCGGAGATGACCATCTCCGTGTTTTGACCTTTGGAACTGTCTTTGGTATTGTCGATGATGTTTTGGGCACCCAGATTTGAATTGGTTTGTCCTTAAGCTGTGCTTTTGGTACCCAAATTTGCCTGACTCCTTGCATGCTACCTATAGCATTTGCTTGTTGATAGGATGGAGAAGATTGATTACTTTGTAGTTTGGTCAGCTGATTGCTTCCTTTCCATTCCTCCTTGCCTGGTGCAATTGGAACAATGAGTTGCCCGCCTTTAGATGATAGCTTGAGCTTATTTGTATCCCAATCTGGTACTGCTTTGTATGTCCGCATCCATGAGATTCCTAGAATTATTGTCTCATTCATGTGTTCATCTGGTAAGCATACAAACCGATGAGGACATGAACATCCATGTACTATCATGTTCAAGTTGACTACTCCCAATGTCGGGTTTTTGTTGCATCCTTTGATAGTCACTATTCCTGCTGTTAATGACTGAGTTGTTGCTTTCTTGTACGTGGAATAACTGAATGAATTTACTCTAGCTCCTGTATTGACCAAAGCATTTGTGCTATGATTGTTGAGTTGTACTTTGATGCGAAGGTCCATTCCATCTAGCCATTCATCATCTGTTGACACTACATCTTTCGGCAATTCCCATTGTCGGTGATCTATTTCCAGTGTGTTGATGGGAATTGGTATTTATTGATTCTTGAGAGCAGCTTTCCTTTTGAGCACCCGAAGCCGAGCTTCTTCTTGGGCTTCATCAATAACTTGCTGTCGTTTTATCTTTTTTTTTGTGGCTTCATGCATTCTTTCTAGAAATTCATTGGTTAGTGGCAAATTGTACTTCTTTAAACGACATCCACTAATCCAATTAGCCGTTGGTTCACCATCTAGGGTGGATAGCTTAACTGCTCCACTTGGAGATACATCTTCAATGAGAAACGGTCCATTTTCCTTTTTCTTAAACTTGGGAATGTGTTGCTTAAGGGAATAGACTAAAACTAAGTCCCCTTTTTTGAAGATTTTTGTAATTAGATGGGAATCAAAAAACTATTTTTGTTTCCATTTTTGTGCATAGATGTGAGCTACAACAGTTAGCTTTTGCTCATCTAGCTTCTCTAAATCTTCAAGTCTTTTAGACAATTCATGTTCAGTCCACTCAAGATCCTTTGCTACCCTTAGTGTCGGCAATAGAAATTCTATTGGCAGTATGGCATCAAGACCATAAACAAGGTTAAAGGGTGTAGCATCTAAAGCTGTTTTGAATGAACCTCGATAAGCCCATAGAGCTGCATGAAAAGTCATTTCCTAGTCTGTCCTTCCCGAACTAACCACTTTAGTCAATAACGAGCTAAGAATCTTATTCGTATGCTCAGCTTGTCCGTTTGCTTGTGGATGATAGGGAGCTGATTTGTTATGGATAACCATAAATTCACTAAGCAAATACTCGATTACCTCATTGAGGAAATGAGTTTCCCTATCACTGACAATTTCTATTGGCAGTCTATATCTTGTGAACACATACTCATATAAGAATGCGGCAGTGGTTCTGGCATCATTCTTTTGAGTTGCTTTAGCCTCGGCCCACTTAGTCAAATAGTCTATAGCTACAATAATATATTGAGCTTGGGTTCTATAAGCAGGTGGCTGTATTGGCCCAACAAAGTCTATACCCCATTTTGCGAAAGCTCTAGCTCCCATCATTGGTCTTAAGGGCATGCTATCTACTCGTGTTGGCATTTTTGCTCGTTGACAAGCATCACATCTTCGAACATATTCTTTGGCATCTGCAAAAAGTGTTGGCCACCATATGCCTGCCATCAAGATTGCTCTTGCGGTGGTCTCACTAGAAAGGTGACCTCCATCTAATCCAGCATGTGCTTGTTCAATAATCGGAATATATTCGTCTTCATTTGCACAAAGCCGCAGATGTTGATCCTTACCTCTCCGATACAATTGATTTCCAATAAGAGCATAGTCTCTTGCTTCAGTTTCAATTACTCTTTGACGGCGTTTACTCATATGCTCAAGAAATGTTAGGCTCGATAAGTAAGTAACTAGATAGTTACGCCACTTAGGAACATGTGACATTTGAAACAATGTTACGTGAGGTATGGGTGTTTGTTTTAGACGTTGAGGATAGTCCTTTACATAAGAGCAAACATCACTCCTCATAGTTGGCCAAAATACTCCAAGTCTCAAGATCCTTTGCATACTTTGGTCTTCCACAGAGTGAAGTCCCACTATGGTAATATGTGCTTGACTTAGGTATTGGTTTTTCTCTTCAGGACTAATGCATAAGAGAAATAATCCATCTCGATTTCTTTTGTATAGCCTACCAGTTAGTAATGGATACATAGTCGATTGCTCAATTAATCCAATTGTAATAGGAAGTGGCATTTGCGAATCCACTTGAGCTATGGTCATCAATGACACCATATTTTTTGACCATCGAGGTATCATTTCCATGGAGAACAGATATACATCTGGTAGATCATCATCTACTCCTTTAGGAGGTTCTCCTGAAACAATCCTAGAAAAATGATCTGCTCTTTGATGAGTAGTGCCCTTCTTTACAACTACCGTGAAATCAAATTCCAGAAGAATGATGAACCATCTCACTATTATTCCTGCGCTGCATGGCTTGTTGACCAAGTACAATAAGTCTTGGTGGTCCATGAAGAATACAAATTTGTTTGCTAATAGGTAATTTCTATACTTTTTTACGGAATAGATCATTCCTAATCCTTCCCTTTCAGTGGTGGTATAATTCTTTTCTGCCATGTTCAACTGTCGCCTAGCATAAGAAATAGGAAAATCAAAGGCCATTTTAATTTTTAATTTTGCTTTTTGCAAAACTCACAATTGTGAGTGAATTATATTGAATAGCCCAAAAAATTACAAGGTCTAGTCATGCTCTTGTTGAGCCATGACTATACTTACATCAGGGAAGCCCTCCCAACCCGCCGCCTCTTCCTTGTTACAAAGGGTCCATAAAGTTGTCCTTTTGAGATCTCTTATTTACCGATGTCCAAGATTTTCCCCCCTCCTAGGCCTTCCATATGCTGACAACAAGGCACAAGTTGTCCTGGACCAATCCTCTGAGTGTTGCTTACACCTGAGCGTCCATATGAGCACTTTGCTTCTTGAGTAATTTCTGCAAAGCTTGCCACCTTAGAACCTCCTTCAAACACACGGCGGTTTCTTGTCTGCCATACATTGTGTAAGAAGAAATATCTGATGATTTGAGTGCTGACGAGGAGGGCAGGATTTCCTGAATTCTTGCCTCCAAGGAGTAGGTCAGTCTTGAAGAAACTAATTTTCCATGTTCTTTGGACCCACTTGCATATTTTCCCTGCAAGGCCTTTAATACGTTGGGCAGTCCATGAATGGGTGGGCCAGATCTTCTGTCGCCATCCTGCACCCTAAGCATCGATCTAACCCAATCCCTCTCTCTTGAATCTTCACCCCCGTCGGTAGAGCACCCCAAATTACCTTCCATAGAAAGACCTTCATGTGCTGCGGAACCTTTGGCTTCCATATGTACTCCAATACTTGCTCCCACCTTTCCTCCAGCCATTGCTTTTTCCATAGCTTGTTAAGGGGGCTAGACCAATTCTTCTTATGCATCATTGTTTGATAAATGCTTTTAGGATGGGGTTTCCCTAAGAGACTGCTTCCGGGCCATTTCCAGGCATTCCAGTCCAACCCCGAATCACAGATCGGCATCACTAAATTGTCAAGCTCCTTCATCACTTTGTGGACAAGCAAGACCTCCAAGCTATTGAGTTGGTACTGGGTAACCAGACGGTCAATGGTTTTCCAACACTTGTTGCCACTGTCCCAGAAGTGCCCAAGTCACTTCAGACCCTTATTATTCAGTTTCCTGGCTGTCTCAATCCAATAGGGAGTTTGTGGCAGATCTACAAATTTGGATAGCTAGGGGGACCAATGCAACATGGAGTTCTTGAAGTATCTGACTTCTTCCCCCCACTTTAAAACTCTTGCTGCTCTCTTGCATTTTCTTACCAATTCTCCTGAGCTGCCTCCCAGTCTTAAGGTAGACCACTCCGGAGCTAACAATTTGTCATGAACCTCCACCCCTCTCCACTTTCCACCATCCAAGCCTAGATTAGCTGTTTCTATCATATCTCTGACCATGATAGCCCAAACTTGATCCTGTTTAGCCAAGGAAACAACAAACTTGGCGCAACAAGCTTCTGCATGGGCCACAGGGTTGGGAATTCCAAGGCCTCCTTGATTCACCGGTCGAGCAACTGACTCCCACCGGGCCCATTGCCATGGCCTGGAGGATTTCGTGTTGTTTTTCCATAAGAACCTTTTTACTGATTTTAAGAACTCTTTCCAGTGACACTTAGCTATCTTGAGAAGCGGGCTAGTGAAGGCAATGTAAGGAATCATAAAAGCGTTCATCGCTTTTATCCAACTTGGGAATGGGAGAAGAGAATACTCCCACCTACTCATTTTTGTTTTTATTTTCTCAAGCACCCACTCAAATCTTTGCTTGTGGGTCACGTCCACCCCCAAGGGGGCTCCCAGATGTATGAATATATTCCCTTTTGTGACTATCTCCCCCGACCAGACAGAGGGGTCAAATGAGTCATTTTTCGATAGGGAGATCAACCTTGACTTCTCTATATTACACTGGGACCCCAAAGATTTTGAGAATATTTGAACAATCTCCATAGCTTTTCTAATGACCTGGGGGCACGCCTTCAAGAAGAGGAGAGAATCGTCTGCAAAAAGTTTTGCTAGGAGTTGCCTATTTTCTGGCAAAGCGAGGCCTTGCAACTCCCCTCGTTCCACACTAGTTTTGATCGTCGTGATTAAAGGATGTGATCCTATGGCGAAGAGTAGGGGGGCCAGAGGGCATCCGTGCTTAATAGACCTTTTGACTTCAAAAGAGCCCACAATTCTATCGTTGAATAGAAGCTCTGACTGGATTCCAGCCCCAGTACGCGTACCAACCGACAAAGGTGAGGCCCAAATCCCAGAGCTTCCATGATGGCTTTGATATATGTCCATGTTATTCTGTCATAAGCCTTGTCCAGGTCCAACTGCAGCAGAATGCACTCCTGCTTTGTGATAGTTGAGTATTTGATGCCCACCATTGCTGCCAAGATGTTATCGTAAATGGACCTTCCTTTAATGAACCCATGTTGATGGGGAGAGATGACCTAGTCTGAAGGCTACTGCTTTAGCTCTCAGACTAGGTAAAGTCGGAGTGTAAAGTCGGTGGGCCATTTTAATTTTTAATCAACTTGGTTCTCTATTGCGTGTCTTTCCCATACCGATATAAACACCCATATGTATTTCCCAATTTTATTTTCTCATCATCTTCTTGTCCATTGTTGCATACACATAGACCACTTGTCACATACTACCTTGGTCCCTTGGACTCAAGTCAATTCTCATTTGTGTAACATGTAAGTACACCTTTTGATTGTGGCTGCTAGCTTTAGGGATATTGCTTGATAGTAGGGGCAATTTTATTGGACTACATAAGTAGTCCTTAGTAAAGGGTTGGATTTTGGGTGCATCTCTAGACCATTGGATAAAGCTTACGGAACTTTTTTTAGATTCTTTTTTTTAGGTCCTTGTGAGAGGGTGTTGGCATTTGTGTGCCTCTCTCTTTAAAGAGGGGCATTGAATATTGTGTCAAACATTATTTTTTACGCTTTTGGAATATATTTTAATCTAATAAATAGTTCATTGTTACACTTTTTTTTTCAAAAAACATAATATTTTATTGTGATACCACATGTTTTAAAATACTTGTGTCACTTTCTATTCTTCTCTTTCACACAAAGAAGCCTCTTATTATGAAATTCTTCTCAATAGCCTTATGTAGGCCATAGTGAATTTTCGCCTTGTATTTTTTCAAGCTTTAGAACAACACAAATTGGATAAACATCGTTAAAATATGTCCATATTTTTGTTCTTTTGAACAATTACAAAGGATATCCATTCACTTTTCCTTGTGCGACATGCTTAGCAATTGTACAAACTTCAATGTTCTTAGAGATGAATGCCGAGAAAAAATATGTTGTATTGTACAAACTGATATATTCTTAGGTGGCCTTACATCACCTATCAAAGAGGTGAACAATCACATAAAGAGGAAAAATTAGAAAAAAAAAAGCCTATTAAACAAGATTTTTTGAATTTATCATTTAAAATAATAAACTCTATTTGTGTGAATATTGGTCATGCAATCCTAATGTACATGTTGTTTTTACTAACTAATACTTATTTTAAAGGGGTTTATTTTTGCTACATCTCATCTTCAAGCCTTAATTATTGCTAAACTCGACCATGATAGTATTTATGCTAAGCATAGTGACAATAGAGAGATTCTTGTGTGGATGATGAGAGACCTTGTCATTAGGAAAGAAATGGACTCATTTTTGGGTCTTTTAGCTTTAGTGAGAGAATGCTCCTTAGTCAATAGGAAGAAGGCTAACACTACGTAGAGAAGCCTTTTTTCTCATTTTTGAACATGCCATGAAAACCATTTTGGTGAAATTTTCAGTGTCACCAAAAAAGTAAGGCGCTTGATAGTGACATCTTGTACAAGCGCCGAGCGCCTTTTTATGACCCGCTATTGCTATCTCACACAAGCATCAATCACCTTTTTATGAGGTACTCGCAATTCAAATTCGAACGGGTCATACTTGATAACGATTGTTAGGTACTATTTAAAACTATGAAAGGGTCAGAATCAAGCGACTAGAGGCCCCTGATGGGGTCTCTGGGGCCTCTATTCGCTTGGTCCTAACTGTTGGGATTAAAGCCCAAGTGGCCTCTTATGCGGATATGGCTGGCCGCCCGCCTAACTCACTTTCCTCTAACTCTTTGTATATACTAACTTATACTTTGTGAATACTAAGGAATTGGGAGATAATCCTTCTAACAGTTCTCTGCGTACTGTACTGTGTAAGCTCACTGTGTGTGTGTGTGTGTGTGTGTGAGAGAGAGTCGACCCACGCTCCGCTCTGCGACTTCAATTGGTATCAGAGCCTTGGTTCAGTGCGGATTTGCGCAATTGTGCGCGCGCGCACTTTTCCGACAGATTCTGGATCCGGAGTTCAAAAATTCACACTCGGCGTTCCGGGAGCGTTTCCAACAGGCGACCTGCTGTTTTACCCCCCTTTCGAAGCCGTTTATGCCCTCAGAATTTCGTTCTGAGCACTACAGCAGAAGATAGATTTCAGCCGCAAAGAAATCCGTCTTGTGTAGATTGGCAAGCAGGAGGTGGCTTACATCAATATCGGCATCGACATACATCACTTATTAGTCTTCAGAGCATCATCTATAGACCAGGTATACATATATATCATCAGATATATATATTGCAGTCTGCATTGTTACTTCTTGTGCTTGCCAAGTTCCAGGGGAGGTGTGGCCATACGACGGCTTGACACCACTGGCATGTATTGCAGATTGATGTACTGTGATTGTGGGTCTGCTAGTTGTGAGTCACGCTAGCAGACAGACCGCCGCAGTGGTCATAGGACAGTGATTGGTCTATTACAGGATGTATGCTAGTTCTAGGCAGTTTGCTGAGCCATCTGAGAGGGTCGTGTGTGAGGTTTTTTGAAGCCAAGCACTGGGGGCTGGGTTACCCAATGTGAGGTGGATTAGGTTGCTGGAGTTCCCCTCTACACGCATCCTCTTCGGCGACTTTTATCCCTTAGGATGTATGACTTTGTGTAGACACTGGATTGCATCTTATGCGTCAGGCCATTGAGGCATTGTTCAGGGTTCAGTCTTGAGACAGATACAGGTTCTGTCATCGCCCACAGAGGAGACAGTGTATGCTTACAGGACAGCATATTACAGAGATGTTTTAGATTTGTCACTGGTCAGCTATTTATGATTGTTTTTGGAGCTATCTTTTGGTTCCCAGAGCTCAGTTTACAGGGGAGACTCTGTCAAAAATTTTCAAAATACTGACAGTTCCTGAGGAGAGGTGTTCAGCTTGTTGATTACAGCTTGTTTACTGTGTACAGAGGCCATTTTACAGGGGAAACTCTGCCGGATTTTTCTCAGGAGTAAACAGTTTGGCAGATATGGCATCTTCTCAAAGTGAGACTCTTTACAACATAAAGAAGCTGGATGGCACAAACTTTCCATTCTGGAAGAAGCAGATTTGGCAGGTTTTGGTGCAGAAAAAAACAAGTGAAGCCACTGAAGCTCAAAGGGGAGAGACCAGAAGGTATGGCTGAAGATGAGTGGGAAGAGCTTGACGAGTTAGCTTGTTCCACAATCATGCTGACACTGGCAGAAAATATTTACTTCAACGTAGCAGAAGAGACTACAGCGTATGGCGTATGGCAAAATCTATGTGATATGTACGAGAAACAAAGTGCTGCTTCTCAGATTTACTGGCTCAAGAAATTGGTGGATTTGAAGATGAAGGAAGGGACAGCCATGTCAAATCATCTGAATGAATTTCACACAATTTTCAGCCAGTTAACAGCACAGGAGATAGTCTTTCCAGATTCAGTGAAGGCTATGTTTCTCTTAATCACTTTGCCAGACAGTTGGGATACTTTTCGTACAGCGTTAAGTAATTCTGTCGTGCCAGAAGGTCTTACAAGTGCCAATGTAGAAGGCAGCTTGCTCACAGAGGAAGTGAACAGGAAGAACATTGACAAAGGCAAAGGCAATAGTGCTTTGGTCATTCGAGGGAGACAACAGTTTAAAGAGAAGAAGGGTAAGAAGGCACAAAACCGAAGTAAATCTCGTGATTCGAAGTCAAAGGATGACATAGAATGCTACCATTGTGGCAAGAAGGGTCACATGAAGCGAGACTGTATGAAGTGGAAACAAGAAAAAGGAAAAACAAAGAGTTCTGAGCAAGATGAAAAGAAGAGCTCAGTGAAGATTGAAGAGGTGAATGTCACAGGATCTGGTTCAGACAGTGATTCTGGTATAGCAGCTGGTGACATCTTCCTTACAAGCAATCTTGATTCTGTTTTCTTGACTGCAGAGGATGGACATGCTATGAGTGATTGGATTATCGACTCAGGGGCATCTTCACATGTTTCTCCGCACAAAGAGTGGTTTACATCATATGTGGCTACTAAAGATTATGTCAGACTTGGCAATGAGCAGGTTTGTGACATACTTGGAGTGGGAGATGTGCAGTTGAAGTTTCAGAATGGCCTTTATGGCTCAAGAATGTCAGACATGTTCCAGCAATCCGAAAGAGCTTGATTAGTACAGGGAAGTTGGATGATGCGGGTTATGTGACAGTTTTTGGGAACAACGCTTGGAAGATCTCCAAAGGTTCAATGACTGTAGCACATGGCAGCAAGTCAGGAACTCTGTACACTTTACATGTTTCAGAGGTTAAAAACCATGTAATTAATGTGATTGAGCAGCCAAGTGTGTCACTGTGGCATCGTAGGTTGGGACATATGTCAAAAAGAGGAATGGAAATACTTTCTCATTATGGTTATTTGCCTGGCTTTTCATTTCAAGATTTCGAGTTTTGTGAGCATTGTGTTTATGGTAAGCAAACACAGGAACCGCACAGATCAAAGAGGAATCGTAGGGACGAACGGTTAGCTCTTGTACATAGTGATCTATGCGGACCAATGCCTAGTTTGTCACTAGGGGGAGCAGCATACTTTTGTACATTCATAGATGACTATTCTCGCAAAGTATGGGTTTACTTCTTGAAGCACAAGGATGAGGTGCTCAAGGTCTTTAAGACATTCTTGCAGCTGGTGGAGAATCAGAGTGGTCAGAAGTTGAAGTGCTTGAGAACTGACAATGGTGGAGAGTACGTTTCCAAAGCTTTTCAAGACTTTTGTGAAGCAAAAGGGATTAAGCGGGAACTTACTGCACCATATAATCCTTCACAGAATGGGGTTGCAGAACGTATGAATAGGACCATACAAGAGAAGGTCAGAAGCATGTTGTCAAATGCTGAGTTGCCTGATGGATTTTGGGCAGAAGCAGTGGCTACAGCAGTCCATCTGATCAACAGGTCTCCTAGTAGGGTTCTGGATAAGAGTGCAGTGGCCGAGATGCTATGGACAGGCAAGGCACCTTCGTATAAGCATCTCAGAGTCTTTGGTTGTGAAGCTTATAGCCATATTCCTAAGGAGTTCAGAAATAAGTTAGAACCAAAGAGCAAGAAGTGTATATTTCTTGGCTACGGAGAATCGGGCGAGATGGGTTACCGGCTTTGGGATCCTTAGTCCAGAAAGCTTATTCGTATCAATGATGTGCATTTCAATGAAGCCAAGTTTCACGCTAAGCCAGAGAAGACAGAGGAGATCAGAAGAGTTGTCTTCAGGGAAGATGGACCTAGTGCTAGCACATCAAGATAGCATGGTCAGGCTCAGGAACAGCCTATAGTGGCTAGAGAGGCAGAATCAGTTGTGGTGAGACGTTCTGAGCGTGTCTCCAAACCACCTGATCGTTATGTGCCATCTCTAAATTATGTCATGCTCACAGATTGCGGAGAACCATCTTGTTACAAGGAAGCATTACAAGTGGTTGACTCGAAAAAATGGCAGTTGGCCATGCAGTCAGAGATGACAGCTCTGCATAAAAACCAGACATGGAAGTTGGTTAAATTACCACAGGGCAAAAAGGCTCTACCTTGTAAATGGGTTTACAGGTATAAGATCACCGCTCATGATAGTCAGCCAAAGTACAAAGCAAGGCTTGTTGCCAAGGGCTTTAAGCAAGAACAAGGCATTGACTTTGATGAAGTCTTCTCTCCAGTGGTCAAGATGACTACATTGAGATGCTTTCTTGCATTGGTTGCTATATTGGATTTGGTGTTGCACCAAATGGATGTCAAGACAGCGTTCTTGCATGGTGATTTAGATGTGGAAATTTACATGCAGCAGCCAGAAGGGTTTGTTGAGAAAGGCATGGAACATTTGGTATGCCAATTGTTAAAGAGTCTTTATGGCTTAAAACAATCACCGAGGGCATGGTACCATAAGTTCCACCAGTTTATGCTTTCTCAAGGCTACAAACGTAGTGAGTTCGATCACTGTCTATATACAAAGAAGGCTAAGGATGGCAGTTGGCTGATCCTTATTTTGTATGTGGATGACATGTTGATTGCTGGCAAACACTTGGAAGAAATTTCAGCTTTGAAGTCAAAGATGGAAAAATCGTTTGACATGAAAGACATGGGTGAGGCAAGTCATATACTTGGTATGCGCATTGAGAGAGACAGATCAAAGAAGTTGATTTGGTTATCTCAAACAGAGTATATTGACAAGGTTTTGCAACGTTTCAATATGGAGAAGGGAAAGGCATTGAGTGTTCCATTGCCACCATATGTGAAACTTAGCAAACAAGATTGTCCTGTGTCTGAGGAAGAAAAGGCTGAAATGGATAAGATTCCATATGCGTATGCAGTGGGTAGTTTGATGTATGCAATGATTGCTACACGTCCGGATATTGCATTTGCAGTGGGAGTGGTTAGCAGATATATATCAAATCCCGGCTAGAAACATTGGGAGGCAGTGAAAGGTATCATGAGATACTTAAAACATACAAAGAGTATGCGCATATGCTATGGTAGTCAGGATTTGAGTGTCAGAGGATACACTGACTCATATTATACAGGAGACTTGGATAAGAGGAGATCTACATCAGGCTATGTCTTTACATTGGCTGGAGGTGCCATATCATGGCGATCTCGATTACAAGATTGTGTTACACAGTCTACTGCTGAAGCTGAGTATGTTGCAGCAAATGAGGCATGCAAAGAAGCTATTTGGCTTGGTAGATTGGTAGCAGACTTGGGAATCAATGCAGATATGCCAGAGTTATATTGTGATAGTCAAAGTGCTATACAATTGGCAAAGAATCCAGTGTTCCATTCGAAGACTAAGCATATTGATGTCAAATATCACTTCATTAGGGAAGTACTTGAAGACAAGCAGATACAACTGTTGAAGATCCACACCAAGGACAATCCTGCTGATCTACTCACAAAGGGACTTCCAGGAGAGGGCTTTGTGCATTGTCGTGAGTTATTGGGCATTGGATAGATGGCAGCCATGTAAATCTTTGTACATTTATGTTCATAGATTTACAGTTACTTAAAGTGCCACATTGGACTTTAAGTGGGAGGTTGTTGGGATTAAAGCCCAAGTGGCCTCTTATGCGGATATGGCTGGCCGCCCGCCTAACTCACTTTCCTCTAACTCTTTGTATATACTAACTTATACTTTGTGAATACTAAGGAATTGGGAGATAACCCTTCTAACAGTTCTCTGCGTACTGTACTGTGTAAGCTCACCGTGTGTGTGTGTGTGAGAGAGAGTCGACCCACGCTCCGCTCTGCGACTTCACTAACGTCATGAGGACCTACGCCTAAAAAGACTATATCTTGAGCTAAAGTGTTACCATGTACATGTGGTAGTGATGTGTGTGAACACACTAGGACCGCCGGGACAATTTTTCCCTCTTTAGGAGGTTTTTTCCCCCGTGCATTGTATATACGCCCATCACTCTAGGGCTGTAGATCTTTCCATTGCACACCAAGTAACACACTCTCTATTGTGTACCATAAGCTTCCTTTGTCTTCTCCAAGCTGTGTGTGTTTCTCTACAACCCTAATTCCAACAATTGGTATCAGAGCAGGTTGCGCCCTCCTGGGCTTAGTCGCCAGCTGCTCCAGCACATGCCTGCTCACTTTCTCCGATTACAGTGAGTTTTGGCAAGCGTTCGCAGGTCGACCATGGGCTATGCATAAATATGCTTGCTTATGAGACTGCATACTAAACATATGGCCTCTAAATAAATTAGGCAACCACTTACCTGCTAAAAGAGAGTGATGTCGAATAGGTCTCCAACATCCTGAAAACCAAGCTTCAAACTTGTGCACACAAGAGTGGTAACATGCTTGAAGTCTTCTTGGTTGAATTTACACAACAATGTAGCAATGTACTTTACTTGACACAAAGCAATGTTGCAATGTACTTTGCTTGACACAAAGCAATGTTGCAGTGTAATTTGCTTGACACAAAGTAATACCTCCATCAACCTGCTTAAGTTGTTTGTTGATATATTGATGCCAAAGCCCCAATTTGACATCTCAAAAGAGGTATTCTCAACCATTAAATCAGCAATATGTAGCACATTTGTTCTAGTGAGAAACATGTTAATGATTAGAAAAACATCATCCACACTTTGACATGCAAAGTGCTCTTGATTGGACCATGCTCTTGATTGGACCATTTAGAAAACCATGTGTAGCCAACTGAGCATGGATCTTTTCATATCAAAGATGTGGAGCTTGTCTTACGTCTCCACACCTTGTTTTCCTCCCCAATTTGAACAAATCCACAAGACTGCAATACATGCACTTCCTCATGCAAATCACCATTCAAAAATGTAGTCTTTATGTCAAATTGATGTACATCCAATTATTATGAGATGCCAATACACAAATGCTATGAATGGTATTCACACAACAAGTGGGAGCAAAAGTCTCATTGAAATCATTGCCATTCTCTTGAGCATACTCTTTTGCCACGAGTCTAGCCTTAAAGAAATCAACACCACTATTGGGCTTACGTTTAATAACTCACTTAGTACAAATGGCCTTTTTGTTAGGATGCAATTCACATAAAGACCATATGCCATTCTTCACAATAGCATCATACTCAAAATGCATTGTAGCCAACCAATTTTTAGATTTTTGTGCTTCATCAAATGACAAAGGTTCATATCCATCATACACACTAGACATAGCCAAAACATAATGATTTGATGCATGACATGCATGCTGAAATGCTCGCCTAATTTACTATCACACAAGGTTTGGGCCAGTCATCTTGGTATGCCTCTAGCTACTCATTTTTAGGCCTATCCTTATCAATTATATCTTGTAAATATGCATCTAAAAATGGATGATTTTGCACACGATTTGAAGCTTGCATAGGTTGTACATGGGCCTCATTTGGACTTACATTTATATTCCCACTATTGAACAAAGACAACAACATATCAAATACTTTTCATGAGCTCATATTTGTCTCCTTAATACATGCTAATAGGGTTGAGTTTATCTTCCACATAAACGTCTCAACTCACCAAGGTACGCTTTGTTTACAGATGATACAACCTATAATCTTTGATTTCTACGATATAGCCAACAAAAATACATGTCACTGACTTATCATTCAATTTTCAACGTTGTTTCTTAAGCATTAAAGCATAAGCCAAGCAAACAAACACATGCAAGTGATTGATGAAAGGCTCTTTGCCAGGCCAAGCCTCATATGGGGTGATATGTCACAACAATCCAGTGAGATGATTGAGTAATAAAATTTTATAGCAAACATGATAGCCTAAAGCCAAAACTCATAAGGAAAATCTTGGCCCTTGATCATACATCATGCCATCTCCATAAGTGACTTGTTTTTCCACTCACCAGCACTATTTTGTTGAGGGGTATTAAATATTGTACATTGTTGCTTTATCCCACAACTTGCCAGAAATGCATTGAATTATTTAGACATATACTCCCCCCCTCCATCAAAATGGAGGGTGCCCACACTATTTTAGATACATTTCCAACCATAATTAGAAATTGGTTGAAACGCATTACCACCTTGTACTTTGCCTTAAGGCGATACACCCATGCATGCCTAGAGTAATCATTTATAAAAGTAGGCATTGGGCCACAAATGTCTCTATGGGAAAGTTTCTATTTGCAAATAGCCTCACAAAACCATCCTTAGGAAACTTAAAAATTTGCATTTTGCCCAAACTATAGCCTTCACATACATGTTTCAATGGTGCCTCATGAGAGGCAACAAAACAACCATATCACATATCTACAAACACAACAAACTACAAAACTTCATATGAGAAAAATGTGCAACCAAAGTTTTGTATCTAAAATAGACTTCGAATAAGAAACTACAAATACTAAATCTTCCACATAGTTCTTGTAGGCATTGAGCTTATAGAGCCCACAAAATAAAGTGCTAAATGCCACAATGGTATCACCGAAATTAAGATCATGCACATTATATTTGTCACTTACAAACTGGATCACAAGGCCAAATAAGGTACATGAGTGAAAAAGCTATCACTTGTGGTAGTAAGAAATATCTTTCCAACTCCCTTAACTAGATAAGAGGCTTTGTTGGCACACTTGAGAGTATTTATGTTAGGGACAATCTCAATAGAAGTGAACAAATTACAATGGGATGTAATGGGATTAGTTACACCATTGTCAATGTAATGGAAATGGACTATGAACATTGAGAAAGCAGAATTTAGAGAATCATAGTGAGCATTTTTATGAGACTACTTTGAGAACATAGAGGGTGAACTTAATTATTAGCGGTAGCAACACAACCATTATACTTTATTAACTTGGCATGAATAATACTTTTGGAAGAGAGAGAATTAGAGAACATGAAAACAGTTGAGGATCAGATTTATGCAGAGCCGATCCTCCTCCAATAGGCTTTCGTATTATAGATTCTCCCACAAAGAGAGACTTGGTACAATACAATCTTTGTGCAATGAAGATGGAAAGCTTCATGCATCACGAGCATAACATAAACTATGTAAAAGCATTAACCATCCCCGGCCTCAGTTCGAAGGCCTCAAACACCTTCGAAGGTGGAGAGAGCTAGCGGGGAATGAGGGTAGAGAAGAGGAAGAAGAAGTGACATACGAGAAAGAGATAGTTCCTCACTTATCATCACTCTTCTTGCATAGCATAGCATAATAGCATAATAATGATGAAGAAGATGGAAAAATTAAGCATTGAAGCATGGCTCTTGGTTGGATTGGCATTCCATAGCCAAGAGTGTTGGTGTAGGCTCTCAACTTCTCAACAAGCTTGGAGAAGGAGATGGAGCTCTTGCACTTTGCACTTCACACAATGAGTGTGTGTGTGTGGGTGGGAGAGTATACCCTGCAAGCAAGCCCCTAGCTTCCTTGGTCGACCCTCCTTGTAGCTCAAGCTTCAAATTGATTGGACCCCTACAAGCTTAGCCAATCACATGCAAAGTGCATATCAAGCAACCATGCTAGCCTTAGGACAAGTGTCCCCCTTTCCCCTTTTAAAGAGAGGACTTGATAAATGCATAAACAATTAGTTTAATTAGCTAAATTATCATTGGACCCCTTGAGAGGCCAACCAATACGCTTTAGGCACACCATGAGGGCAAAATGGAGAGGAACTTGACATGTGTCCTTGTTGCTTCTTTAGACTAGGCTTGCCTTGTGTGAGGGTGTGTGTGTTCTCTCTCATGCCTCTACAATGAGGGCTCGGCCCCCCTAGTCCCTTAAGTAGGAATCTAGTTTGACTTTTGGAACACCTTAAGCCCCTTAAGCACCTTAGTCATGGAGCACATTAGCACCTCAGTCATTAAGCACCTTAAGCACCTTAGTCAACAAGCACGGCAAGCACCTCAAGCTTGGGCCAAGTTCCCACCTCAAGCACAACCCTAGCTTGCCTAAGGTCAAATGAATTTTAGCACTAACCTTTGGAGGTCTTTAATGAAGCTAACCCTAAGGTCTTTAAGATCCATTAGCTAGCGTTGCTCTTTGATAGACCATCTCTCATTTGGACCCCCTTAACCTTGGCCTTGTGTTGAGATAGATCCATAAGCACATGTCTATATTCAAACCCTTGTTCCCATTTATTCTCCCACATTGAATGATCAGTTTAATATGAGAAAATCATTTGGGTTTGTTAGATATTAGATGTCGTCCTCGACTATGAGGTAGAAGAGATAAAGCCTTAGTCATTAGTCAATGTTTCTTAGAGGATAGAGGATCCCTTTTTACCCTAGGACATCTTGCTCATTTAGCATAATACTTTTGATGGCCCGTAGGATTTTTGCCTGTCGTTTGCCTTAAGCCTTGGGAAACTTGAGTAAGACCCAATCATTTTCTTTGAATGTTAAGGCCCTTCTGTGCTTATCAGAAGCAGCCTTATGCCTTTGTTGAGAGATGGATATAGCGTCCTTAATCTTTTGGAAGATTCTTGTAGGTCACGGCTATACTCATCGCTACAGCGAAGATCTTCCCATGTACTTTAAGTAGCAAGGGACTTTTAGGTCTTCCCTCTATGATCTCAAAAGGAGCCTTTCCTGTAGTAGTATGTACAATATTATTATACGCATACTCTACAAGGGGTAAGTACTTCTCCCATTGTGAGTGTTGATCTACTTCTGTAACATAAGTCTTTAGTAGATCGAGAATTATAAGATTGGCTATATCACTTTGGCCATTCGTTTGTGGGTGATACGCCAAAGAGAAATTCAATCTCGTACCTAGATTTTCAAAGAGACCTTTAGGATCTCTATTTGACACAATGGATGTTAGCAATCCACGGTGTTTAAAAATATGGGCTATGAAGAGTGTTGCCATTTGGTGTGCCTTAATAGTCTTTTTGGCATGAATAAAGTGTGCTTGCTTGCTAAACCTGTCTACTATTGTCCATATTTCCGTATTCCCATGGATATACTTGAGCAATCCAAAGATAAAATCCATGGATATACTCTCCCATGGTGAATTAGGGATTGGCAATGGCTGGAGTAAGCCAAGTTGCTCCCCTCTATCATACTTGGTCTTTTGACATACCACACATTTTGAAACATACTCTTGTATGTCCACTTTTGTGGTAGGCCAATAGAAGTATGTCTCTACTCCTTGAAGAGTAGGTTGAATGCCTCTATGCCCCGCATAGGGAGGAACATGGGATTCATACATGACTTCCTCACGAAGGGAGTGAGTAACACATAGCCTATTGCCATGGAGAAGATAACCATCCTGCAAGGTGAATGGTTCTTCTTTCTTTCCCAATGCAAAGGATGGCATTATGTCTTTAAAGTTAGGGTCATTAGCATACTCATCTATCATAGAAGATAGATAATTATGAGTTGCTATAGACACCCCATTGACTCTTGGTCTTCGTGAAAGTGCATCGGCCACTTTATTATGCTTACTAGTAATGTGAGCAATGTGAAAATAAAATTACGGAAGAAAAGCTGCCCACCTCATTTGTTTGTCAAAAAACTGGGTTGCGTCGTGAAGTACTTGAGACTTTTGTGGTCCATTCGCAAAATAAATGAGTCCCCAATAGATAGTGCTTCCAAGTGTCTAGGGCATGTAGAAGAGCTAAAAGCTCTTTTTCGTATATGCCCAAGGTCCATTCATCTGTATTGAGCCTTTGGATCTCATATGCTATGGCATGTCCTTCTTGAAGCAAGACCGGTCCAAGGCAATCACCACAAGCATCACATTGGACCTCAAATGGCTTTGAGAGATCTAGAAGCATAAGGACGGGTTGGGAGGTAAGCTTCTCTTTGAGCTTGTCAAAAGCATTTTGCTCTTTAGTAGTCCATGAGTACTTAACGTTTTTCTTTGTTAAGTCATGTAACGATCCTGCTATTTGATAGAATTTTGCTATGAAGCATCTATAGTATGCACACATACCAATAAAGCTTGTAGCTCATGTAGATTCCTTGGATTAGGCCATGATTTTATTACCTCTAACTTATATGGATCCATACGGATACCATCCTGAGAGATAATATGACCTAAGTATTGAATCTCTTGAAGGAAAAAGTCACTCTTCTTTTGATTGATAAAAAGATTGTTTTCCTTCAAAGCTTGAAAATTTACTTGGAGATGTTGCTTGTGCTCCTCCAAGGACTTTGAATAGATGATGATATCATCAGAGAACACTCCAAGAAATTTTCAATAGGGTCTAAAGATTTTCTCCATTAAACAATTGAATGTGCATTAGTCAAGCCAAAAGGCATGACTACATATTCATAAAGACCAAACGTTGTACGAAACGTGGTCTTTACAATATCTTCATTCACTATGCTTATTTGACAATAGCCACTTTTAAGGTCAATCCTATTGAAGTAGGTTGAACCTTATAGCTTATCAAACAAATTTTTGACCTACGGTATAGGAAATCTGTTTTTGATAGTGATATGGTTTAGTGCTCGATAGTCCACACACATGCGGTATGTACCATCTTTCTTTTGCACTAAAAGGACTAGAGAACAAAAGGGAGAGAAACTAGGACTCACCATCCCTTTGTCTACCAATTCTTGTACTTGCCTAATGATTTACTCTTGTTGAGCTTGGGAAACTTGATAAGGAGGCTTGTCAGGCGGTGAGCTTCTTGGTAGGAGCTCAATTTGATGGTCATCATCCCCTTATTTTGGAGGTAAGTCCATAGGGATACCATCAATAAAAACATATTGGAATCCATTTAGAAAATCAGACAAGTCTAACTCTTCTTGATTACTACCATCTTCATTTGATAAAGCACAAGGACCTTTTTTAGAGTGTTTGACAAAAATAAACTGAGCTTTTCATTGATTTGTCAACAGCAAGAGAATTTACAAGGGGTATGGTACGATCAGACTCATTAGCATCTATATACATGTTCTTTTCCCTATACTTAAAATACAACCTTCTTTTAGTGAACTTTACGTTAACAGCCATACGGTCAAACCATGGTGCCCCTAGGATGACATCTTCATGCTTGAGAGGAGAAATGAAGAAATCTTCTTTGTCAACATAGCCTTGGACATGAAGCCTCAATTTCCCAATCAAGGGAGTAACTGTGGCTTCTTGCACCTTGAAGGCTCCATTGGCTACATCTCCCATCTCATGAGCTTGAATGCCTAACTTGGTGGCCAACTCCATGGATATGAAATTGTGAGTAGAGCCAAGGTCAAACAGGATAAAGGTGTCTTGCTCCCTTACCTTTCCCCAAGCATAGAAGAGAGGTGATACTTTGCAATGAGCATCCTCTTTTGGAGCTTCAATCATGGAAGCTCTAAGAGTCTCATTGCGGGCATTTCTTTTGGGGCAAGAATGGTAGCCATGTCCTTGCTCCCCACACTTGAAGTATTTGTGGTCCTTACGAAAAGCTTCTAGCTCTTCAGGAGAGAGTTTATTTTTACCTTTGTAAACTCCCTTCTCTTTGGACCGCTTGTTGTTGGAATTGCCTTGGGAAGAGTTTTGGGCATTGTTTTTCCTCTTTGCATCATTTTGCTCTTTGTTTTCCATGGGCCTGGCATTCCTTTTAGCCCCTTGTTGGAAATTCATGCGTGAAGCAACCATAGTGCGGTGGATTACTTTGGTGATAGAACCAAGCCGTTGGCAGTTGACATACTCGACCATTTCTTTAGGTAATCCTGCACAGAATTGTTGCTTTTGCTCGACAAAGTCTATCTTTTGAAAGATAGTAGCCTTGAGATATAAATCCCAAAACTTGTTCACATATTTGTGAATAGACTCGTTGGAGAGGAGCTTCAAACTCCAGCATTCGGTAAGCACTTTGCCCTTTGCATCACTTGCAAAGAATTCCTTCATGATGGAAACGTGTAGAGTTTTCAATTTCTTTGGGGCTTCGCCATTGCCACGAAGGCTAGCCCACCATTGACGAGCAGATTTTTGGAAGTGCATAGCTATATGATGTAGCTTGGAGGACTCTGTGAAGCCCTTGAGCCACATCAAATAGCAGAATGAAGGCCAATACCTTGTCGGTAGCACCAAAGGTTCCATCATAGGTGAGAAATGAGATACTCTTTCCTCCCTCTTTGAATTTCTTGAGCTTTTGGGACCTTCTCCACGTAGGGTAGGATTTTTTATTTCCTCTCCTTTTGGATTCTCTAGGAGAATAAGTGTTGCTTTTTTTGGAAGAGGAAGGTGAAGAAGAAGGAGAAGAGGGTGACCTCTTTCTTGCCTTTTTCTTCCTTTGTTTCCTCTCTTCCCTTTTGGAGTGACGAGGAGAAGGACTATGAGTTGAACGTTTCCTCTTGGGACGAGTTGGCGACTGTCTAGACCGCCGTCTTTGTGGAGCCACATCTTCAGAGGAACTTAGTGATTCGCTTCTTTCTCGTTCTTTCGATTCCTCCTCTCTTATGGGAGAGAATATTCTTTTGGGAGTCTCATCAAGAGGACTCCTAAGCTCTCTCTCCTCTTGGAGAGGAGGGGAAATCCCATAAGCACGCAGTTGTTGAGTAACTTTGGCTTGCAAAGCAAGGTTGCCCATAGCTTGTTGCAACCTAGTAACAAGATAATTGACAAACATTGGGGCATCATCATTAGCACCTTCATGTGCAAAATCAAAGTTGCCAATATTGATTCTACTCTCTTGACTATTGTAAGCCATGCTAATTAACTTATGTATAAATTACTTTGTGCTTTGGTACCCTCAAAAACCTTAGTCGCTACTCTTCTTTACCTTCAAAAATCAGTTCTCAAGGAGCCATACTTGAGCTTTAGACAGTGTTGATTGCAAAAACTAGTGGAGAGGGTCTAACATTGCTTGGTTGATTATGGTTCCTGTTGAGCTTGCTAGTGGTGAATGGTTAAAGCCCTGACAGACTCCATTATTAAGACTATAATTCCCAATGGTGTACCTCGAACTAAGTACTTTTCAACCAAGATAATAGATCCCTGCCCCACTTACCCTATTGCAATGAATAGGTCCAGCCTTACATGGACAAATTAAGGACCTCTCTTCTTAAGCAAGAAAGGAGAAACCAATAGCTCTGATACCAATGTAATGGAAATGGCCTATGAACATTGAGAATAGTGGAATTAAGAGATAGTGAGCATTTTTATGAGACTACTTTGAGAACATGGAGGGTGAACTTAATTAGCAATAGCAATACAACCATTATACTTAATTAACTTACCATGAACAATACTTTTGCAAGAGAGAGAATTAGAGAACATGACAACAATTGAGGATCGAATTTATGTGGAGCCGGTACCCCCTCAAATAGGCTTTTGTATTATAGATTCTCCTAGAAAGAGAGACTTGGTACAATACAATCTTTGTGTTCCTTGTGACCTAGGGGATGCAATGAAGATGGAAAGCTTCATGCATCACGAGAATAACATAAACTTTGTAAAAGCATTAACCATCCCCGGTCTCAATCCCAAGGCCTCAAACACCTTCGAAGGTGCAGAGAGCTAACATGGAATGAGGGTAGGGAAGAGGAAGAAGAAGTAATGTACGAGAAAGAGATAGTTTCTCACTTATCTTTACTCTTCTTGCATAGCATAGCACAATAGCATAATAATGATGATGATGAAGATGGAAAGCTTAAGCATTGAAGCATGGCTCTTGGCTGGATTTGCATTCCATAGCCGAGAATGTTGGTGTAGGCTCTCAACTTCCCAACAAGCTTGGAGAAGGAGATAGATCGCTTGCACTTTGCACTTCACACAATGAGAGAGAGAGAGAGAGAGAGAGAGAGAGAGAGAGAGAGAGAGAGAGTATACCCTGCAAGCAAGCCCTTAGCTTCCTTGGTCAACCCCTCATTGTAGCTCAAGATTCAAATTGATTGGACCCCTACAAGCTTAGCCAATCACATGCATAGTGCATATCAAGCAATCACGATAGCCTTAGGACAAGTGTCCCACTTTCCTCTTTGAGAGAGAGGACTTGATAAACACATAAAAATTAAATTTAATTAGCTAAATTATCATTGGACCCCTTGAGAGGCCAACCAATAGGCTTTAGGCACACCATGAGGGAAACATGGAGAGGAACTTGACATGTGTCCTTGTTGCTTTTTAAGACTAGGCTTGCCCGTGAGGGTGTGTGTGTTCTTTCTCATGTCTCTACAATGATGGCTTGCCCTCTCCCCCCTCCCCCTCCCCCCTCGAGTAGGGATCTAGTTTGACTTCTGGAACACGTTAAGCCCCTCAAGCACCTTAGTCATGGAGCACCTTAGCACCTTAGTCGTTAAGCACCTCAAGTACCTTAGTCAACAAGCATGACAAGCACCTCAAGCACCCTATTCAACAAGCACCCTATTCCCACCTCAATCACAGCCCTAGCTTGCCTAAGGTCAATGGACTTTTAACACTAACCTTTGGAGGTCTTTAATGAAGCTAACCCTAAGGTCTTTGAGCTCCATTAGCTAGCGTTTCTCTTTGACATACCATCTCTCATTTGGACCCCTTTAACCCTGGCCCTGTGTTGAGATAGATCCATAAGCACATGTCTATATTCTAACTCTTGTTCCCATTTATTCTCCCACATTAAATGATCAGTTTCATATGAGAAAATCATTTGGGTTGGTTAGATATTAGATTTTATGACATCAAAGTACCACACATGAATCACATATTTGGCAATACATGCATCATGAACACATGGACCATATAGAAACTGCACATTAAAAGCCCATTTGACATCCGACACAATGTTTGCCAAATCTACATTAGAAGAAGCATCTACAACGGTTGCATCTACCTCTTGTTTTTTAGCCTCTTTAGCCTTAAGCTTAGGACATTGTTGGATGAGATGTGGATGAGATTATAATTTTTCCTATACCCAAATGACATTTTAACTTCTGCTTGCCTTTATCTCTAGAGTTTTCAGACGTATTGTTTTTTGAAGAAGTAGCAGCTATGGGGGCAAGCCTGCTGCCTACAAAAGCATTCGAGGTGGCAACAACGGTATTCTTCTTTTGTTGTGCAGCCACAAATGCATATTCCTAAGCACCTTTCTTTGCCCTATTTTATGTGGTTTTGGTCCCTTGCAACAGCACAAAGATAAGATCATCAAACTTCACATCCTTAGGTTTACTCTCTATCACAAGCGTAGAGGTGGAGGCAAAAGTTTGATAAGAACCAGGGAAATCATCAAGAATTTTCCGCACAAGAGTGTTGTCAAGAATGATCTCACCAATGGAAATTAACTACTTGTCAAGAAATTTAATCTTTGTAAGAAATGCATTTATATCATCCTTCGTGTGCATAACCTTAGACTCTAGCTCTTTATACAGGTAAGCAACTTTAGCGAAATTTAAACCTGCATACAGAGAAGCTAGCGTGTCCCATGCTTGTTTCGATATTTGTGTTGAATGAATGTGTGGAGTAATGGAATGCTTAACAAAAGAACCATCAATGTATGAACTTATGCATCCTTAGCATCCCAACATGCCCGATCACTAGTAGGCAAAACAACTCTAGCAACACAACTACTCGAATTGACACCTTTATGCAAAGAACCTGGTCTTACATCATAACCCCATGGAATGATCCAAACACCCTTTGCAACAAGTAAATGGTGCATCATGTATGCCCCTATCCAATTTGTCCTCAGTAAAAAGCATGTGGGAAACATCATTGTTGTCAGCCATGGTTAATGGCTACACTTGATGCAAAAGTTGCATGTGTGGAGGAAATTTTTGCAAAACTAGCATGTGCAATATAACAGAACCCACAATAGAGTACAAAGTTCATATGTTGCATAAATTTGCACTATCAAAAAACTTTCATTAAGGGATGAAATTGCATGTAGAATACTGTCAGTGTTGGAAACAGAGGTTGAAATGGACCCAAATCAAAATTTTGTCAGCCTCAAGATGGAAGATCTTACTTGAAGGATATGCCACCTAGTGAGCACTCACTCAAAAATCACCTCAATTAGAGAAAGTTCATCAGATACTAGTGATGTTGTCATGGATGTAAATACAATTGCATTGCATGCGATGATTGAGAAGATGAAGGAGGACCAAGAGCACACAACACAAGGAGTAGTATTATTTAGCGTGCTTATACAAAGAGAAAGCTTGCCCTAGAATGATGGGCATGGTATACATTGGGGGGGGGGGGGCAGGGGGGGGGTGGGGGGGCGGGGCGGCCTACTAATGAGGGAAAAAAGTGTTTCAACATTCCTAAGTGTGATCCCACACATCACTACCATGATATGATCTCAAAAAAATGAGTGAAAGTTGACTTCACATCTCTTTGTAGTCCAAGTTGCCTTTGTTTTTCTAGCTTCTATTCCTTCTCTCTTTGTAACCTTTATTGAAATTCTTGAAAGTGTTTGGCCTATAAGCCTCAAGTCAATCCTCAAACTTCCCATAAATATTTCCTTCTTGAGCAAAAGAGGAGAAAATATCATTATTCAAAGCCTTGCACCATTTGCCTCATTACTCATATAACCGCCTTAAATACATTTTTTTCTTGAGCAAAAGAGGAGAAAATATCATTATTCAAAGCCTTGCACCATTTGCCTCATTACTCATATAACTGCCTTAAATACATCTCCACAATTAGATCTTCATTTTGCACAAGACTCTTGATTAGAAGCCATACCTTCTCTAGGTTTTTTAGGCCTTTAAACTTCTCAAGAAAAGCCTTATTTAATGCACTGCTACATGTGGAGGTCAAGATACTGAAACTATGCTTCATACTAATTAAACCAATTTCTTGCACCCCCTTTTAAGCTAAAATACAAAATCTTTGACGTAATTGTTGGATCTTCCTTTGGCAATTACATAAGAAAAATTCATTGAGCCTGTTTTGATCCTAGAAAGTTCTTCCAGGTTCCTTAAATAATTTCCCACTTCATAATGGATATTTCCTAAGATTTTAGTACCTTCATGCCCCTTCCCCCATTCAACAAAGCATTTGAAAATGTAAAAATATTGTTTCAAAATTTGGGTCATTTAATTTGTAAAAACCCCTAGACCAAATCTTAGCATCTTGTGAATGTTCTACGGCTCTTTTGATACCTGACCCTTAATCTCGCCATTCCTGCTTACTCAATGGCCCATTTTAAATCAAATATGGTCTCTCTCTCTCTCTCTAGGCTAGAGAGAGAAAATTAGTCATCTAGCTTTAGCTTTTCATTTTGATCACTCTAAAGCATCTTCAAGTGATGGATTTTATTACTTTCAAATTCATTTAGACTTACCACAATTTAAATTTGGTGACAGATAGTACTTCACATGCCCTAGGACACATACCCCAAGTCACGACACCTTCATTTATTTCAAGTAGAAGGTATTCTTGGACATTATAAATGGGTTATAGCAAGAGTGGAGGGACCACCATGCATTCACAAGGTTGGTGTGGCCATGGAGATAAAACAATTTTGAGAGAATTCTACATTAAGGTGATGCGTCGGACAATGGTGGTTACCTTACATGAGCAACTCATCGGGCCCATATTACACTTGGCACAACCAATCTACCATGGATAATGAGATGCTTCCTAAGGGATAGCATGTAAGGTTGACATAAGTAACACCTATGCATGTATAATGATGTTTGTCTTCCAATTATACAGCTAGTCATATATTTTGTTTGTGATGGTGGCAGGTATCAATACAAGAACCTGTTTTACATACTTGCACCTTCTATCTCTTGTATTACTATGTATAGAATTGGGATTAGCCAATAAAATTGCATCGATCACTTGATTTGACTTCTTGAGTTTCATCATAGTCTATCTCATTTTGTCATTTCTTGCTCTCCCCCCCCCCCCCCCCCCCCCCCCCCCCCCCCCCCCCCAAAAAACACACACACACACACACATACACACATGTGGTCACTATACTTCGCTCTAATTGCTTCAACCCTGAGACACACACACACACACACACACACACACACACACACACACACACACACACTATTATAATTTACCTCTGGTAAACTAGGTCTCATTTGCGTGCGCGCATGCACACACACACACACACTTGGTCACTGTACTTAGTGTTAGCAACAAGCTAACACGGATACCACGAATACCATTTTTTGGAGCTCTCATTGTAAAACACTTATTATTTTTGATAAATCGGAAATATTGTAACTCTTATTTTTTCGATAAACCTTGTAATTGATGAGCCGGGGCTACAAGCTTCCAAATTGTATCAGCCTGTCATTACCTATCTTTAGTTAGAGCTCCCAAATTGTTAGTTTTGACCACCAAAAACCTTGGCTAAGATATAAAAGCCAATTTTTGTAATTTATTTGTAAGTTTTGATAATGAAATACACAGCGTGAGCTAACGACGCTCACTTCTCTCCTTCTCGTGCTTCCTACTTCCTCCCCGGTTGTCGCATTGCAATCGCGTTTGTTGCATTGCAACCGTAGGTAAGAGCTCTACGCATTGACGTAAACACATCATAGTATTTCGTATCTTTTGGCATCGCTATCCCGCGGCCTAATTTCATCATAAGTAGGAATTTATACTTCAAAACAAAAAACTAAGCATAGGCGGGGTATTGGGGCATCATTGCTAAGCATTTAGGTGCATTCTAGGTTGAAAACGACTAGGTCAAAAATCCACTGCTGTTAATAATCGCGATTTTAGCACTTGACCTAAAGTGGGGTTTGAAGCCATAAGCACGTGTGCTTAGGTCTTATAAACTTGTCCTAGAAGTTTTGTTATATTGGGATGTCATTTGATGCTGTAACGGATGTGATTTGTTTGCCGATGAGCGATTGGCTTTTGGTGACTTCAGTCACTTGAGTGTAGCTTGAGTTAGATGCGAGTTGTTAGTTGTTTTTCGAGATATTAACAACCTCTTGTAGCCTCTATGCACTAGTCGAGTCAGCTTCGTCCCATGGATTGACAATTAATCGTGGTTCTCATTAAAACTGCAATAAGATAGGATAGTGAGGTTAGACACACGTCCCACATTTGGCGCCGTTGCCGGGGATCGAAGAGACCTAAACTAGGAAAAAACACGAGTGTCTTATGAAGTTATCCTTTTACTTTCTCTAGGATCTCCTAGAGTAAAAACTTTCTTTTAGAAACCGCATAGCTTAAAATTGTCATCTTTTGCTGTGTAGAGGTAGCTTGGAAGTAATCGTACTTGTCGAGTGCTTTTTTAGGATTTTAGGATTGTAAGATTAGATTAGGATTTTAAGATGGTTGATAGAGGAGACAAGTTCTAAGATCAATGCTCAGGAAACCATAAAAAACAAGAAAACGAGTGTTTGTGGACACTTTCCACAACCCCAATGCATGAGAAACTAGGAGTAGGATAAGTAAGATCCGAGGTGGATTGCAGGACATTGCTCTCTCTGAAAGAATCATTGTGAGTTGTTATTTGAAGTGCAGAATTTCAGGTCTATGGCTAGAAATAGCACGAAAAAACTCCAAACCACTCAATCCGACTGGAGAGTATGCTTAAAAGTTGTATGCATCAGTGGGTAAGTTCAAGGACACTTTGAGGTAAAAATTTCAAGAGTTTGCAAAAACTCAGATTATTTACTTTTTCTTGACATTTTAGGCTAAATTAAGTTTTGACTTGATTCATAGGCTTCAAACAACTCATGAAAAGATTGTCCATGAAAAAAGTGCAAAAAATTGTTCATTTTGAGTATAAAGTAAATAATCGTTATTATTTACTTTCAGCTCAAATTTGATTAAGGTTGATACCAGTGACTCATTGCATGTGTATAAACAACTTTTGTAAAGGCACAAAAGATTTGGATCACCAAAGTGACAAAAAACTGGGAAAAAACTAAAGTTTGGACTGAGTTTCTGAAACTTGAGTGTAAATTGGGAAAAAATAGTCCAAACTTGATGAAATTTGATTCATAGGCTTGTATTGATGTGATAGACATGTGTACATGCTCAGTGGACAAAAAAGATGCAAAAATTTGGCAATTGTAAATAATTGCGATTACTTAATCTGTCCCATTTTTAAACTTTTTTGACCAAGTTAGCATACCACTAGTTTTACCATGTTGTAGTAAGCCCACAAACGAAATTTGGTAAGATTTGGATCATTGGATTGAAAATTGTGACCAAATTTGCAAAGTCAGTCTACGGACAGAAAATTGATGACCATTTGACCAAAATTAGTCCAAACTTGATGAAACTTGGCTAGAGACCTTAAATTGAAGTGCTTAACAGATCTGTGTCAAGATTGGGACAAAAACTTGCAAAAATTATCCAGAGAAAATAATTGCGATTATTTACATCTGCTTCAAAATTTGGTATTCTTGCACATGTGTGCAAACCATAAGGTCAAGCATATCAAGTAGACCACACAAATCAATTTTGGTGAAATTTGGATCACAAAACTGAGACTTAAGCCACATTCTTGAAATCAAAGTCTGCGGACATGAAACAGTTGATAAAGTTGAACAGATTTTGTCCAAACTTGTTGAAACTTGTCCAAGGACCTAAACAGGTTGTACACTTGGCAAATCAAACCAAAAAGTGTAAAAATTTAACAAAAGTAAATAATCGTGATTATTTACTACTGCTACATAGAGCCACCCATTTTGACTTTTGAGCTTGTACTGTGTTAGATCAACATAATACAAGGCCACCGGGAAAGTTTGGATTCAATCGGATTCAAATTGGTACATGTTCACTCAGTTTTCGAGTTGCAGATTAGTCCTTTGATTTTTATCAAAGTCGAGTTTGAAAATTGCAACGGTTGACTCAATTAGCTCGATTTGCAATGATACACATAGACCAATCACAAGCTAGCAAAAACTATATTGTCTTTATAGAAGAATATCTAACTTGATCAAATTTGTACAGGAATCAGGTTGTAGACGAGGAACCAGTAGCTTGACAGAAAGTACAATCTAGTCAAGTGGAAGAAATTGACAACAAGTCAATCCAAAGGTAAGTACTCTATCTAAGGCTTCATAAGTTTTTATGAACCTTAGATCTGGTCGTGTACTAAGAAATCATGGCATACTTGGAGAAATTTCCAGTAGAGTATCCACTGAAGGAAGCGTGAATCAAGGCAATTCTTTGCACACTATCCCTGAAGAAGTCTCAAACACTTTTTCTGATTCGACATTTGAAATGTCTTCCTATTCGACTCACCCAAAAACCGGAACGACAATGCGTTATAAGCATATACTCTCTTTTTATAAGACTAATCACCATGGAGCTCAGGTTTACCTGAATCCTAACGAAGAGTATGCTATTTGCATTGATGACCATGGTATTGAGTCCGAAGAGGAGATCAGGGCAAACAAACAAGGAAAAATGTACATGGATAGAAACGAAACTCAGTATTTACAAGTCGAAGACCTTGACGTGATGGACAAATGGGGTTTAGAAGTAAACATGATAATTCTAGATATGGTTGCAAAAGAAGGACCACCAACTTTAGAATTTGAGGGATACTATCAAGTTGATTTGAACCCCTTGAAACCGCTTAGTACTGATAATCCTAGGATCGGAGTCAAAGATCTCATGTGGACTTTGCATGCCAAATCAGGACAACTGACGGCCATGAAGATCATCTATATCTTCAAGATCAAAGATAAGGGATCAGCAGACCTACCAACCTGCCTGTTTAGGGATTGTTATAACAATAACTTTGTTATGATGACTCCTGAGGAGGTAGAACAAACCAAATACCAAGGGTATTCCATAAGGGATTGGATATTGGGACAAGGACCAGAAACAATTCCAAGAGATGAACACCATGAGAGATCATCTGAGAGTAATGTTAAGAAACCAGAAACCACCTCATCACGCAGAAAACTGGGTGACACTAAGGCCAGTCCAGGGTTACATGAGTCACTATTTCCCACATCCTGGTTTGAAGGACTCGGAACAGGACCACCAACTCCTAGGAGACCGGGAGTTGAACCAAATATACGCGTCAGACCAGCTGATTTTCAAAAATGGGTCAGAAAATACAGTGGATCTAGGGATCCATATGACCACTTAGCAAGCTTTAAGTAAGTGCTAAGAGCAAAACACATATTGGACTTCCATACTCAATTCGAGGGGTTTTGAATGACATTAGAAGGAAAAGCATTGACTTGGTTCCAAAACATTCCACCAAGGTCAATCATGGACTTGAACCATTAGCTCAAGGATTTGTAGCTACTTGTTCCAAAATGGGGATCAAACACAATATTGTAGCTCAAATCTACAGCTTTAAACAGAAACAAGGTGAGTCATTTGGGATTGTGTAACTCGAATGAAACAACATTGCCAGATGCCAGAGCTAGAGATACCTGCAGAAGAACGACTAGTATCATCGTTTCTAGAGGGACTTCTAAACAAAGAACTTCATGCTATACTCTATAGCAAGAAGCATACAACCCTAGAAGAGTGTGTGTCATATGCTATTGACTTAGGAGACAATTGTGATATTTTCAACGTAGAAGATGTTCCTAAGGATGAAAGTGAGAAGACAGCATCCACTGAACCAACACAAGTGGGAACAGCTACTGCAGCACCACTTTCAACCATAGAAGACATGCTCAAAAGGATAAATGACATGATGAATAACATGCAAAAAGCACCTATGAGGGGACTAGGACAAGGGATACCTCAACAGGGACAACCAATTAGACCGCAAAAATGGTGTGCGATCGAGGATAAATGGACCAACCGTGAGACTACTGAGTGCTATTTTCGACAAAAGAATGATGTGAATGTTCAGTACATGCCCATGAGGCCACAAGGAAAACCCATGTACAAATACCAGCCTAACATGGCACCAACTCAAAGACCACCGATGGGTATGGAAAGACCTCAACCTGTGTTGGGTCAACAACCTCTGTATCCAGGACATAATGCAGTGCCTGTAAAGTACATGCATTCCGAAGGAGTCATAGATGAACAAGCACTAGTGCCTATTACACCCTATGATGAGCCTAGTCCATCTACAGTAATGGTAGAAGGAGATTGGTATAATTCACATCCACCACCAATGGAAGAACGTGTGACTTATGCTCCACCAGAGCTCGCACCAATGTATTACGTAGCTAATCAAGGTGTTAGACCTCCTATGGTAAGACCCATGATTAAGCCAAGAACGGGAAACTGTCGTAACTGTGGTGGAGATGATCATTGGAAAAATGAATGCCCAGAGCATGACAAAAACCTCAAACCGATTGAAGCTTATTGCATACAATGCTGCAAAAAGGGAGGACAGTTCCCAAAAGATTGTCCTAAAAATCCTTTAAACAAGGGGAAAATAATAGTAAATGTAGTCCAAGTGATACCTAGTAGCTCATCTGAGAGTGAACCGATTGTTCCAATCAAGGTAATCACTAGAGCCCAAGCTAAGAAAAAGAAACATAACTCCTCTGATGATTCGAAGAACACAAAAGTTGCCTCTCAAAAGACCAAAAGAAGCAGAAGCAAAAGGTATGAGATGAGAAAACAGAAACAACGAGCTGAAATCGAGGAGAAAGCAAAACAGCTATTCCATAAAAAGGTGAAAGAACGTAAAAGTGAACTCAAAGAAACAACCATAAAATTTGGAGGATCAATTTTGGTTGATAAAATTTTTGAGCCTATTAATGCAACCTTGGAGGCCTACCAAGCAGGACTTAAAGCAAGCCAAAACATGGAAAACAAATGGAAAAACTATCCTTCTCCAGACATGAAAGCAACTAAGCTTGAAGCTTATCAAAATTTGGTAAGAATCACGCAGGGGTTGCACGAAAAACAGAAACCCAAGCTCGAAAGTATGGCGAAACCTGAGGAACTTGTGGTCAGAGACACTAAAGAAAAATCCGAAGTGGTGATAGAACCCCACCTTGAAACAAAAGATCCAGAACTTATAGTGCCGGACAGTGAAGATGCCTTATACGGAATTCCATTTGTAGACGAAGACTGGCCAGGACACTTGTGGAAAAAAGTTTGAGAGATCAATGACGGGAGCCTAACTCTAAAGTCAGCTCCTATAGAGGAAGTTTGGTTAGACAACCTACCTCCTGATATGGACATGGATGTACAATCCCTGTACGGGGATTGAAAATATGAAGCTTCAGGAATGTCTAAACCATTGACCTTCAAAACATTACCCTCTTACTTGGGAGATAACAAAGATGAATTCATAGTGTGTAAGACCACTGAAGTAAAAAGAGCGTAACAGACCTTGGAAGTAGACAATATTCATCAATCGTGTCTACACCCATCCAATGCACTCTTACTTTGGGAGGCTGTTTAAAATCAGACCATATTTATGGAATGATCTACAAAAAACCCTAGAGAAGGTGGGGATAATTGGGCTCATCGTAAAAAATTTGGAAAAATTGAAACACGAAATGGACAACAAAGAAATTCGATCTGTTCCAATGAACAAAGTACGGAGAATACTACAAAGGGGAAGGAAACACCACCCTTCCAATGAAATATAATGATATAGAAACCATGGCAATACTGGATAGTGGAGCAGGCATAGCCATAGCCACAAAAACAGTATGGGAATCCTGGGGACCACCAGCCATTAGTCAAACTCAAATGAAATAGCAATTGGCTTGTAGACATATTGAAAGACCCTTAGGACTGCTAGAAAAAGTCATAGTTAATTCTTGTGGGATTGAATATCTACACACTTTTGCCATAGTAGACTTTGGGAAAAAATTCAATTATAAAATCATATTGGGAAGACCTTTTATGCGGCAGGTGCAACTTATCCAAGATTGGGGAAACAATTATGTGTACTTGAAGCAAGTGGGATCTATAACAAGAGTCAATCTAAAAGATCGCACTTATAGAGATGTCATGAAAATGCCCATACAAGAGTTTGATTCAGTCTCTTTGGCTGAATCTAAGCTTCCATCTTGGTTAAACAAAGACACTCCTATTTGGATGTGCGGAGCTTCAAAAAACGAAAGTTTTAAAAGAGAAGAATGTATTTTAGAAAGGGATTGCACACACGAAGTCTATGTACCTGAACCCTTTCTATAGCATTTGTTTGAGCCATTTGAGTGGACTCCAAATTTTAGCAACAATGGATGTATGTGTGAATACGTCTATGCCTACTCAATTTTGCAATGAAGATGGGTACGACATAATTCCCATCCACATGATTTCAACCCTCCACATTGAAGATGAAATTAAAGAACCCAAGGACTTGATGAAAGCTCAACAAGTTTTTTCAGACCTCTACTACAATGCAACAGATCAATTAGAAGAACACTCAGCTACCTCAGAGGATTCGGGGTCAGAAAAAGAACATGTGAGAGCTAAGCTACTCCTGAAAGGAGGGGAGGAAAAGTTTTTTTGACTTTCCTAACCAGAAACCAAGAAGACAAAAATGGTATAGATGAAAAAAGAACACCAGAAACATGAAAGCTAGACCTATGCCATCAGTCTCCTGTAGAATACAGGTCCTAATGCAGATAGATGCACATGATTGTATCAAGGACAAAATCATTGGCAGATATCCTTCAAACGAAAACCCAAAAATGTCGAAAACATCGAGAAAAACAAAGAAGGATACTCAAGCAAAATAAAAAAAACAGGAAAAGGAGTCAACCATGACACGAGTTGAGCGAAAAAAGAAGCATCAAGATTTGAAAAAAGATCTAAAGGAGATATATACAACCAAAATGGAAACCACAGAAGAGGATGGTAAAGATGTAATGAGTGTTCCATCCCATTACACAAAATATACTCTCCAAAACCGAAAAATCATAGTAGAACAACCTGTTAGAGAACTACAAAAACAAGGGGAGTCCTACGAAGGGCCTGAAAAGGCAAAAAAGATAGATTGGATGAACCAGGAGAAGAACCTAGGCCTACCTACATTGCAAATGACCTAACACAAGAAGAAGAAGAGCTTTTACTAAGCTTGCTAAAAGAATACCTAAATATCTTTGCTTGGTCTTACAAGGATCTCAAGGGTGTTGATCCAAAAATCTGTCAACATACCATACCCATGAGAGATGATGCGAAACCAAGTAGACAAATGCCATACACATACAATGAATGATTTGCCAGGAAGATCAAAGAAGAGATTGAGAAACTAGAGGAAGCTGAATTCATTTATGAAATTGAACACACAGATTGGGTGTCTCCAATTGTAATCGTACCCAAGAAGAATGAAAAATTACGAGTGTGTGTTAACCCCAAGAAAGTGCATGCAGCTACCATTAGAGACAACTTTCCTCTTCCAATCACTGAGCATGTGTTAGAACGAGTTGCAGGAAAGATGGCTTTTTGGGATACAATCAACTTTTGGTTGACCCAAAAGATCATCATAAAACTGCTTTTACAACAGAATGGGGTATTTTTACCTATCGGGTTATGCCCTTTGGGTTAACTAATGCTCCTGCCACATTTCAAAGATTGATGAGTGATGCTTTTAAAGAATATCTAAGGAAATTCTTGGAAGTAGACATGGATGCTCTATGTGTACATTCATCAATTCGGACTGATCATTTTGAACACCTTAAAATAGTATTCAAAAATTGTAGACTTTATAGGATTTGCTAAATCCTATAAAGTGCACATTCATGGGTAGACAAGGAAAAATTAATGGACATATAGTGTTTAAAAATGGCATAGCTATTGATATGGATAAAATTCATGTTATTGATGATTTGCCTAGACCAACAACAATCAAGGGGGTTCAAGCCTTCATGGGGCATTGTGGATATTACAGACGGTTCATTTACATGTACGCTATAATTGCAAAACCCATGAATAGCTTGATTATACACTTTGAATGGACTGATGAGTGTGAAGAATCCTTCATGAAGCTTAAGCAAGCTCTCACCTTAGCTCCAATATTGAAAGCACCAGATTGGAATAAGATATTCCACATACATGTAGATGCTTCCAATTTTGCCATAGGATGTATACTAGCTCAACAAGGAGACGGGAAAATAACTTTGCGCTCTCTCTCTCTCTCTCTCTCTCTCTCTCTCTCTCTCTCTCTCTCTCTCTCTGTGTGTGTGTGTAATGCTTCAAGAGGCCAAGTCTAAGCATCGTGCTGTCGAGCTACTGTGTGCGCGTGCGTGAACGCATGCAAGTGCTCATAATCAGCTCAAAATTTGGTTTCTTGTTGCTGATCGATTAGTGACCAAGTTTGTTATGACAACAGCATGTTTTCCACCGTGTTCTCATAATCCTGCTACCCTTCTTCCTGGTCGAGCTGGTGCACAGTGTGCTTTGGTTTGTGTACGCACATGTGTACCTCGGTGGGGGCAACGGAACAATTGTAAAAAAAGTGGTGATGTGCTGTTTGTGGATGGGCGCCTGGGCCTACAACAACAGCACCTTCCTGGTGATGTGCTTGTTGTTCAGGCTCATGTGCCGTCTGCAAGTGATGCGTCTGCAAAGTTACTACCAGCTTTTAGAGGGTCGGGGATCGTCATCGGCGCTGGTGATGCTGCAAGAACACATGCGATTGCGGCAGCAGTTACTGCTCATCAGCCACCGCTTTCGCCTCTTCTTGCTCCTCTCCTTATGTGCCATCACTGCCAGTCACTTCGCTATCCTGTTCAAGGTCATGGCCTCCCATGGCATTGTCAACTTTGCTCGCACTGGCGATCTGGTGGTGAGTTCTGGTACATAATATACTCTCTTTCCTCTTTCCTAATCACCATGCCATAATCTGATACATAATTAATGGGGAGGGTATTGTCTTTTCGAGAAATTTTTTGACCACCAGAGATATGAAGCAGTGCTACACATATGGGTAGAGCTAAATTCCCCTTCTAGAAAACAACCATGTATCACAGTGGCAAAAGGGACAGGAACCGTGGAGGGGTTTCGACAGAATCGTCTTCCTCCACTTTCACACAAAGGGAGGAATCATTCAAGTTTTCAAAGGGAAGAGCTCTGAGCAATGTAGCCGCAGGGGCCACAGTAAACCCCATCCAATAGAAGAAAGTCAGAGCACACAACCTTTAAGAGCAATAACACAAGCCTTACCATTAGACTAACTCTTTTGGGAGATCAAAGAGCATGTATAGAGGGGTTTTGACAAATTCACTTCTTCTAGTTGTGCACAAAGGCGGAGGAATTACTCTAGTATTCAAATGCCAAGAACCCCAGCAATATAAACCACAGTGCCTCAGTAAAGAGGGATGTCCCTTCCAACAGAAGAGAGTCGGAGCACACAACCTTTAAGAGGGAAATGGCAAGCCTTACAACCGGACTAACTCATTTGGGAAATCAATTAGCAACAACAAAACATCCTTGAATTGAAGAAGAGCAACATCCTGTAGTACATTGCTCACATGCATTATGCTGTCTAAGAATATCTGGAATGTCGGCTTCTTCACAAAGAACTAATGTAAATGGTCCATTGTGGCAGGTATGTTGCGCTGTGCAGTTGGTGGGCCTCATCCTCTGCCTTTATGCTGCTGCCAAGATCACTCACATGGCACAGCGCATAGTGGCAATCGTGAGCCAATGGCATGCCGTCGCAACGTGCGTAGATGACATGGAGGAAGATGTGGGCTGGGCACAGCACAATATTGCTCCAGAGATCTTAGCACATGTGCAGCGGCCGCCTGATCAAGCCGTTGTCATGGGCTCATCTTGCAGTTTTTGCTTCGACTCCCCCCGCCCTCTGGTGCTGGTGGAGTCAGGTGACGAGGAGGGCGATCTGCATGAGACTTTGCAGCTTCTGGCATCCACCAAGGATCTATTGTCCAACTCACATTCATTCCGCAAGCGCCATGCCCTAGGTATGACCTAAGACCTTGCTCACTGCTTGCATCCTTGACTATGACAATGAAGAAGAAGGAGACATTAATATTGTGGTGCAATGGATTTTGCAGTGGCCTACCTGCAGCATTGCTGCGCCGGTATCTCTCTCTATGGCTTCGTTCTTGACAGGGGCTGCCTCTACACCATTTTTGCCCTGGAGCTCTCCATCGTTCTTTGGACTCTCGGGAAGACTCTCATCTAGGCGACATTACAAACCCAAAAGTTTGTATCTAGGCTAGGAATCAATAAGGTTGGATTTCTTTTGGTACGGCCAACATTTGTGAGCCAGAAGCAGGGATCGATCACAATATTTCCCCTTCTTGATGCTCTACTTTGTTGGTTGGGGAGTTGTTTCTTTATAACCTAACATAGCATAGGCATATGTGGGTGCTCTCCCAAAGGGTCATTTGTAGAGCCCAATTTTTGACCTAAAAAAAAGGAGAATTTGCACAGCTCTAAGCGGTTTCTCTTCATTCAAAAGGAATTGAGGTTGTTTTTGGGAAGAAAAGTAACATATATTCAGATGCTCAAGCTAGACATATTGAATGTGGAAGTGCTTAGCAACGTATAGCACATAGAGTATGTGCGATAATCTTTTGTGCATGCAATTCAAAGAACATGTAAGATCAATTCCTTTTTTTTTTCTAATGTCATTTTTATTCCAAGAATGTAAATTATTCCTCAAAAAGTGTCAGTCCTTTTACGGTTATATATATATATATATATATATATATATATATATATATATATATATAGAGAGAGAGAGAGAGAGAGAGAGAGAGAGAGAGAGAGAGAGAGAGAGAGAGAGAGAGAGAGAGAGAGAGAGAGAGAGGTCTAAACGTTGTAGGAACAATCCCATGAGACCTCAAAGATCTATTTGACGAGTGGATTTCAAGGCCTGACACTCAAGAGGGAAGTAGGATTTTTTTTTTGGGGGGGGAGAGAGAGAGAGAGAGAGAGAGAGAGAGAGAGAGAGAGAGAGAGAGAGAGAGAGAGAAGAAGAAGAAGAAGAAGAAGCATAAGAAAATAATAATTTTTAACGTCATAGGAAACTATCCCTAGAGACCTTAAATATCTATCTGACGAGGAGAGTTGAACTTAGGACCTGTTATTCAAGAGGGAAATGGCATAACTAATCTACCACACTTTTGAGAGAGAGAGAGAGAGAGAGAGAGAGAGAGAGAGAGAGAGAGAGAGAGAGAGAGAGAGAGAGAGAGATTAGTAACCTTAGGGCTTGAGCCCACCACCAATTTATGGCCAAAAGGGTAACACCCTACCACTATGTAGCGTGCTATTTGTCATCTCCCCTCTCAATATGGTACATTCATAAGTGGCACTTAGAACCAGAGTTGGTTCAAATACAAGGACAAATGCAATTCACGTAACAGATACTTGGCACACCATCAAGTGTAACTTTAGTTCACTTTAAACTAGTTCATGCTCAATTGGATAGGATGGTGGTTACACAATCCAACACCACTCATTCATGTGTACAAGTAATCTCTCTTGACACCCCCTTTTGTTGTGTTTAGTTACACAAGCGGCGACATATGTGCAAAAATACACCGAATGTTTTGGGGGCGAGGGGGTGTTAAAATACAAGGTTCTTTCATATGCTAAATTTGGCAGTGCTTTTTGAATACATGTTCATGCCACAATAACTAAACTACCAAAAAACGAAGAAAATCTTTCGTCAAACAAGATGTAAGCACATGGATTCTAGCGGTAGGCTACCAAAAGTAGCAGTACCTATCATGGAAAAAGCCAATGTAAATGTGGCATCCTCTTTCGGCATACACGTGTCGAGTTTGGGAAGGTTCTTAAATTTACAAAGGCTTCAAATGGTTTTCAATAATTTAACAATCGATAATTAGGGACTCTCTTAGAGATCATAGGACTCACAAGAAAGGTCATATGGGTGCATATTAGAAAACATAGATGGAGAATCTGAGGAGTAACAAATTGAAACACACCAAAAAAAAAAAGAGGTAATGTGGTTGTGCATATTTGGGTTGGGACTAGAAAAAGTGCTCTATGGTGGACCTCTTGTAAAGCTACATTGTCATCCGTGTCAAAAACTTAGGATCAAAGCTTTAGTAGTTGCATTGAAACTTTCAAAGATGCCAAGTGGAAAGAGCTTGTGGCTTAAGTGATTCTTAGCTTGGGCGCATTGTCAAAACCAGAATGAAACGTGTGCATTTGGCTAGATTGAAAGCTTTATGAAAAGGAGAGCAAAGGAGTGAGGAATCCGCTTAATTTCAAAAATCGGTCGAAAACTATTCAAAGGATCTGTTCAAGGTGTGTATGTACACTTCTTGTGATAAAAAGCTCAAGTAGATACACACACACACACACACACACACACACACAGACTACTTGTGATTATTATTATTAGTACAAAGTGTCTTGTGCCTGTGACTAGTGGTGAATGTGTTGGCCTCCTATAGCACATACCAATTGTACATACCAATTATGAAAAGGAGAGCAAAGGAGTGAGGAATCCGCTTAATTTCAAAAATCGGTCGAAAACTATTCAAAGGATCTGTTCAAGGTGTGTATGTACACTTCTTGTGATAAAAAGCTCAAGTAGATACACACACACACACACACACACACACACACAGACTACTTGTGATTATTATTATTAGTACAAAGTGTCTTGTGCCTGTGACTAGTGGTGAATGTGTTGGCCTCCTATAGCACATACCAATTGTACAATTAGTGCTTGAGCCTATTCGTTTTACCCTACTTGTGATTAGGGTTACAATTGTAACTAGCTCCACTTAAGGTTACAATCGTGATTAGGGTTTCAATTGTAGCCTACTTGTGATTAAGATTTCAATTGTGATTAGGGTTACTTATGTACCCTACTTGTACTTGGGGTTACAATTGTGATCATAGCATTTTTGGTAGAATGCAGCAGAGTAAGAGTGTGGTAGCATGCCTGCTGGGCAGAGATGAACATGTACAAGACGGTGCAGAGGACGGATTCTGGGCAACAGAAGGTGCAAAGGCCGTGGACAACCTGCAAAGCAAGCTTGTGTGGCTAGGCCTCTTCAACTACACCACTCGATGGCGCCATGCAAAATTGGTGTCCTCGGCGATGATCTTCTGTATAGCTGCCATTGCAGTGCCCGTCCTCATTTGTACCATGGTGAGATGCCCCAACTGCCTAGCCGCACAGCAGCACCCTTTCCAAAAAGTATTGCAGGTGTCGCAGACCGCCATATCTGCCCTCTCCTTCTTCTGCTTGCTCTTCCTTCTGCAAAAGTTTGGCCTGCAAGAGTTACTCTTGCTACATGATGTCTCCATTTTTGATCCCACCGCAGTCCAACAAGGCTATGTCCATGAGCTTCAGGTAATTTGTCTATGTGAAGTTTGATGGTTTTGTCTCTGTAATGCTTCAAGAGGCCAAGTCTAAGCATCGTGCTGTCGAGCTACTGTGTGCGCGTGCGTGAACGCATGCAAGTGCTCATAATCAGCTCAAAATTTGATTTCTTGTTGCTGATCGATTAGTGACCAAGTTTGTTATGACAACAGCATGTTTTCCACCGTGTTCTCATAATCCTGCTACCCTTCTTCCTGGTCGAGCTGGTGCACAGTGTGCTTTGGTTTGTGTACGCACATGTGTACCTCGGTGGGGGCAACGGAACAATTGTAAAAAAAGTGGTGATGTGCTGTTTGTGGATGGGCGCCTGGGCCTACAACAACAGCACCTTCCTGGTGATGTGCTTGTTGTTCAGGCTCATGTGCCGTCTGCAAGTGATGCGTCTGCAAAGTTACTACCAGCTTTTAGAGGGTCGGGGATCGTCATCGGCGCTGGTGATGCTGCAAGAACACATGCGATTGCGGCAGCAGTTACTGCTCATCAGCCACCGCTTTCGCCTCTTCTTGCTCCTCTCCTTATGTGCCATCACTGCCAGTCACTTCGCTATCCTGTTCAAGGTCATGGCCTCCCATGGCATTGTCAACTTTGCTCGCACTGGCGATCTGGTGGTGAGTTCTGGTACATAATATACTCTCTTTCCTCTTTCCTAATCACCATGCCATAATCTGATACATAATTAATGGGGAGGGTATTGTCTTTTCGAGAAATTTTTTGACCACCAGAGATATGAAGCGGTGCTACACATATGGGTTGAGCTAAATTCCCCTTCTAGAAAACAGCCATGTATCACAGTGGCAAAAGGGACGGGAACCGTGGAGGGGTTTCGATAGAATCGTCTTCCTCCACTTTCACACAAAGGGAGGAATCATTCAAGTTTTCAAAGGGAAGAGCTCTGAGTAATGCAGCCGCAGGGGCCACAGTAAACCCCATCCAATAGAAGAGAGTCAGAGCACACAACCTTTAAGAGCAATAACACAAGCCTTACCATTAGACTAACTCTTTTGGGAGATCAAAGAGCATGTATAGAGGGGTTTTGACAAATTCACTTCTTCTAGTTGTGCACAAAGGCGGAGGAATTACTCTAGTATTCAAATGCCAAGAACCCCAGCAATATAAACCACAGTGCCTCAGTAAAGAGGGATGTCCCTTCCAACAGAAGAGAGTCGGAGCACACAACCTTTAAGAGGGAAATGGCAAGCCTTACAACCGGACTAACTCATTTGGGAAATCAATTAGCAACAACAAAACATCCTTGAATTGAAGAAGAGCAACATCCTGTAGTACATTGCTCACATGCATTATGCTGTCTAAGAATATCTGGAATGTCGGCTTCTTCACAAAGAACTAATGTAAATGGTCCATTGTGGCAGGTATGTTGCGCTGTGCAGTTGGTGGGCCTCATCCTCTGCCTTTATGCTGCTGCCAAGATCACTCACATGGCACAGCGCATAGTGGCAATCGTGAGCCAATGGCATGCCGTCGCAACGTGCGTAGATGACATGGAGGAAGATGTGGGCTGGGCACAGCACAATATTGCTCCAGAGATCTTAGCACATGTGCAGCGGCCGCCTGATCAAGCCGTTGTCATGGGCTCATCTTGCAGTTTTTGCTTCGACTCCCCCCGCCCTCTGGTGCTGGTGGAGTCAGGTGACGAGGAGGGCGATCTGCATGAGACTTTGCAGCTTCTGGCATCCACCAAGGATCTATTGTCCAACTCACATTCATTCCGCAAGCGCCATGCCCTAGGTATGACCTAAGACCTTGCTCACTGCTTGCATCCTTGACTATGACAATGAAGAAGAAGGAGACATTAATATTGTGGTGCAATGGATTTTGCAGTGGCCTACCTGCAGCATTGCTGCGCCGGTATCTCTCTCTATGGCTTCGTTCTTGACAGGGGCTGCCTCTACACCATTTTTGCCCTGGAGCTCTCCATCGTTCTTTGGACTCTCGGGAAGACTCTCATCTAGGCGACATTACAAACCCAAAAGTTTGTATCTAGGCTAGGAATCAATAAGGTTGGATTTCTTTTGGTACGGCCAACATTTGTGAGCCAGAAGCAGGGATCGATCACAATATTTCCCCTTCTTGATGCTCTACTTTGTTGGTTGGGGAGTTGTTTCTTTATAACCTAACATAGCATAGGCATATGTGGGTGCTCTCCCAAAGGGTCATTTGTAGAGCCCAATTTTTGACCTAAAAAAAAAGGAGAATTTGCACAGCTCTAAGCGGTTTCTCTTCATTCAAAAGGAATTGAGGTTGTTTTTGGGAAGAAAAGTAACATATATTCAGATGCTCAAGCTAGACATATTGAATGTGGAAGTGCTTAGCAACGTATAGCACATAGAGTATGTGCGATAATCTTTTGTGCATGCAATTCAAAGAACATGTAAGATCAATTCCTTTTTTTTTTCTAATGTCATTTTTATTCCAAGAATGTAAATTATTCCTCAAAAAGTGTCAGTCCTTTTACGGTTATATATATATATATATATATATATAGAGAGAGAGAGAGAGAGAGGTCTAAACGTTGTAGGAACAATCCCATGAGACCTCAAAGATCTATTTGACGAGTGGATTTCAAGGCCTGACACTCGAGAGGGAACTAGGATTTTTTTTTTGGGGGGGGGGGGGGGGGGGGGGGGGGGGGGAGAGAGAGAGAGAGAGAGAGAAGAAGAAGAAGAAGAAGAAGCATAAGAAAATAATAATTTTTAACATCATAGGAAACTATCCCTAGAGACCTTAAATATCTATCCGACGAGGAGAGTTGAACTTAGGACCTGTTATTCAAGAGGGAAATGGCATAACTAATCTACCACACTTTTGAGAGAGAGAGAGAGAGAGAGAGAGAGAGAGAGCATTGTTATATTTTTAAGAAAAATGGAGTGTGAACTTGTGTGTGTGTGAGAGAGAGAGAGAGGAATTCCATGTAGACTTTGGAGTTGAAGTTGTGAGCTTTCTAAGAGATGACCGTGCCACATTTTCCTCTTTTAAGGAGGTTCTTAAATATGAGGATCATGCTCCTTAAACTTGCGAACATCAAAGTGAACTAGTCGTGCTTGGTTAGCCTTTTGTAGTAGTGTACTCTTTCCTTGTATGCACCCATGGGGTCGCAATCTTTGTGTCTATTAAGAAATTGTTTAAGACAAATGTTAAAGTTGTAGAGTGCTCGACAATTAGAGGCCTTATTGGCAATATTTGCTAATGCATACAAAAGACCTGGAAGATTGGGTTTTTCAAGAAGGATCTTTTTTCGGAGGTAAGGTTGTGAAAAGCCAAGCTTTGTTAATTTTCATGTAAATTGTCTGCTTCTGGGAAGTGATTGTATCCATTGGAAAAAAGAACAACTCTTACGAGTGGAATCAAGAAATCCTAGCCATCATGGTCAGAACTAGGTAATAGTGCATAAGGAGACTTCGGAAGGGGTAGTTTAGCTCCTTGATGTATTTTGTGGCCCCTCCTTAAGAAAAGTAAACTATGAATGTGAAAGACGTGTGATTGTGACGACGGATACTAGCCCCACAGGAATTGGATGGGCGATTCGGAGCAAAGGTCCTAAGTGCTTGTCAACGCAATTATCCACAGGTAAAAAGAGAATTATGGGGAGCAGTTACAACACTGAAATGCGATAAAGAGTATCTAATAGGAGCAAATGTAATAGTGGAGACTGATTGTCTACCCCTTCTTGGAATGATCACAAGTTGCTCAACTCCTGACATTGCGATGTTGAGATGGATTGCCTACATAAAGTCCTTGAATCCAGAATCTAAGCATATTGCGGGTAAGGATAATCCAGTTGCAGATATGCTTTTTAGAGCAAGGTATAAAAATGAAGAAGAAATGGTTGTCGAGGGTGATAATATAGGGTTGAGGTTTTATAGTAGCTCTCATGCCAAGGGTGATCATGTTAGCCTTTCAAATGCACTTGAGTCATTTACAGAGGACCTATATCAAGGTGATTACTCATCGGTGAGCTAATTGACAAGGCAAGAAGGGTGGATTGATCAAGAGTTTAAAAGAATATGCAGAAATCCTATGGATACTTTTTGAAAGATGGGTACTTGGGAAAGCATCCAAATCAAAGAAATGGGATGCAGTTAAGAGTTGTGAATGATGAGGACACTCAAAAATATCTTATGAAAAAGCTTCACGAGTCTTTATGTTGGACACAGAGGTGTATAGGCCACCTTTACTAAAATGAAAGAGAGGTATGGGTGGAAAGGTATGCATAAAGATGTATCTTTGTTAGTGGGTCCGCGCGATCGGATATTTGTAGCATAGCTATCTAGCACTAACATAATGTCAATACTCAAGGAAGTGACTCGGATGCGGTACGGAGACTCTTTGAGGGTGTCAACCTTAAGAAATGAACCTAGTGAACTAAGAGGTCAACACAACCAGCAAACCATCACTCTCTAATCTAGGAAATCCGCCTATGTCCTACCTTGTTGCTCTAGGTCAACACGCCATTTTGTCGACCAAATGAACTCAGATTGCAACAAAACTTTAGGAAAAGCTATATTAGTCCTACCGCCTAAGATCACTAATCTACCAAGTTTGGAGGTCATCTGACAAGGTACCAAAATCCCAATCCATCATGGTCCAAGTTCTAAAGACTGCAACAAAATAGTCTGCATACGCCACCCTAAGGTCTAGGAACACTCTCCTATGGTCAAAATGTCAAAAACCAACCATTTTGGCACTCAAATTTGTAGATAAAGCTCATGGATAGGTAGTCACGAACCATAGCAAAACTGAGAAAGATTATACTTAAATGAAAGAGCATGGGACAAGGAACACAATGCACTTCTTGGAATAGCCTTGACTTCCTCAGTATTTGTCGTCGAAGCTTGATATGTGGAGGTTGGAGTGGGCACCGCACCTCTTGAAGGGTCAAGAGGGTAGAGAGCATGTGTTTTACCACATCATAAGATTCACATAACTTTGAGTACTTTTTCTGTTCACCGCCGCCATAGCCTCTTCAAGAGCTTGTGCTCTACTTGCATTTCACTCTTGGCCTCTATCTGTTTTTCTAGATCTTGAAATATGTTGGCTACATCTTGTTTTTCCCTTGCTAGAGCAGCTTGGAGTTGCTCGTTATCTTCTTGTAGGCATTCGACTTCTTGTTGAATCCGTTCTATCACTCATATTGCTGCATTAGTTTCAGCTTTGGCATCCCTTGCATCCAGCTCTCATAACTTAGAGTCTACTCTCTAGCATCTAAACTACAATCTGATCATTTCAAGATGCCTTGAGAAGCTTGTCTTATGCCTCCACATCGTCTCGGGAGAGAGGCGGTACCTCTCTTTGCACTTGGGTGTTGGTAGTGTAAGCTCTCTAGCATTGATCTTTCTTTGTTTGATCTTTTGCATGTTGCTCTGTAGGTTGCCTCTACTCTTCTTCTTGCTTGCCTTGATGTTCTTTAACACTATGAGACTCCATCTTTTCCCTTTTGGACTCTTTGTTTGTTCCTTGATCTTCATTTCTCTCTTGGTCTTGGTTAGCAGGTGGAGGAGTTGGTGGTTTGGGTGAGACCTATTGCTCCGTCTCTGATCTCCCCTCTGCTTGCTGAGTAGTGGTAGTTGTTTCTTTGGGAGAATCTCTTTGTGAGGCCGGCGGGTAGACAGACATGCGAATAACCTCCCAACCATCCTATATATAGGCCCCTGGCCCTCTTCCATATATAGACCCCTTTACTGCATGCGTGTCCGGCACATTGCCCGTCTAGTCCTACCCTTGGCATGACATTACTCCCCCATTGGAGAAGCATTTTCGTCCTCGAAAACACAAGTGGTGGTATCTTCATAAGAACACTAATGTTTTCCACCGTGGCATCCCTCATGGATCCAACGGTTCGTTGAAGCGGAACCCGGGTCAACATGAAAGCAAGAGTAACATCTTGATTTTCTACATTATTGTCCCTGTGCAACCGTCGTGGTTAACCGACTCATAATCAAAAGAGCGTGAAGGCTCCATGTAGAAGTCACTTGAGAATGCTAATGAGTTATCCCAACTAAGAGGTGTTTAAATGCATACCCAGGTTTCAGACTTTCTGAAGGTACTGGAATGTGCAATATAACCTCGGCTCATCTTTCCATGAAAGTACTATGATGACATACTCATCAGCAGCAACCAAGTCCTTGACTTGCGGTGGTTTCTTGCCAATAGTCAACCTCATCCAAATTGATGATTAAGGTTGATAACATGAGAATAATAGGCAGAGATTAGAACTAGCCGTAATATGCCTTTCATCATATGAAGCAAACTCCAAACTAGAAAGGTAAACGATCTAGTTGTTTCACTTCTCGCTAACGTATGCACTTAGCATATCCTTTAGCGTGCTTTACTAACGTATGCACTTTGCATATCCTTTAGTACTTAATAGAATGCTTGTAAGCTGCCCATCCTACGCGGGATGAATAGCAACAGTAAGAGTGAGGTGCTTTCCCCAACCCCTTACAGACAGTCGCCCACGACTGACGACAACTATGACTCAATCATTGAGTATCCAGCCATATACTCGATATGGAATGGAGACAACCAACTAGGTTGAAAGCTGATTGGAGTTTCAAGCAGCCAATCACGAACACCCATACACAGCCATCACCTTGTATGGCAGGGTGGAATCTCATACTAAATCTGCAAGAGAGATTGCACTGGCAATGCAAAAAATTGCAGAAACAATAAGGTCCATGAATTTGCATGCCGCTCCGAATAAATTTGTGTTAAACACTAGGGCCCATAACACCTAGTGTGCATGCATTTAACACAAACATATCCGAACCGCAATTCCATGACGAGACTTTCCACGGTACGTACGTGGAAGTCTTGCAACAAATTTGGACCATAATAGAATGTGACAACCCGATCACACCTAGGTACCAACCATGAGACATTCTCATGAATATAGCATATTTTGCAACAAAAGTTGGACCATAACAGAATGTGACAACCCAGTCACCTCTAGGTACCAACCATGCGACATTATCATGTACATAGCATACTTAGCTATATGTAGAAACGACCCTCCGTTAAGGTGGTTTCATAGCACTTGTAATCGTAACAAGTTTGTACTTAGTACCCGACAATTTCTAGCCACTGAAATTGCTCCTGATACTGTGTGCTAAAAATGGTCGAACCAATGGATGCGACCAACACCTAGGGACTTCGTCGCGACACATTGGTAAAAAGTTGGCGCCAGTGTCAGTCCAAGAGACTCATATTCTCCACATGTGGAATATGTCTCAAACAAGGATATCAAGAAAAGCGACATCCATCAAGTATGAGCTGGTACTTGTGTGTGGAGGTAACTGCAAACACTCCGCGGCACGAGTGAGAGGGACCCTCATTATCATGCTCCACACTGGCTAAACTGAACTCCTTGAGTTCCTAGACCATGTTTCATCCCATGTGACAACATGTGCCAAATCGAACCCTACAACTAGGTTCGTAACAACATAAGGTGTAGTGAACGCGACGGTCCAAAATACTCTGTTCCAACATGTCCTTGGCATGGCTTTGAAACATTCAAGCGTATGTATACGACTTGCACTAGAAACCATGGGTGGTGCCTGCGTTAACATCTACGTAGTCAAACCCCTTGGTAAGACCCTCTGTAGAAACTGCTCAACTAGCAGGCAACAGTAACCAACATAGTTAACCGTGTACATAATGATTGGAATCAACTCGAAAAGTTGAATTCGTCCGTTACCGTGTGGTAGATTGCGGAATTCTTTCCTTGAAAGTTTAACTGGAAGAGATCAAACTGTGATCCTCAATGCCTATGGGGTGATTTAGCAGTCACCCCCCGGGTCGTACCCCAAACAATATGTCCATAGACACTCCGTAGTGCTATAGAGAGAGCAAGAAATCCACACAAGTGAATTGCCTAACTCTTGTGGAGAGCCATGCTGTCTCAACTTTTTGCTGCCTCTAGTCTCCATGGGATAGATCAGCTGCTGTGAGTTGAAGATTTATCAAAAACTCAACTTGAGTGTCGCACTAAAAACATGTAGTGCAAAAATGACACTGTAAACATCCTGAATGACAAGACCCTTGCTTGTCCCTTAACGTCGATGTATACTTCCTTGGGCAGATCTGTTCACTCTTGAAAACAATCACCCAAAGAATGCCAATAGTTGGGTCTTACCCTTGGCCTGACAATGGCTCTTAGCCTGTGTGGCTCATAGCCCTTGTGCAAATTAGTGTTCGACGAACCGATGAAGACTAATTTGATTAGCATCTTAGCCACGTGCTAGCTGAGAGTTAGAGCACCTTGGTTCAGGCTGACTCACGAGCAAAACACGTATCAAAAGCTTCCTAGAAGATTTTCATCATTCCCTTAAAGAGAGAGAACGAGAGAGAAGAAGAGCATGCTGGGCTGCGGAACTTTCCTTGAACGACTATGACGTGTATAGTTGATTGCCATGCTCGTGTGCATCTTATGCCTAACGTGTAGCATATCCTATAAGCATGCAACAAATGTCTGCTATGACTCTCTCATTGAGAGAGGTAACAGAAAAACACAACCACATCTTGATCTACCAGCCTTGTAGGGTCGTGATTGTATGGAAATGACTGAGCATTGGCACTTTGCCTATGAAATAAGTCCTAGATTTAGGTTCTTTTTAGTGGTGTTGTGCGTTGCCAGCAACCAAAAATCATGTTAAACAATCCATAACATATCTTGTCCTTGACAGAGTGTCTGGTGTTATAGCGGAAGCGTAATCCATGATGTGGTGGAGGTCAGTCCACCTGGCTAACATGCCTTGCATGCAAGGTTGTGAGCCCTTGGCTACTATGACGGTCTCAAGCATGAGAGCCAAAACCTTAAGTGCCTTGCACAGTCTGCATTGGTAGTGATACATCATAACGTGATGTTACCACACCTAAAATGGGAGCAAATTGCTTATCGTACCAGCTCCCCAAACTTGCATGCCAATGCTCGTAATACCAAGTCAATGGGAAATATCTTGGCGCAAGAGAGAAGCCTTGCTTCGTGTAAAACTGCCAAAGCACTTTTTTTTTGCACAAAAACAATCGTTTCCAAGTAAAAGTGTAAACATGGAAAAAAAAACTAATAAACTTAAAAATTGTCTAACCTGGTCATTGCTGTATCCAGTTGTCTTGAAATGACGCAAGAAAAACTTGCTCGAAACTGGCTCATAGCCGATTCTATTACGTGAGAGAGAGTTGTCTTGTGTATCATATACTCCGTCTGTGCACGTGATGAAATAACATGCAGGCAAATTGATAAATCCCTCCAAGCTGTTATGCTCATAGCATAATCCAGACGGGGAAATCTCAATGCAAGATGCCGAACTGGAAGCCTTTCTTCCCTTAACCACTTAGGGAGTTCTTGAGAGCTCATAGCGAAAGGATGTTTATGCTAACAAACAGATGTCATAGCAAAAGAAAGTCGACCCTGTCGAGCATTCATCGTGTACCTACTGGACTCTATGAATGATATCCTTAATCAATCATAGACGGTCATGGACATACCATAGTTATCAAGCACATGCTCAATAAATAAAAATCAACTGCGTACCTTATTAAGTACGCCTGCCGACGAATCTTGCTGTCGTAAGAACCAAAAATCGAATGAGTTGCAAGCAAAAAGGAAATCGAGAGATGATTTTCCAGACACTGTTGCTTTGTGCAATAGATGGTGTGGTTCTTGCTGCCAAGGGCCTTGCCCGATTCGCAAGCAAATTGAAAACTGTGGCCATGAGCAGCTGCGGACGAGCCTTGCTCTTTTGTCCCAACCAAAAAACAAACTTTAAAGATTGGAGAAAAATAGTCGCACTATCTTTCAGAAATCCGTAGAATGTTTCATTGCTGATTGCCAGCTTCTGAGAATCGGCTTAATGATCAGCCTTGCCAATCATCAAGCCGGCCATGCGGAACAGCTTCTTGCAATTGTAATTACCGGTCGGCCTTGCCAAATACCTCAATCGTATATGTCACAGGCCCTGCTTGGCTTGCCTTGGTTGCCATGCAACCTTGCCTACATGTAGTATCTGTGATTGAGGAACCAAGAAAAAGAAACTGAAATAATTTACCTCATTCTCATAATGGTTACCTTTCCCATAATCAAAACCCGCTTTGGTTTTGTGCTTCTTCATGAAAATTGGTATCTACCGAAGTTCTGAAGCATTAAGGATGCTTGCCGATTTCAAAGAGAACTTGACTGTTTTCAATTCTCTGCTCGTAGCTCCACGACCTTGTCAGCCACATAGCTTGTGTGTGCGAGTTTCCTTGAATTTTACTCCGCTGCTGACATGACATGCAAACATTCACAGCAATCAAAAACTGTTATGTGCTTCTGCTGCCAGCATGACTTCATAGGCAAACTGTTGGTCGGAAACCTTTTCTGCTTCACGGGGTGTGCATGCACCCCAAGCCTAAAATAAATGATCAATTCAAACCTTGGACGCTGGCCGGTGTGAACAAAAAGCTTCACAATTGGACATGGCGGGCAGAACGAACTGCGCAGAGGTAAAGAGGGAGGTAACTCGCGACCTGTTGCTATGATGGTCATGCTGTAGCATCGAGATTTTCTCCCAGATGCAGCGCGACCCCAACGATGCTCATAGATGCCCGTTTTGCAGAATTCGAACCTCTATCATTCCCCAACTCTGGGGTTGTATCCCGCGGACCTTCGTCCTCCTCTCCACGGCTTGGTTTGTGTAAGCAGCCGCTTCCACTGCCCTCTCGACCAAACCTTTCTTGCATGCCTTGCATGATCGAATGCATGGCGCCCCTTGGGACAAGATCGAGAGAAAATACGTATACCAAGCTTCCATGAACACACAGAGAGAGAGAGAGAGAGAGAGAGAGAGAGAGAGAGAGAGAGAGAGAGAGAGAGAGAGAGAGAGAGAGAGAGAGAGAGAGAGAGAGAGAGAGAGAGAGAGAGAGAGAGAGAGAGAGAGAGAGAGAGAGAGAGAGAGAAAAGCACCATGCCTCCAAGCTTCTCCCTGCTCCTCCCCATCTCCCCTGAGCTCTGATACCAATGTGAGGCCGGCGGGTAGACAGACATGCAAATAACCTCCCAACCATCCTATAAATAGGCCCCTGGCCCTCTTCCATATATAGACCCCTTTACTGCATGCGTGTCCGGCACATTGCCCGTCTAGTCCTACCCTTGGCATGACACTCTTTGCATGGATTGCTGGCTTCTTGACGAGTCTAGCAGAGATTCTGAATCAGTCAACTTTTTTCTTTTAGATTCTTCTTCCTCTCTTTGGTCATCTTTTCGCTTCAATAAATCATGGATTTTTTATCTGAAGGACCCCGCCAATGGGACATCAATAGTCGATTTTTGGCATTTATTTTGCTTGATCTTCTCAAGTCTTTTTTCTTTGATTTTTTTGAGTTTTCTATCAAGGTCGATGTCATCTTCATCTTGTGAGGGAGCTTCTTCCATCTTCCTCTTTTTAGCTGCCAGCTTGGCCAACTATTCCTCTTGAAGCCTTTGGGCTTCCTCCATGGATCTGTGGACTTGAGTTTCAAGGATTTGGTTAGAAGCTTATGTTATTTTCTTGACTAGAGAACAATTATATCTTGGTCTTCTTCCATAAACTAATACTCAGAGGGGATGTCATCTTTGGTTTTGATTTCTCCACCCAACTCAAAATCTGACTCTGTGGCCTCGCTGTTAGGTGTCTTTGCCCTTGAGCTTTGTCCTCTTGTTCTTCTTTTCGTGGGTGTGGTGGACGAGCTTCTCACCGATCTCACTGGGTGCTTTGCTTTATGTAAGAGATTAAGTTGTGATTCTATTTCGGGAAACTCATCAATCATGCCCAATGCTTGATATGCAATCTGTGTTAGCGTTGGTTTTGCGTTCATGTATACTTTGTTACGGTCATTGCCATTCAAGTTTGCCTCGATCGGGTTCTCTAGAATATAGTTGTCGAGATCACACCTCAGAACTCTTCTTTCTTCTAAATCCATTGCCATTACTACTGCTATATGGAGATTCGGCTTTGTATACCTTGGTGGATTTTGGAGTTTGCGATGCTAAGAGATGAGCCTGAGGGGCAACTCTATTCTAAAGTAGATCAAATCTTTGTATGTTAACTTGTGCCCTTGCTGCTTGACAAAAGCTTTATCATTGTTTATTGCCTTTGTCTGGTGGAGGAGGTTGTGGCTCCCAACTGGTAGTTGAAGGGCTTGGTTGATCAGATCATCATTGATTTTTACCTTAAGAGTTATCTTGTCCTTCTTTGTGAGGGTGGCTTCACCATTGTATTGGATCAAGCTCATCAGCTTGTGGGCTCTTTGAAAATCGGTGCCCCATGGAGGTAGTCTAAAAAAGCTATCTAGTTGTAGACACCTTGGACCTTCCAATACCTCCAGCTTCTTGTGCATTGTCCATAGCTCTTTTGGAAAGATGGTTGCTTTGACCTTTGTTCCATTCGCTGCTTGAAATTTCCTAATGAATATGATAGTTGGAATCTTTGCCATTTCATCGTCTGTGAGATGAGCCTTTTCATTTGAGGAGATGTCAACAAGCTTGTACGGGGCTGCTTCCCACTCCTTTTGAGCCCCACTCGCTGGGTGTTTAGACCTGGAAATTGATTGAGAAGTTGTCAAAAAGTGTAAATAAGGCAAACTTGACTATAAAATGAAAAATGAGCACAACTTGATCAAAACAGTTTTGAATTTGACCAAACTTCACTAGTCATTGGATGACTACTTCCATGATGAAGAATTCCCCGAGCATGACATGGTTAAGTGTGCGTCAAATCACATTATCGGTAGCAATGCCCTATGGTGGAACATCACCAAACAGCATGGTAGAAGACCTCACACCTGGCATGCATTTACCTCATTTTATAACAACATAGTACAAAGCTAAAGCATGACGCCAATGGGATTTAATTCGCCAAGGTAGAAATCAAGATGTATAGGCTTATACTGATTGTTTTTAGAATTATCTCATTCAGCTTCAAGCTATCGAACATGTCAGCCTTAGGGAATTAATAGGTAAGCATATATCTGGGTTAGCACTGCAAATTGGTGTTGAAGTGGACATGTTTGAGCTAAATTCACTATCAAAGGCCATCAATTTGGCACTCAATGTGGAGAAAAAGAAAGGCAGACATCAAATTCGAGTTGACCAGTCTAGTAATAACACTAATCGTAACAAGAGAATCATTTCCTCTCCTAACTTTGACAGGAACAAACACCAAATCCGTACCTTCTTCAAGAGACACAAATTTGACAACTCCGCTACATCCTCTCAAATCTCATGGCAACAACAACACCCACATGCACCATAAAACCAACCAGAATCCTTCCAACAACCACCGCCCTAATCACTCTTCCAATGATAACAAAAAGGTGAAATGTTACAAATGCTTTCAGCTTGTTCATTATGCATATAAGTGTCCAAACAACCTTGTTAAGAGCAATGATAATTCCAATGGCCAACCTACTGGAGTCGCACGCAACCACAACCAAAAACCATTCTATTGCAACCGCCCAAATGGTGCACACATTAACCTCATCGAATATGCTAATTTCGATGACAATGAAGTTAAGGTCAACTATGGTGAGGGCTATGGTCCCGAGTATGATGCCAATGATGATCCTTCTCCAGGTATTCCTATATCTCCATACACTCTTCTCAAAGTGAAAGGCACATTTAAAGGTGAAGATATCACCATTCTTTTAGATGATGGTAGTAGCCATGATTTCATCTCTACATGATTGGCACAAAAACTCTCTCTTTCACAACTCTCTTCACCTCACAAAGTGAAAATTGGTTTTAATAATCAACATTTTAATTGTAAAACTCAAGTCACTATTAGAATTTTCTCATACACGTAGATTTATAGTCGCACCTTTGCATGGTATTGATATGATTTTGGGGATGCCTTTTTTACATGAATCAAAGCACACAATAGAGAGTGTATTACTTAGTGTGCAATGGAAAGATAGATAGCCCTAGAGTAATGGCCGTATATACAATGCACGGGGGAAAAACCTCCTAAAGAGGGAAAAAATGCCCCGACGGTCCTAGTGTGTTCACAGACATCACTACCACATGTATATGGTAACAAATCCCCCCTGGAGTGATGCGGTGAACGAGAGCTGACACATGAGTAAAGGGAAGTGCCATGCCCTGAGGACATGATCAATCCACAAAGGGGAGTAAGCCCAAAGCTTTGCGGAAAGCTTCGAGCTTCTCACAAGATAATGCCTTTGTGAAAAGGTCTGTAAGGTTGTCGTGTGCTGGCACATAAGCCAAGTTGATCTCTCCTGCGGTAATGCACCTTAATGTGATTTGTGTGAGCATGAAAAACCAGGTTCCTCGCAACTGCCAGTTCACTCTGACTATCAGTGTAGATAGTGTTGGCAGTGTCCTGTCCAACACCCAAATCAGCGATAAGGCATCTAAGCCATACACACTCAACCGTAGCTGTGAAGACTGCCCTGTACTCAGCCTCACAACTCAAAGTGGCCACATTAGGTTGCTTCTTGCTCAACCATGATATACATGAACTGACAAGCATGAAACAAAAACCACTTGTGGACACTCGCGTATCAAAACAACCAGCCCAATCTGAGTCCGAAAAAGCATGTAAGTTTGGCGGCAATGATCCCCCCTTGGGATAAAACAAGCCAAGATGTAAAGTGCCACTAAGGTAGCAGAAAATCTTCTTGACAGCCTGCCAATGCTTAGACCCTGGGCTATGCATAAATCTGCTTACCTGTGAGACTACAAACTGAATATCCGGCCTCGTGTTGCATACATAAATGAGGCATTCAACAGCAGCTTGGTAAAGAGTGACATCTGCAGGATCACCAACATCATGAAGACTCAATTTCAAACCTGTTTCCATGGGAGTGGCAATTGGGTTGCAATCCTCAAGTCCAAACTTACATAGCAATGTCTCTATGTAACTTTTCAGACACAAGGCAATACCACCATCACACTGCTTAAACTGTATACCCAAGTAATGATGCAATAGCCCCAAATTTTTCATCTTGAAAGTAGCATTCAAATCAGCCTTAAATTCAGCAATATGTCTCTCATTTGGTCCAATGATCAGCAAAAACCATCTACATAAAGAACCACAATGAGAAGTATATCACCCCTCACGCTTTACATACAATGTGCTTTCTGTTGGACTATTACAAAAGCTTGCTTTGACCAAATGAGTGTCAGCTTTCTCATACCAAGCACGAGGAGATTGCTTCAACCCATACAAAACCTTCTTACATCTGCACACTTTGTCCTCTTGTCCTTTTATGACAAAACCACGAGGCTGCATTACATAAACTTCCTCAAATATGTCACCATTCAAGAAAGCAGTAACAATGTCTGATTGATGTACATCCCAACCAAAATGAGCTCCCAATGCACATATAAAATGCACAGTAGTCATACGACAAGTGGGAGAAAAGGTCTCTTCATAATCTATGTCTTTTTGTTGTGCATAACCCTTTGCAACAAGTCGAGCCTTATGGCGATCGACATACGGCTTGCGGTTCAACTTGTAAACCCACTTCGTACCAGTGGCCTTTTTGCTAGGAGGAAAATCACATAAAGTCCATGTGTCTTTTTGTATAAGTGAATCATATTCTGATTGCATGGCAGCCATCCAATTTTCTGAATTCTGTGCTTCATCAAAAGACAGAGGCTCCTCAACATCATGTAAGCTAGACACAACCAAAGCATAACCATTAGGGCCAAAAACGACTCAAAAAGGGCTGTGTAAGGACTTGGTTAAATTACTAATTAGCAGAGCCGTTTGTGGTCTAAACGGCTCCAAATTTGTCCGTTTTGGTCATTTAAAGCATATCTACGCAATCTAAAGCGTATCTAGGTACATATCTCTAAATATTCAAAAAGATATCGTTTTCTTCACATTCCTTTGTGGCTCACCTCGAAATTTGTTTTCATTTACTTCACTTGGAGGCAAATAGTTGTTTCCACTTTTGAATCTCTCTTTTTTCTCTCACCTTTCGCGAGCTTTATCTCTTCTTCTCTTATGTACCTTGTTTTGCTGCTACGTTATTTCCATTTTACTTTCTGCTCCTTCATTACTTACAATGACTAATACATCTTCCATTAGTGATAACCGCAAGTTTCACTTGAACATTAAGCTAAGCCAGGAATATGCTACTATGCGGAGTGTCTATCAAAGACCAGTTACAACTGCAAATGAAGCACAACAACTTCGCAACGAGGGAAAGAAACACATTGATATATGGACAGATGGGAGCTTGTATCCACTGGATCCTAGCACTGGAAGGTATCCATCTTTTCACACACCTCATGATTTGATGAGATTTGTTGGTGATGGGGTTGATGGCTTACTAGGATATAGTTCTAGGTTATCTCATTTACACATTGATCATACACAATACATTCAATATTTCAAAACTGTTTTGTCTTCAAATGCAACAAGAATTTTAGAACTTGAAAACCAAATAGCATCTCTAAAACAAGAAAATCACCAGCTTTGGACTTTAAAAGAAACTCCAATAGGATTAAGAGAACGAGTAAAATGAATGAGAGATGTAGTAAACTTAACAGAAGGTTCTGGACAAAGAAAAAAAAGATTAAAGATTACTAGAGAACATGTGACTAGTCTTTTAGGATTTGATATGTCCAATGCTTAAGAAAGGGTGAGATTTTTGAATGAGGTAATGAACAAAATTAATATTCTTAAACTTTTGAAACTTCCTGAAAATCAAACTCAGAAAAAATTGGTATTTCAAAGTTTACTGAAAGATATGGGTTTACTGGTCCAACCTTCTCAAATGCAAGAAGTTTGTGACACAGTGGGGGTGAGTAGAAGGGGTTACAGGGCCATCTAAAACCTGGTTTCAGGTTTTAAAGTATTACAAGATTAAAGCTTTTGGGTTGCCTAGGCCTCACAATGTTGGGAAAGTTAGGACTCTATTAAACGAAGAAATACCCGAACATTTTGGAGAGTACTATCATATAGAAGGAACGATGCCATATGAAAAACAAAAAAAAAATCTTCTTTTGAGTATAATGTTTTTAATAACATTTGGATGAGTATAAAAAATTTTCAATCTGCTATGGTTAGATACTATAATATGCAAGAAGTAGATTGTGAAGGAAAACTTATATTGTTTCTGAAATTGCTCAAATTCAAAAATGTCAAAAAATGGAAAGAGTAGCCATATCCCTTATGAATAGAGCATTGGACTATAGCCAGGGTAAGCTTGATTCCCCATACCACAAAACTCAATCAGAAATGGAACTTTGATGGATCGGAGTAGCTCAAATACCAATTGAAAATCACGATACATTGAAATGCCTATTTTGCAGACCGATATCCCTTCTGTTATTCAGGACCAAAATGCAGGTGAAAAACTCTGTGTAGATGGCATGGGTGACTTTTTTGTAGAATGGCACTTGAGTTCCGACCTAAAAGCATTAAAGTGCATGTTTGGTGTATGTGGAGGTGCCAATACCAACTATATTGCATGGCAAGCACTGGAACAAAAGGATGGCTTGCAGAACACGAGGTTGGAAAAGCACCATCGAGGAATAGTGTTAATGTCATCGACAACCCATTGTCTTCTATGATTTGGGATCCAATTCTAACAATAGAATTTAAAAATGTACATATATGCACAATGCATGCAGAGATTAGAATCTTGGACAAATTGCTTCGATTCCATCTTGACTATGCATATTCTATTAAGCCAACTAATCTTGCAGACGAGTGCATAGAAAAATGCGAGGCTTTGCTCTCTCAAATGGGTTTTCATGGTGGTCAAGTGCATCTAAAAAAAGATCCCACTCTTTCAAAAGGAACCGGTGATGTTTTGCAAGATGTTTCAATGGGTGGAGCAAAAGCCAGAAGATTTTTGAGTAACATGACAACAAACAAGTTGATGCTATGTGGAACTGTTGGAAGGATCTTTGTGTTATAACAACCAATGTCAAAAGTAGACCAGATGTAGCCAACAAACGCATGGAAGTGTGGAAGAAGCTCGACAATTTTTTGAAAGTTTTGAGACAACAAGTTAGCTATGCTACTTATGCAGATGACTTTAAAAAGACAATAAAGCTTTTAATAACTGTTATTACAGATGTTTGGGGAGCAAAAGACATCACATATTACTTGGTGAGTATTCAATTACTTTCTAAAGTCTGGATAGTATTTTACTTTGCATCCTATTGAGTTCAACTAACTTTTTTTTTATTTTTAGCATATTCTGTACTTGCATGGACCATATTTTGCAAAACAAGGACCCCTTGCAACATGGAATACTCAGGGAATGGAAAAATCTCACTATCAAGCGAGGACTTCTTTTTTCAAATGTACGAGAAAGGGAGGTGGACAAAGAAGGAGCAATGCAGTGAAGGAATTATTCAATTGGTTCTATAGGAGGCAATTACAACGGATGAGATCAAACAACCATGCTGCTCAACCACAGATGGGGATTAATGCTTCACTTTGAAACTTTGTACTGAATCTTTCTAAACAGATCCAAATTCAAAAAAGATATTTTGGTGCAAAAAATTATCAAATTTACATCAGTTTTTTATTTTTTTTATATCTCTAGGCATGTCACCCCTATATCTCAAAAAATTTCTTCTTTTATAGCCCCCAAGAAGGTTGACATTTGTCTCCTCAGCTGCTGCTGCATAGCTAGAGTAGCAAAGAAAGTATCCTGCTCTTGAGGCATTGAATCCTGCAGCATATCCAAACATTCAAAGTGCTGCTGCTCTCTCAAGTAGCATGATCTTGTTTGCATTGATTTGAAGGGGAGTGTACCCTAAAAACCATGACAATATCTTCATTGCAAACATTGGCAACTTAGGATCTTCAGAATACTGCATGTGGAAAGCATAGAAGGTGGCACTATCCAATGTAGGCATGTAGTGCATGAGAGAGGAGGAATCCCTTCTTGAAGAGCCCTCTATTGCTTTCCCTCTCGAGCCTTTAGCTCTCCCAAGAAAATTGTCTTTGTCAAGGAGTTCAATCTGCAAAACAAGACAATGAGTAATTAAAACAAACTTGAGAAAAAAGAAAGATTTCAGAAGGGAGATCACCTTTTGCAACTCATCTTCGGCAATGACTTTTTCTTGAAGGAGATTGCATGATCCGGTCATCTGTCTCATATCAACTTCCTTTCCAATTTTTTTCAGCTTAAAGTCTCTACCAAAAGATTGGATGCCAAGCTCAACAAGCCTCTTCTCAAAATCCTCATCTTTGAGGGAAGGTTCTTCCTCTTCCACTCTTCTCATGCATAGAGAAAGTGCATCAGCAGAGGCAAAAAATCTTTATTGGATGTCTGAAGATCAAGTGCCAAAAACTCCTCTTTTGACTCTTCTTCTGTGTTAATAAAATCTTTGGACACCTCAGAAGCTTCAGAAATGGTTGCAATACAGTAGTCCTCCCTCATATTAAGCAGACACTGGATATGATGGAGAGGGATATACTCTTTCCCATTGATATAGAAGTAGGGAAGGTTTGGAATAGTAAGGGAAGCTTCAGATACCTCTACCTCATCTGTTGGCTCATCAATGATAGTACTAGCTCTAAATTGAGCCACATCAAAATTTGCACTCTCTTGCTCCTCAGCTGCAACATCAACTTCCTCCTCTTCTAGAATTTCACTTTTCTCAAGCTGCAAAACTGTGGAAACATTTTTATTTGTTGCCTCATCTGTCTCTTTCACTTCATCAGCTTTGCCTTACATGTCAACTTTAAGGAACAAAAAGAAAAGAAAAGCAACTTCTTTTGGAACAAGGTTACAAGGCTTTAAATGTAATTGACAAGAAATGGTAGGTGGACAAACAAAGGAAGTCTTCTTAGAAAATCTTCCAAACCTCCTTGTTACTTTGCTTTTCTCAATTGAGTTTGTAGTATATTCCGTTAGATGACAATAAGTCTTGCCATCTAAAACCAAACACTTGCCTTCAACTGCCTCTTCAAACTCTTTGAATTCTTCTTCCAAGAAGTCCTTCAAATGGTCTAACAAAGCTGCAAGATCAAACACAGGGTTGAATATTTCATATGCTTTGGTGTACACCTCCATGTCACCACCATCCATCATAGCCACCAATAGTTTCTCACTTGGACTCTCCTCCAAAATCTCCTCCCGGCCTTCGTTCATGGTAGAGGAAAAGTCGATAGGCGAAGCTAGGTACAAGGTCTGGAAATACGCCCAAAGCGATATAGAGCGATGAGGGGGAGGGCTAATCTGAGAACAGAGCGCCTGACATTGGGTCACTAGCACGAAGCGATAGCGGTGGGTTCCAAGACTAGCAACTTGCTCATATCGCGTCGTGTCGGTGCCAATGAGTACCAGTGCCAATGAAAAACCCGAACCACGCGATATGCGCTGGACCCAGACTGTGCAACTGCCTACCTGCACGTCGTGCGGGATGAGCCACACCAAAGCAGACAACAAGAACCCCGAACGACGCGATAGAGGACGGACCACCGGTGTGCAAATGCAAATAGGCGCGTCGTGCGGGATGAGAGGGGATTAGTACACAAAAACTAGTTATAACTCGCGTCGTATGGGACAAGTAAACGTGCAACATTAAGAACATTCGAGACCAAGCTTTATATAGGATCCGAAATATGACCGTTATTGACATGTGTCAGCCATGCATACGTGGCACATGGCTTGCGTACAACGGTCGTCGTACGGACGGTCGTATGTATATAAAGCCTTATCACGTGCTCATTTTTTTATTTCTCCCATACTCCACATTCGCGTCGTATTGAACTCAACTACCCGCACTTCGACTCATCCGCACTTTTCGCATTCTTCCACGCTGTGCGTAAACGTCTACTAAGCCAAGCTAAGTTGTGCGTTTGTCCACTAAGCCAAGCTTCTTCTCAAACGACGTGACCCGGATGTGTCCAAGCTTGTGGGTGGTGCTTCTATCGCTTCGTGAAGGTCTTCTTTTTTGATTTATTGAAAAAGTCTAAGCATCCCATACGACGCGATACGGGCATGTTGCAAAGTCTGGGTGAGCCCCTTATCGCGTCGTACAGGTCTTTTTGCTCGGCTTACTAAAAATTTCCAAAGCTCGCATACGACGCGATACGGTGATGTTCTAGGGTGTGGGTGTGCCCTCTTTCGCGTTGTACAGGACATTTTGTTTGTTTTCTTTGGAAGTTCCGGTGCTCACATACGACGCGATAAGGACATACTCCAGAGTGTGGGTCACCCTTCTATCGCTTCGTGTTGGTGTCTCTCCCCAATACCATTCTCCTCACACACGGTGCGATAGGGGCTGTGATTTTTTACCCAAATGGCGAGGACTAAGTAGACTGCAAGGAAGGTCTACCAAGCCCCAACTAAACCAGAAATAGATGATGTTGAGAAAGATGAAGAGAAAGCACCCCCTCCACTACCTCGTCAGAGGCCCAATGCTAGAAAAAGATTGAATTATTAGGTGAAATCCCTAAGAGAAATAAGAAAAGCACCGAAGTCTACTTGTCTACTGATTCCAAAGCTCTCTTTCATGAGAGTTGTCGAAGAGATATCAGATAGACTTGTAAGCATGATGAATATCAAAACTTTTGTCTCAGTAAGGTGGCAATCTCAAGCTGTGATGTGGATTCAGGAAGCTGCTGAGGATTTTCTCATAGACTTTATGAATGATAGCTACATTGCAGCTGCATTTGCTCACAAGGTCACACTTATGAGCAAAGATTTTGTGCTTGTGTCAAGGCTAAGGTACAAGTTTGATAAGGCTCTTGAGCTCATTCCTAGTGAGGATCTTAGAGCCTTCCAAATTTTAAACATCCCTCCTTCCGGGTAGTAGAAAGATTCTAGGGTTGTCATTGAGGATGTTACACATGAGTACGAGACAAGAAAGGCCCAGGATATCAAAGCAGGAAAGGAAGTTGAGAGGGAGCAAGACATGATATCAGAGGATGCTATCCTTAAAGAGCAAGCTGAAATTTTAAGAGCATCCAACTCTCTTCTTTATGAAAAAGTCACATGCCAAATGGTGGTGGATGTCTCCTTGTTTGGAGATACTGAGGCGTATTTGGACATATTCCCTCAAGACACAAGTATGTTTGTAAATCCCAACATTGAGCTTGGTGACACTGTGCTCTATATCTGTCTCAGGTATGTGTTGCTCCTTTGCTAATTATTAGTGCATGTGCAAGGCGTCTAGGCACAAGGGGCTCATTGGGGCTTGTGTTTTCTTTTCCAGGTGTCTTATGAGGGATCTTCCAGAGGCTCTAGCTATGCAAATTTCCATGCTTGACCCTCTAGTGACACAGTGCCTTTTGAACAAGCAAGGAACCCTTTCAAGTTTTTTTGATGATTTTAACATGCTGACCTGCAATTACATATTATACCCCTATGTTGAAGGATAAATCTTAACTCCTTACATGTTATTTTTAACATTTTGTGGTATTCTTAGCTAATTGTTTCTTATTTTGTAGAGGACATTGGAGTCTTATTATCTTCATTCTTTTGGAGAAAGATATTATATTTATGAATTCATTGTCAAGTATCCATGGGAAAAGTAAACTGTAAGTATGAAGCATAATCTATGCTTGATGATGGCCCATTGTTTTCTATTAGTATCTTTTTGATTCAATGTCTTCTTGCAGTGCTGCCAAACTTATTGTTGGTCACCTGAGTACCACAAATAAGGATTACAATATAGAAGCTTTCAAGTACTACAATCAAAAAGTGCCTTTACAGACAGACTCAACATCTTGTGGATGGAGGGTGCTTTCAAATGCATGGAGATATCTTGAGTCAAGGTGCCGGATGACTACACTCACTGTAAGTGTGGCTCATGTATTTATTTTGATATTTTATGTATGTATGTACTCATGTCCTTTAGTTCCTTTTTCTATTTTTTTCAGTTGCATGACTATCCAGAGTCTTGGGTCACGTGGGTGAGAGAGAAGGTTGTTTCTATAGTTTTGGAAAGATCAATAAATCCAAATGATCCAGAATCTCCTTTGCCACCAAAGGTTTGGATGCAAAGAAAATGGATCAGAAGAAGAAAAGTCCTGCAAAGAAGATCCATACAAAGAGAAAGGATCACAAGAAGAGTCCTGCCAAGGGGAAGAGTCCCACGAAGAAGAAGATCCCTGCCAAGGGGAAGAGTCCCACCAAGAAGACTGCCAAGGGGAAGAGTCCCACTAAGAGCCATGCAAAAAAAAGAGAAGATACAAAGGGCCATCCATTCCACTCACCATTGAAATTCAAGGTTCAAACGCGTCGTACAATTAAGAACAGTAAGGGGGAGGCACCTAACTCACCTTTCAAGCTACCATTCATATTGCCAAAGAAGGTTGCCAAATCACCCAAGCCAGTCCTCAGGACAAAGCACCAACCCCTACCAAGTCACCTGTGCCAAGCCTTGAGGGGCCCAAAGCACCAACCCCTGCCAAGTCACCACCACCACCCACTCTTGAACTTTCACCCCCTTCTGAACACAAAAGGAAAAGGGTCTCTGAGGATGCAGAATCCTCTCAGGAAAAAAGAAAAGTGGAATTTCATGATTGATTAGTTCACAAAAGCTATGTACACTTTTGTTCATTTTGTCCATATGAACATATATATATATACCCTTTGGTGATTCATAATTTTGTACTTCAAATACTTAATACCAACTGTCGATTCTTAAATGTGTATCATGATGTCATGTAAGTTTAAAACAACATAAGTAATGTTCAAAATAAGGTAGAGAAAAGATAAATATATTTGCAAATTGATTACACTTGTTTTTTCAAGTCCTTGCAAGTGGCTCAAATACAACTCTTTTTGGGGGAAGGCATGTGATGCAAGAGGTTGAATTCTCCATCCTTGTGCTCACCACAATTTTATCCACTTTGAATCTATACTCGGGAGATGTTTCATCAAGAAACTCAAGAGATTCTCTAACATCATTTAGTCTCCAATTTGTTGTTACTATCAGGCTTCTATACTCGGTGTGTGGATGGACTGTGACCTTTAGTTCAAACTCTGGACAATTTTCCTCAGAGTCGAGAGGAACCCAGCTACCTAATTTGCTTCTCCATCTCCTATAGTCGTAGCCCAGAACTAATGATTGACGACATAGTTGATATGAGATAGACATAGAATTTGGGCTTACTCTACAACTAATATTGTCACCAATATGGAAAGTTTCTTTGGTGCTCCATCCGTCTCCAAGAACAGTTCAGTCATAGAAAGTCTTCTATTAAGCCACATCGTCTTTGTCCTCTGCAAGTCCATTGTTTTGAAACATGCCACAAAGACATGTATAGGCAAGAACCATTGAACTTTAATCCTTCTTGATATCCTGCCCAGAGACATAGCTTTAAGGATGTCTTCTTTGATCTTGGATTTGAAGCTTGATAAAGTACATGCATCAGGAGCTTCCCAGTCAAGTGAACTTATGGTGGGAACGGGTAACTGATGTAGTTCTCCATATGCACCTTCTCGTGATGGAACTTTGTATTCTGCAAAATAGACAAAAAAATCCATTGTTTTGTAAAAGGAAGGTGGCTTGTCAGCATACATAGCATCTGCAATCCCTTTATGCATTGCTTTGAACGTCCCACTTAGACTCTCCATAGGCTGCCATTCCACAGCTGTTGAAGGAAATATATCTGGAATGGAATCAAAAAATGAGAAAAACAATGGGATAATGAAAAAAATTCACTGTATCAAATCGTTCTTTTTGTACTTACAGTAAGAATGCAGTTTGGGATGTTCTTCCAAGTCTAACACCATATCCTTGGCCATGTACACATGTTGAACCTTAGCTAGCCAGCCATTGTCGGTCACTTTGAAAGCAAGAACACGACCTTTCCAATGGTTTTTTACTTTATCGCGTTTAGTTCTCTTCACTCTGTGTACACGTTTGCATGAAGGAAGCATTGTTACCCAGTCATTCACACAAAAAGATATGGGCTTCCAAAGACCATCCTCTCTAACGTTATGAAAGTCACAAGAAGTTATGTTATGTGAAGGGTGACGTGCAAAAGACGCCATGGAAACTCAGAGATTAGAGAAGAAGAAAGAAAGTATAGACGGAAAGACTTAAAACCTCTCACAAACTAGAGAGCGAGAAAGGTATACGTTTGAAAAAAGTAGGTGATTTGTCATTAATGCCCTTGTTTTGAGAACCTTCTGACATAGATTTCGTATCTTTTGACAACGCTTTTGTGAAATATAAAATAGAATAAAAGACGAGACTTCATTACTTTGAGCTGCAAATTTAATGAGCTCTCTCGCCGAAAGCACCCAAATATAGTAGTTTCAGCCTTATGATCAAGACATTTAGCGGTTCGCCATCAAAATAGGACCACCAAAACCCACAATAGAGGAGACAAGAGTGCCATACTTTTGAATACGTGTCAAATAACTATTGGACTATTCCTTAATCCTTAGATTAACAAACAGCCCTTTTTGAGTCGTTTTTGGCCCTGATGAATATGATGCATAAGATGCATGGCAAGAGCCTGAACGAGTACGACTAGACAAAGGTGCATCCAATTTACTGTTACGCAATGTATGCACTAGCCATTTTGGCATACCTCTAGCCTGCTCATTTTCAAACCTTTCCTCATCAAGTACATCATGTACATCTGCATCAGTAATAGGCTGATCTGTAACATTTTTGAAAACCCCCATAGGTTGTACATTTGCCTCATTGTAATTTACATTCAAACTTCCACCACTGAAAAGAGGCAACAAAGTGTCATAAATATCCAGTGAGCTTACATTACTGTCTCTAGTACATGATAGAAAGGGCTGAACATAATCTTCCACAAACACTACATCCCGTGAAACCAAAATATGCTTTGTTTGCGGATGATACAACATGTAACCTTTGCTTTAAGCACTATAATCAACAAAAATTCATTTGCCAGCCTTATCATCCAATTTTTTGCGCTGCACTTGTGGCACTAAGCTATAAGCCAAACAGCCAAAAACACACCAGGGGATCAATAGATGGCTTTCTATCATGCCATGCTTCATATGGAGTCATAGACTGCAACGCTTTTGTAGGACACCTGTTGAGTACATACGTGGCACACACGACAGCCTCGAGCCAAAATGAATGTGCTAAAGCTTGACTCTTGGCCATACATCTTGCCATTTCCGTAAGAGACCTATTCTTTTTCTCAGCAACACCATTTTGCTGAGGCGTATACGGCACTGTACATTGGTATTTTATCCCACAACTAGCCAGAAATGCATTAAATTCATGAGACATATACTCCCCCCCTCGATCGGAACGGAGGGTGCCCATAATAGATTCCGATACATTTTCAGTCATAGCCAGAAATTGTTTAAAGCACATAAAAACTTCGGACTTCGCATTAAGAGGAAATACCCATTAATGCCTGGAGTAATCATCAATGAAAGTCACAAAGTACAGGTAATTGCCCAAGGGCAGAGTTTGCATGGGCCCACAAACATCACTATGCACAAGCTGCAACCTGCATGTGGCCCTAACTAAACCATCCTTTGGAAACTTAGAACGCTACATTTTACCCAAAATACGGCCTTCACAAACATGTTTGACAGGTGCTTCAAGAGGCAGAAAAGAAGCAACCATATCAGATTTCTGCAAACGCAGCAAACTGGAAAAATTCAGATGCCCAAAACGTGCATGCCAAAGTTTTGCATCTAAAATAGCCCTTGAATCTGCAATTGCATTTGCAAAATTTTTTCCACACTTGTCATACAAAGTGAGCTTATACAGCCCACGGCACAAAAGACCAGATGCAACAATTTTATCACCAAAACTGAGATCATGAACTGTACATCTGTCATCCACAAATTTGACTACAAGTCCAAGTCTAGCAAGTGCAGATACATACAAAAGATTCTTCTTGATCCCAAGTACATAAAGTGCATCAACAAGTGTGAAAGAACTGCCATTTGTAGCAGTAAGCACAATCTTTGCAACTCCCTGAACTGGATAAGAGGCATTGTTGGCACAAGTGATTGAATCCCCAAAAGGGACAGACTTGAGAGAAGTGGACAATTCACGATGTGAGGTAATGTTCTTTGTAGCACCACTGTCGAAATACCACACATGTGAATCTTCAACAACTGACAAGCATGCATTATGGACAACAGGATTGTTAGTGCACTTTGCGCTAAAAGCCCATTCTGCATCAACATCAACATATTCACAGTCTCCTTTCACAGAAGACTCAACAATGGCTACATTTGTAGTGGAACCAACATTTGCAGTGGAACCACCCTCTTTCTTCTTAGCCTCTTTGGCCTTCAATTTAGGACACTGCTTGATCAAGTGATCATTTGCTTTACAATAATGGCGCCTCATCTTCTTTTCGCCCTTATCACCAAAATTTCCAGACGAATTGCTGACAGCAGAAGCATTAGGAACAGAATTTTTTCCACTCGCAGCAAAACCATAAGAAGTGGTTGCATTGATGTTACCACCCTTTCTTTGAGAAGCAATAAAAGCCTATTCAATTGCACGCTGCCTAGTCCTGTTTTTTTTGGAAAGTGACTCTTGCAATAGCAATGTGCATAATGCATCAAACTTGACAACTTCAGAATTTCCTTGGGTCATAAGTCTCCAAGTACTAGCAAAAGTCTGGTAAGAATCTAGTAGAGCATTAAGAACAGTCTGCACAAGGGAACTCTCTGAAATGACTTCACCTGCATAAATAAGTTGCTCATTGATATCCTTGACACCAGCAAGGAAAGTGTCCATGTCATCTTCCTCATGCATAATCTTCGATTCCAGCTCTTTATGCAGCAAAGCAATTTTAACCTTATTGCGGCTTGCATAAAGACCTGTTAGAATATCCCAAGCCTGTTTTGCAGATTTTGCTGAACGAATGTGAGGAACAATGGTGCGCTTCATAGACAACACAATCAATGCATGAGCCTGTGCATCCTTTGCATCCCAACGAGCTTGTTCTGCTGTAGGGAAAACAACTCCAATAGCAGCGATCCTTGCAGCAAGACCTGCAACATCCTCAACATCGCCTACATCCTTAGAACCAGGACGTACATCAATGCCCTGCACAATGTTCCAGACGCCCTTTGACACAAGAAAATGTTGCATCATATAAGCCCACATAGGGTAATTGTCCCCATCCAACCTGTCCTCAACAACAAACATCTTGAACACATTTGTGTTGTTGTCAGCCATGTTAAATGAAGCACCTGATGTGAAAACCGCCCAAAAATAGGAGCAACGAAGCGGGAACAACACGTGCTATATAGCACAAACCGTAGAAGACTGTAAGGCACCTACTTTGCAAAAAATGGCACTAACAAAAATTTTGCACAAAATGACGAAATAGCCTGTGCAGTACTGCCTGTAGTGGAAATGGAGGCCGAAACGAGCCCGAATCAGAAATCTGAGTAGACTAGGCTCTATGAGCTCTTTCAAAAAATTTATTGACCTAAAAACGCTCGCGAAAGCTCACTAAAATCAGAGAAAGTGAGTAGGCGTGTGCTGGAGATGCTGGCGAGTAAGCTCGGGAGGACGCAACCTGCTCTGATACCAATGGTTGGAATTAGGGTTGCAGAGAAACGCGCATAGCTTGGAGAAGACAAAGGAAGCTCAAGGCACACAATAGAGAGTGTATTACTTAATGTGCAATGAAAAGATAGATAACCCTAGAGTGATGGGCGTATATACAATGCACGGGGAAAAAACCTCCTAAAGAGGGAAAAAATGCCCCGGTGGTCCTAGTGTGTTCACACACATCACTCCCACATGTATATGGTAACAAAGACTCTTAACATGATGAATTTATCCCACAATTTAGACATTGTTTCATGCATGATTTGCCTCTTGGAATACCATCATCACGTCTTGATATTATCACAGGTAGTGAGCCTCCCTGTAGAGCACCATACGATGTAAACCCAATCGCACACAGGGAAATACAAAACCAAATCACTGACTTACTTGATTGAGGCCTTATTAGACCTAGTAGTTCATCATATGGAGCTCCAATACTTCTTGTCAAAAAGAAAAATGGAACTTTTCATATGTGTATTGACTACAGGGCTCTAAACAATATCACTATTAAGAATAGATTTCGTATTCATAGAGTGGATGATCTACTGGACAAACTCAAAGAGGCAAACATCTTTAGCAAAATAGACTTTAAATCCGGGTAACACCAAGTTAAAATGTTTGAAGAAACGATGAACTGAATTTTCATTGACCATCAAGACTTTGTCATTGTATTTTTTTATGATATTCAGGTAGTTAGTAAATCTGTGCAAGAACATAAGGAGCACTTAACACGTGTCTTTGACCTTCTTTCACAAAACCAACTATACTTGAATCCTAAAAAGAGTTCCTTTTTCCAATCTAAAATAGAGTATTTGGGACATATTGTATTGCGGGAGGGAATACATGTAGACCCCAAGAAAATTGAAGATATACAATCATGTCCTAGACCCAAAAACCTGCGTTCTTTCATTGGTCTATGTAGTTATTATAGGAAGTTTGTTCGTAATTTTGCCAACAAGAAAACCAACTCAAAGCACATTATGTATGAACAAAAGTTATCTTATATATGACGGCTACGCTCTCCTAAACAAGACCTAACGTTATCGAATCATCACAAAACTCAAGGGATGGCCTCTACACACCTAAGGGACACTACCCTAAAGTCTCTAACCCAACTCACTACCTGTAAACTCTTGGTGCAAAAATTGTGTATGAAGACAGGCCAAAAACTACAGGTCACTTGTTCTAGACGTGTTTAGGCCTAATGTGTAGTTCTACTTGTCGTGAACCCATTAACATATAGCAATCTCTAATCTGATGCAAGGTTAGAGAGAAAACTCACCTAAAAGCTCGTGGAAGAGCTCTTTGCAAAGAGACCAAAATTGTGAAAGCTTGGCACTGGCGCGTAGCTCTTTCCATTGCTAACACGATGGTGCAGACGCCTTCGCAATGTAGCATTCGTAGCGCATGTAGAGAGTAGAAGAAGATCACTCCCTCTCTCACACAAGACTCACGACACACTTAGTTGAACTCAAAAGTTGTTTAATTCAAAGTTTGTTCTTATAAAAATTGGCTTTTATACCTTAGCCTTGGAGGTTCTAACTTATCAGGGTCATCTTCTACTTTCTACCATGGGTGTGGCTAATTCGCATATTTAGTATGTTACAATCTGGAAACTCAATCGAGTCCCAAAAAATAACTACATTGAGTTTGACAAAATAAATAATACAAAATTGGGCTTTTCCCGTGTTCAGTGGTTAACACTCCTCCCCTCCGCGATCATGTCATCCCTGGCATTTCGGGTCTTTGTCGCTTTGGATCGTGTGTTCAGTTGTTGTAGCAGTCTTTTGAGGCGTTGGTGTCAATGGAACCCTTGAGGATTTAACAACTTTAAGTATGACTCATACCTTCTGTTGTCCAAGGCGACAGTAGGGCCGACGATCTTGCTGTCATACGTGAAAAAGCCGGTGTAGAAGGCTTCCTAAAAGGCTTGCATATGATAGCTCGGCAAGAACATTAGACTTTGGTAAAACAAGTGTAGAACCTCCGAGGATGGCTGCTTTGACAAATCATATGTCATTTTGGTGAGAGTGTCGCCCGTTGATAGTAGTGTGGAGTCCGTTTCTTTGACGGTGCACACACTTCGAGGCAGGCCATGAGGGTTTTACATATTTTCTTGATCATTACACACGTCAAATTAGGAGAGCCAGTGAGCATCTTAATGGTGCCCTTTAGTGTTTTCACCATATAAAATACACTTATTCTCTCTCCTTCCCTGGGTGGTAGCATTGACGGGTAGTTAAGCCAGGTGGGATGCTTCTTCAGGAGTCTGGAGTGGTTTTCCCATGTGCGCACATGAGGTACTGAACAATACAAAGTGTCATCCCTTATGCCTTTTGGGGCTTCCACCAAGAACTTCAAAAATACGGGGTACTTGACAAGCCACCCTTTTCTCCACTTTGGTTGGGAATCCACAATCCTCTTTGTAGTTTTTGAGTCATTGACATCCCCTTCATATACTGGCTATGTACCTTCTGCCTCAACTCTCTTCTTTATGGTAAGGACTTCATAATTTAGGAGAGGGTAGGGGAGTGATGGTTGCATCCACTCTTCCCTAAGAACATTTGTGGCCAGCCCTTGGACACCAACTGAGTGGATCATCCTCTTTTCCCATTCCAAGGCCGCCTTATGGTCTTTTGGTGTGGGTTGTGCAATGAGAGTTTGGAGGCGTGCCTCCTCTTCTGCCGTGAACGATTTCTCTTCCTCTCCTTGCATATGTAAGTGTTGTTCTAGGTGTTGTAGATCTTCTACACCTTCAAGGACCTCCATGGGCTCATGTTTAGCTCAGGTCACTAAGTTCTGGCTCCATCTCATGTGATTTTGCCTCTTCTTCTTCTTGTTGGAACCTCAACAACTACTGCTGGGCCAAGTTGTCTTTCCTTGTGGCCTCTTCTGCTTCATCTACTAACAACTCTTGCAAATTTTCTAGCTGGAGTTTGAGCTGTTCATTATCTTTTTGTAGTTCTTGCTGGCTGGCTAAAAATCTTTCTTTGGCGGCTAGGGAACCTTCTGTCATATGCATTCTTTGTCTTTGTTCTAGTCGTAATTCCTTCTATAGTGCGATGACTTGAGCCATCAAGGCTTGTATAGCCTGGCTATCCGCTCTTGTACTTGCTCTTGCAGCCCTTGGGGTTCATTGGAGCCTCTATATTGTCGAATCCTAAAGCTCTAACTTGGCTGTTAGCTCCACTACCTCATCTTTAGCTGCCTCCAGCTCATCCTCCATCATTTCCTTCTCCTCATGCAAACTCTTGACTTCGCCTGAGACCTCTGCCATCTGCAGTGTAAGAGTGTCTCGTTCGCTCTTAGCATCCTTTAGTATTTTAGTGAGAGCCTCAATCTCTTGTCCTGCCATGTCAGCTCTTTGACTCATCGTTTGGAGAGTTCTGGTGAGGGTTTCATACTCTTCTTGCATATTTTCCTCCCTGTTGCGTAGCATGCTATTCTCTTCTGCTAGTAAAAGAGATCGCATTCTGATTCTGTCTATTATTTGATGAGCATCTCTTGCATCTTCTTCATTAGTTGCTAGCATGTTTCTTGCAGATGGCCTGGGGAGTGGACCTGAAAATGGAACCTGGTGTCCCATGCTTAGCATTACCTCCATTGGAGGTGGTCTCCAAGGGTTGGTCAAAGGTCTCCATTGTGGTATTGGTGGAACCTGTACCAACCATGGTACTTCAGGTTCCGGTGACTGCATTGCTGGTGGGCTCCTTTGTGTGTCTTGGTCCTTAAGCTTTTCTTCAGCCTTCTTTTTGTCTTTTGCAATCCATGGGAGTATAGAGGTGGCATACACAACCGCAAACGCATCCTCAGATGAGTATCCACAGCTTTGAGGAGGTCCTCATAGGTGCATCGTTGTGCTTCTTCTTTTTCTTTTGGTGTCAATTCAGCCTCTGTTTTCTTCTTGGATAAGTCCTTTTGTTGAGATGTCGGTGGTATAGGGCTGAGTGGTCAAATGTGTGCAGGGGGAGATGCTGGTGGGGTTGCACTCCGTTCTTTGTTCTTGACATCTTTCGTCTCTTTCATCTTTTCTTGAACTTCAAGTTGTTCTTGTAGTTTCTTCTTTATATCTTGCACCTCTTCAACAATGAATGGCTCAAGGTTTTGTTGCTCTATTACTCGCTTTATTTCTTTGTATGCCCTGATATAATGATTGAACTGATCTTACAAGGGTCAAGAGGAGCTACCACCCATCTTTGTAGGGTTTGGTACACAATATTCTTCAAACTCTTCCTTTAGTGTCCTCTCTACCTTGAACTATTCTATAAGGCATTCAATCCGGGTGTCTTTCTGGCTAGCAATCTCTTTCAGTCGCTCGTCTTTGATCACATCTACATTTCCCTTTTTCTTTGGTGGCTCCTCTTATGTATCCTCCTGCACGGTCTCAAGCTTTCACCTTAGCTGCGTAGAGACAGGTGGGGCTACTGCTGTTGGAGTCTCTTCTTCAACATCCTCTTCAATCACAACCACTCATTTGTGTGGGGTTGTTTTGGCCATCATCCTCTTGCTCCTATTGCTTCATAGGAAATCCTTGTGAGAACTTCTACCCCACCAATGTACTTTGGCTTAACTATTCCCATTCCAACCACTTTCTCATGCAGATAATGGACAAATTTTATATCTTTGGACAAACTGCTTCTTAGTGACCATGAGATATTGGTGGCTACTGCATATGGTGGTGTGGTATACTTTTGTGGTTGTTTGCTGCAAACATGAAAGTATTGATTGTAAAGCTTGCAGATCTTTGCAGCTATCAAATCCTCTAGGTCTTTGAAGGTGGGATTTGTCTTCTTGCGAGCATAGACCTTCACATCATCTCTTCATTCTCTAACAGATGTGCCCTTATTGTGGGTTCTAGAGCATCTGCAATGATTTGAGGGGTAAATTACACCACTCTAGAGGAAGTTACATGGGCTTGTAGGCACCCTCGAGGAGTACTTATTCCTGAAATTTGGTAGCATTCTGACAACTTTCTTCCGGGTCCGCTTTTGCAGGCTCCACAAAGTTAGGTTTTTTCTTACTGGTCTAAACCAATATAAGACGACATAGACGTGTTCCTCTAGCCTAGGGTTATCCCCCTATCAAGTTTCATAGCTATTGGGTTCGTGGTTGTTGTGCTGTAGCCCCTTTTCAATCTCTTCCTGCGATGCCACATTGTCGTTTCCGCCAGTTTTTCGCGATGAAGTAAGCATGCAACATGTAGGGCACCTACCTCTCATATCTGATGCCGACTGGTGTCCTGTGTGCGTCGTATGAAGCCCTAGAAAGTCCATGCGCTGTAGTTCTCTCTAGCTCTCGCTAACTTGTGAATAGTAGAAATGAGAGAATAAGTGAGGCAAAATTTCTTATATTTGGTAGCATTCTGACAACTTTCTTCCGGGTCGGCTTTTGTAGGCTCCACAAAGTTAGGTTTTTTCTTAGTGGTCTAAACCAGTATAGGAGTTCATAGACATGTTCCTCTAGCCTAGGGTTATCCCCCTATCAAGTCTCATAGCTATTGGGTTAGTGGTTGTTGTGTTGCGGTCCCTTTTCAATCTCTTCCCCGCGATGCCACATTGCCGTTTCCGTCAGTTTTTCGCAATGAAGTAAGCATGCAACATGTAGGGCACATGGTGAGGAGCCTACCTCTCATATCTGATGCCGATTGGTGTCCTGTGTGCGTCATATGAAGCCATAGAAAGTCCATGCGTTGTAGTTCTCTCTAGCTCTCGCTAACTTGTGAATAGTAGAAATGAGAGAATAAGTGAGACCAAAATATCTTATATTAGGATTCGCAGACCACTTGCCATGAGATTTGACATGTGCTTTTATCTTGTCGTGCAATGCACCTTAGGCTCAAAATTTTTCCCATTTGGACTCCGTTTGACCCATTTCTAGACAATTTGCCCTTTTGTCTAAAAACTGGCTAGATTGAGCTCCTACAACTTTTTTCCATAATTGTGCCTACGCTTCACCATATGGTCTCCTTTGTTTGTTGATCACCCTGTATTTTTCTTTTGTTATTCCGACTCCATCTCACCTGCTTTGTTTATTTTTCTTTATTTTTTAATTGTTTTTTCAAGAAATTAGCAAAAATAAAAGGAAATTAACTAAAGTAACTCGAAAAATACCAATAAATCAAAATACATTAAAAAAACACAATGAATCATTATGTATAGTTATCTGTAATATTTTTCATCGAATTACTCCATTTTTCTCACTTTTATGCACATGAAAACTGCTATTTTTACATATATACACACACCTAGAGACTCATTACTGACATTTGTCATCATATCTATGTTGAGTCACATTACATAAGGGCATACATGCTTGGATTCACCAAATTTTGCCAATCAAATGCAATCAAAATTCAAAATCATAGAAAATAGTGCCCTTTTAGTACTATTCTTGGATTCGCATTGAGAATGCCTCCCCCCCCCTGAGTCAAAGTCCTCCTGAACGATGGTGTATCGTCCTCGGATATGTGTTGTGCATGGGTTACCAAATGGTGCTAATGCAGGCCATGTACTACGGCCCTGTATGCATACTCGGTCAATGCATGAAAAAATTAATGATGTGCAAGAGGAGTGTATAAGCGAAGTGCTTATTGGCATTCGATGGTGAGGTTTCCTGTTATGGAAGTACCGAGAAGATAGTGGTGAAATAAAAACCCTTCTAATTGCGTCGCTCGCTTTTTGATTGATAATCATTTCTTTGATACTTCTGGTATGTATTTCCCGTGTTTTTGACAATCCTGTTTGAATCCGTAATCCGAATGTGGCTTTGGTGTCGGTCTTTGTTTAAGTATACAAGTTTTCATTTGGTTCTTTGGAGCTTTTTTTCGTTGTTTTACGTTTTGATAGAATTTTTGTTGCTCGGCTCTGTAGTAGTAATGACTTGTGCATTGCTCTTGGAAGCCATTTCTTGTCTTTTGTACGTAGGGGTTGGTTGCCCTTAGCTGGTAGGTTCGTCACCAACTATTTGTCGTTTTTTTTTTTTGCTGCAAAGGGAACTACTTGTTTTTCAATTGCGTGTTGAATATTGACTATATCAGAGCTCCAATCAATTTGTACATTGTATTTTCACTGCCATGGCTGGCCCAGTAACAATGGATGCTATGCTCGCTTATCTTCTACCACATAAAATTTATGTGAGTAGATATATTGATTAACCTGTACATGTATCACCACCCATCCAATTGCTTTGATTGAGTGCTTTGAATAACTTTGAATGCCATGATATGTTGGTTGAAGCTGTCCCTCAAGTGTCAGCTGCTTGTATAGGCTGTAGGAAATGAGGTTTCTGTAAGGTCTCCACCTTTCTAGCTATCGGGAATGAACTCAAGCTTTAGGAGAAAGCATTGGTTAGGCAATCAGGTAAAAACATTATCTCAAAAGAAATAAAAAAAGGTATTTTGGGAATCTTAAGCACAACAAACCCGGGCTAGAAATTTTTAGAATTGAATTCCGATAAAAACTAGCATAGTTATGGCCACTGGAAGTTTACACTGTTGATTAAATTAATCAAATAAATTGTAAGGTTTTGAAAATCATTACTGTAAAAGACTTTTATATAAAATCCCTAGATATTTACAAATATTTGCAGATATTTTCAAAATTAATCATGAAAAGGGTCAGATAATAGCAGAATATCGATTTGGTGCATTTAGGGGCTGTGTGGAGCAGTCATGAACCTGCCCAAGCCAATTTTAGCAGGAGGTGGCGTTAGGGTGCAATTGGCATTGTAAGGTCTCCACCTTTCTAGCTGTCGGGAATGAACTCAAGCTTTAGGAGAAAGCATTGGTCAGGCAATCAAGTAAAAACACTATCTCAAAAGCAATTAAAAATGGTATTTTTGGAATCTTAAGCACAACAAACCCCGGGCTAGAAATTTTCAGAACTGAATTCAGATATAAACTGGCATAGTTATGGCCCCTGGAAGTTTACACTGTTGATTAAAGTAATTAATAAATTGTAAGGTTTTGGTAATCATTATTGTAAAAGACTTTTATTATAAAATCCCTAGATATTTACAAATATTTGCAGATATTTTCAAAATTAATCATGAAAAGGGTCAGATAATAGAAGAAAATCGATTTGGTGTATCTAGGGGCTGTGTGGAGCAGCCATGAACCTACCCAAGCCAATTTTAGCAGCAGGTGGCACTAGAGGAAGGATGGGGGTTGCTTGAGCTACAAGCAATTGTCATTTTCAGCTTATGAGAGCTTATGAGTACCCATAAACCTATAAACAAGCGCCCCCCCCCCCCCCCCCCTCTTCACAAAAAAAAAGACAGACTCGGAGTCCTAGCCATTTCTCTCTCACATAGGGAGAAAACTCTACCCAAAAATCATCAAAATCATTAGCTTAGTCCCTTTTTAATTAGCAAAATTATGCTAATTTACCTATATTTTCCTAATTAATCTAATTAATTCAGAAGATTAAACTTATTTACAGTCTAAATCACTCTCTTAATTCTTAGTATTTTGCCGATTACTTAGATTAAGATTAGGGATATTAATCTAATTAATTATCATGCCATATTAGGATTGAAATTAATCTTTTTTTAATCTTAAATTAAAGATAATTATATTAATTAAATTAAGATTAGTATAAGATAATTATCAAAGCTGGATTAGATTGTCAAGAAGCTAGAAAACTTATCTCTTAATTTTTTGATTAGTTTTTGTAACTAATTAGGTAGAAATTAAATGTTTTTAATCATAAAATGAAGGGGAAATTAGTTAACACACTTAGATAATTACACCATATTTATCAAAGCTAGGAAACCTTGTTAGGAAGCCAAAGTAGTTAGGTTATGTATAGAAAACTAGTTTATCTAATTAATTAAGCTAAAATTGTATATTTTTTACCATAAATTTAAGAGGGAAATTAGCTAAACTACTTAGATAATTACACAATAATTATCAAAGTTAGAAACACTGTTAGAAAGATGAGATAATTAGGTCATGCATAGAAAATTAGTTTAGCTAACTAATTAGACTCAAATTGTATGTTTTTAGGCATAAATTGAAAGGGAAAATTAGCTAAATCAGTTAGATAATCACAAAGTAATATTTAAAGCTAGAAAACAATGTTAGAAAGTTGCGATAATTAGGCAATGTCCAAAAAATTAGTTTAATCAATTAATTAGGCTAATATTGTCAGTTTTTTATTGTAAATTGGAAAAGAAAATTGGTAAATTTATTTATATAATTACATAGTAATTACCAGGGATCGAAAATAGTATTTACCAAAGATAATTATACAGTAATTACCAGAGATAGAAATTCAAGAAAATTATCTTAAGCATAGATAATCAGTTAGCTAATTATCTTAGCTAATATTGTCTGATTTTGACTATAAATTGGAAAGGAAAATTAGCAAGTTAACTTATATAATTACATAGTAATTAACAAAGATGAAAAATAGTATTTAAAATTTGGGATAATTATGTTAAGCACATATATTTAGTTTAGCTAATTATCTTAGCTAATATTGTCTAATTTTGACTAAAAATTAAAAGGGAAAATTAGTAAATCATTATATGCTATTTATCAGAGTTAAATTACATGATAGACAAGTTGTGATAATTATCGTAAGGTTATAAAACTAGTATAGATATTTATCTAAGTCAAATTATACTAATTCTAGCTAAAAACTAAAGAGGGAAATTAGTAAATCATGTTAGATGATTACACGCTATTTATAAGAGCTAGATTACATGATTACAAAGCTGTGATAATTATCTTAAAGCTAGAAAAATAGTATAGATATTTATGTAAATCAAATTAGACTAATTGTAGCTAAAAATTAAAGGGGGGAATTAGTAAATCATGTTAGATGATTACATGCTATTTATCAAAGTTAGATTACATCATAAAAAAGGTGTGATAATTATCTTAAGGTTAGAAAATTAGTATAGACATTTATCTAAGTCAATTATACTAATTTTAGTTGAAAATTAGAGATGGAAATTAGATAATTAAGTTCGAAAATTAAAAGATAATTATCAGAGGTCAAAAATATCATTATCTACTTGTGATAATTATATTGTAGTATGAGTCAGTTTAGAAAATTATAATTGACCAAAACTCCTATTTTTAGCAAAAGATTAATTAAAATAAATAGACTTTGCGGTCAAAAGTTTGTAGCAAAATTTGAGTAAGTGTAAACCAGTGATATAAACTTGAGGAAATGAAATATTTAAGAGAGAACAAATAGAATAGATATTAAGCTCAAAATAAATGGATTCCAAGCTTAAAAATTCGATGGGGAAATTAGGAAAAAGATATAGAAAATTATAAGAAAATTAGGAGAGCCTAGAAAACCCTTAGGAAGCTTTGGAAACATTTATCATATCTATATAGGAAAATAAAAAATGACTAGGTCAAGAATTTAACAATTAAGACTACAAACTTAACTTTCGATGGGTTACGATTGAATACAAAGGTTAAGTCTAGCTTTCGGATAATTTACCTAGTGATTAGACGTCCTTTTTTATAAGGATAAGAAGTTATGGCACTTAAAAGGACCCAATCATATCCTGCATCTGATGATGAGGACGTAGCTTCAAAACGAACTAGAGGGTCGCACGACGACGAAGTCGGGCCTAGTAGTAGGCCTACGGAGGAGAGTCTTCATGCGCCAGCGCAGCAGCAGATAGTCGATCAGTCCCAAGTGGGTTTCCCTTTATTCAATTAAGTCTTTACATAGTTTAAGTTCTTTTATAAGTTAACATTGCGCACGTAAGGAGTGAGTAAGAACAGAAAAGAAATAATTGGCCGAAGACAAAAGGTAACTTCCAAGAAACCACCATGCATTGTTTGTAATTAGGAAAGAATTGTTTGGGCTAAGACTAGTTGAATTAGGAAAGGTATGATTGATCATCCTTCAGATAGCTTGTCTAAAGACACCTCTGACTCCTTGGTATATTTTGATGAATAATGATGGCTTTCCAGCCACGGAAAAGTCGGTTACCCCCACGAACGATGAGTTTCTACTCCGTGTCATGTCTTGATATTCCTACATAAGTTAGTATACTGTTTTTATTCTAGGGGAGCCGCCCGGTTGTATGGGCAACTGGTTTGGTGTATGGGCACCCCGAACCTTGGGTGGGGGTTTATCCACCCCAGATTGTGAATAAGGAATGGGTGCCGTTTTTTCACCCTTAGGTGGTCTTGAAACAAGAAGCATACTCGTCATGGTTATTATGGACAATGTTTTGATTGACAGTACCCTGTCTTAAGTTTAAAGATATCTGTTTGCTAAAAGAATGCTTTTCAATGTTGTCTTTAATACTTGATTGAAGGAATTACTGTGACGATAAGTTAAAAGAAACCATTATTTTAAATGTTAAAACAATGTGATAGTAATTAGAAAACAAAAGAATCATGTGTGAGTGCGGGGTGGTAAGTGGGGATTGACTAAGGTTGTTAATCATGGACGGGTGGACCTAATTAGTCGGGTAACTATTCATTCCCGGGCACTAAAAATGTTTAGAAAACTTCTTCACTTGAAAGAGGAGTCCACCAGCGGGCTGTGTCCTCATATCTGATAGGGGGAAAAAAGCGTTGGTTGAGGATACCTTAGCCCAATATGTGGAAGTTATAGGGCCGAAAGACTTTTGGGATTTTCAATATGTTGTCCTGTTTTTGCTACGAGACAGGAATAGGTCTTATTTTAAGGCTATAGACCCAAGACATTGTCAATGGTAAAGGTCTATTCCTTGGATTTTTCTTGTTTAGAGACTTTGATTTTAATTAGGCCTAGAGACCTGTCAAGGACCCCATCCCGATCTTGGTATTGGTGGGTTGGGGATCTATAGTTTCCTTGAGCTCTGGAATCTAGGATTGCCTTGGCCTCCACTTGATTACCTCCAAGCTTGACTTTTATGGTTGGGTCCACTATATGCTCCTCTTTGAAGTCGATCACTTTGATCCATATTGGTGATCCATGCCATTGTTGTCGTCGTAGAAGCTTTTGTTTTGCCATGCGTGCGTTGGCTTCTTTTACAACCCATTGTTTTTCTTAAGAGCGTTTCCTTTCCTCATGGATTTATTGAAGCATGTTCTTGGTTACTGGGAGATGGCATTTTTAAAGCTAGCACCCACTAATCCAATTCATCATTTGCTCGTGCTCCAATGTAGCCAGCTTGACGGGTCCGCTTGGTGATATATATGTGATCACCAAGGGACCCATCCCTCGCTTTTTGAGTTTTTTTGCATGTTGTTTCAATGTGTAAACCAGGACATAGTCTCCTGTTTTAAACTCTTTCAAACATACATGCTTGTTAAAAAACTCCTTTTGTCGCCTTTTTTTAGCGTAGATAGAGGCAATGGCTTGTAGGCAAAGCTCATCTAGTTTTTCAAGGTCATTGACTCTAGAAGACAATTCATGGCCCGTCCATCTGAGTTGTTTAGCTACTCTGAGAGTGGGGATCAAGAACTCCGGTGGCAAGATCACACTAAGGCCAAACACCATGTTTTGTACGATATTGTCCCAATCGAGGTTTTGTATGCTACCCTATAAGCCCACAGTGTAGCGTGTAACTGTTGGTCCCAATCTGCTCTTGAGTCAGATACTATTTTGGTCAAAACTGTGCATAGAATTGTATTGGTAGCTTCAGTTTGTCCATTATCCTGTGGGTGGTATGAAGAAAAATAAATTACTCCAAAAGATTTTCAATAACTTCATTAAGAAAATGTGTGCCACAATCACTGGAAATTTCTATGGGTAAGCCATATCTAGCAAAGATATTTTCGTATAGATATTGTGCACAATGGTCTTTGCATCAGCTCTTTGTGTGGCCTTAGCTTCGGCCCACTTTGTGAGATAGTCCATAGCCACAATGATATATTGGGCATGAGTTCTATAAGCAGAGGGTGAGTCCCACACAATCTATACCCCACTTAGCAAAAGCTCTTGCTCCCATCATTGGCCTTAAAGGCATCTCATCTCTTTGCATCAGTACTTTGGTACACTGACACACCTCGCATCTCTTAACATATTCATCAACGTCCATGTATAATAGACGCCACCATATTCCAACGGTTAAGACAATTTTGGCCGTTTTATCCCCTGAGAAATGGTCTCCACTGAGTCCTTCATGTGCCTGCTCTAGGATTGGTAAATACATGCTTTGAGTGGCACATATCCTGAGCTGATTATCCTTTTCTCTCTTATACAATTGATTTTCAATTAGTACAAAATCGCGAACCTCTATTTCTACGGCCCGTTGTCTTGCCCTAGAGGTATGTTCTGGAAATGTTCTCGTGGTCAGATAGTCAACAATGTACAGGCTCCCTTTTGGTGCAATTATCAACTAAAACAATGTAGCATGTTCTATTGGTGAGTTAGACCTGCAGGTTGCACAGTTAGTAATGCACTCCTGAACATCAGTGCACATATTCGGCCAATAAACTCCTAATTGTTGCAAGCGCTGGTATGTTTTCTATTGCAAGCAATGAAATGCTAAGTCCTGAACATGTGCTTCCAAAAGATAATAGTCGTATTTCTCAGGATTTATGCATAACCGTAAAATGTTTTTCGAGCCCAACTGATACAAACATCCACCAAGTAATTGGAAATACCATGATTGTTGAACCGTCCATCTTCTACTTTCTTGTCACATTCTATTGAACTCTCCTCAATAGGATAGTAACTGACTATCTCCTGAGACCATTTTGGTACCATCTCTGCGTTGAAGAGATATGCATCAGGGATGTCATCGTCTACCCCTTCTGAGAGTTTCTCCGTTTGGTAGTCTGGAAAGGTGATATGCTCGTAGATGTGTCTTTCTTTTTTTGACCACAATAGTAAACTCAAACTCTAGCAATATGATAAACCATCGTACAATTCTTCCAGTATTGCATGGTTTGTTTACGAGATATAAGAGGGCCTGATGATTGGTGAAAAATACGAATTTGTTTGCAAGGAGATAATGTCAAAATTTCTTAAGAGCATATATCATCCCCAGCCCCTCTCTCCCCGTGGTTGAGTAGTTCTTTTCAGCACTATTAAGCTATCGGCTGGCGTAGCAGACTGCGAAATCCATATTCCTTCTCTTGGTTGGGCCAAGATGCATCCAATAGCAAATTCCAAAGCATCAATATGAATATGAAAGATCTTTTCCCAATCCGATGCTTTCAATACTGGAGCAGATATGAGTACTTTCTTCAACTTTTTAAAGGATTCTTCACACTCCTCCGTCCACACAAAGGCTACTATGAGTCTCTACAAGGGTTGGGCTATGACAACATACATGTGTATAAACCTCCTGTAGTACCTACAATGTCCCATAAAGCATTGTACCTGCTTTGCATTGTTTGGCATAGGCAGCTCTACTATTACTCTAATCTTGTCTAAATCAATAGATATGCCATTCTTTGAGACAATATGTCCCAAGATTCTACCTTGTCTAACCATAAATATGCACTTTGTTGGGTTAAGACAGATCCTGTAAGTCCTGCACTTTTTGAACACATTTCTGAGGTGCTATGTATGTTTATCTCTCAAGAGAGAGTGCACGCATAAGTAATCCATGTATGTCTCCAAGAATATCCTCAAATTTTCTTTAAAGGCATAAGTTATCAATCTCTAGAAGGTGGCTGGGGCATTGGTCAGGCCAAAAGGCATCACCTGAAGGTGCCATGGGAAGCGTGTGCAATGCAAGTGCAAGAGCGGAGAGAGAGACCTACTGTTGGGTGGAGCGCACAACAATGTTTTCCTGTTGATAGCTCCTTATTCTTTTCTATTAAAGAATAAATTTATATTGGTTAAGTTAGTAGATGGGTTAGTACTAAGTGGGATGTCCGGCTAGTTGGCCTGAATCCCAACAAACTCCCACTTGAAGGACAATGCAGCCCAAGTGACCTGGTATATACAACCGTGAAGCAATCTAGTGGCTTCAACCTATACCCATCAACTCACTGCAATGTGTAAACCGCTCCAAGGCTAGACTTGTAGCCAAAGGGTTCAAATAGCAGCCTGAAGGGTTTGTTCAGGAGAACGCATCAACTCATTGCAATGTGTAAACCGCTCCAAGGCTAGACTTGTAGCCAAAGGGTTCAAATAGCAGCCTGAAGGGTTTGTTCTCGTGAGGAGCTAGTATATAAGCTCAAAAAGGCACTTTATGGCTTAAAGCAGGGTTCAAGCAGTGGTATCATAAATTTGATGCATGTATAAGGTCTCAAGGGATGTATTTTATTTGCGATTTTTTCATTTCGAGTGTTTTAGAAAATTTTAAGACTTTTTTTGAGTTTTTTGACCAAGTATGTTTCTTATCAAGTAATAAATGCCGATGGCATACATACATAGATAGAGAACATTGAAGGTTGTGAAAGAAACAATATAATGTAGTGAGAGGAGTTATATCTTTGTCAAGTCATTGTAGACCAATCAAGTTTTTTTCTAGTAATACTTAGTCACGACTTACAAACAAAGTTAAAGAACAATGAAAGTGGTGAGAGAAACATTGAAAAGGTAGTGAGAGGAAAGATCGACTAGGAGACCTAGACTAGCAAGCATACATGGTCCCCATTCACCTTGTTGGAGGCATTTTGGACACCCCGTTTTTTTTTTGTAAATTGTACATATGGACATGGCGCTATGTGTCAAAAGGGTGTGTGGGATTTATTTTTGTTGACATTTTAGAGTGCTTTAGCAAGCACATGTACATGTAGTGCAAGTTGCTAGTGGAGCACTAGTGGTCGTCAGGTTACTGTAAGTGCTGGTTAGTGAGTTATTTGAAGTATGACTTGTATATAACTAGAAATCATGTACAAACATAAAACGTCCAGCCAAATATAAAAAATTTGCAGGTTTTGGATTTTTGTGCCTCCTTCATGCTTTTGGACTCAATTTTGTGCCCTTGACTAGCCTTTTCTACTTGTAGTCGTGGGCAAGGTAGCGTGTTGTTCGCACCAATGTTGCACATAGAGGTACATAGATTTTAAATTTGTGGTTTTAAAAAATTATGTTGCAAAAAATGAAAAAAACATTTAGGGCTTGAAAGAATGTCTTTTGGAGTTGTGGTTTGAGAGATACAACATGTTCCCAATAGGGTACAGGATACGGCAGCCCACAACATGCGGTTTGGTGTAAGGTAAGTTTTGAGGCTTATATGTTTTATGGCCTATGCATAATTTGAAACTTTGGTTTTGAATCGCTTGGTGATGTGAGAAGCCCCTTTCCTCAAGTGCATTGGTTGGCATGTGCTTCCTGGCTTCTATGGTGATCTTTTGGGTGGGTGTGTGCATGTAAATTCCCAAAGGATCACTTGCCTATGAGTTGTTTTTTTGTGGGAGTTCATTTTTATTGTTTTTGGTGTTGATCTTATATTCTCAGTGCTACTAGATACATTTCTATATAGAGGTGCCTCATTTTTTGTTTTCTTGATAGTGTTTTAGTGCCCGCCATTGAAGATTTTCTTCAATTTACCTTTACTTGATAGATTTGATGCCTATGATGGTAGAGTTTCCAAAACTTTATCATCATGTAGATGAAGATATTAAGGATTGCATTGAAAATTTTGAGTTTGCTTGTTTGATTGCAATTAAGACAGGTCCAATGCTTATAGGTGCATGTTTGCTAGTGTGTGTGTGTCTCCGTGAATGCATACGTATGTGCATAAGATTATACCACATGTCTGATCCAAAATAAAGTTGTTTATAAGATAGATTATGTTTTGTACTCCTTCTTGTCCTCCCCTTCTTAATTATTCAACAATTCTAGCTCTATTATTCTCTTACATGCACAAAATACAATACAATTCCTTTACATAGAATAAAACCCATACAAGTCTTTAATCAAGTCAAAAAGTTACACCCAAAAAATAATCATCAAGTGTGGTCCTATAAACAACATAGGCCAATAAACGTCATAAAAACCACAAACATAAGGGTCAACCAAAGGCACTGTGATCCACCAATGCTTGATGCAGTCATTACGCTGATCATTTTTGCATCCTCTAGCACATAGATTTTCCCACAATGGAAGGCATTACTATAGACTCAAGGGACCATTTGGTTGGAAAATGTCCCTTCAAGATTAAATGGGGCAGCTTTGCAAATTCATGCTTTAGATGGATTTGGACACATGCAATTTGAATACCCTAAATCTAATTTGCAACCTCCCCCTTCAATTTTTTCCCGTTTGACGTCTCCCATGAAAAGGAGGTGTCTACCTCAAGATTAGTTCCTCTTGTGGCTACTGCCTCACCTGTCGATTTGCCTATGGACAAAGGTAAACCAAAAACTTCCAACCTCTAGCACACTTTTAGCAAAGGGTAGCTTGTGGTTTTGAATGAGTCCAAAAGTAAGGGAAATTATGTGTATTTGGGTGACCCCTCTCCTCGGGTGACCCCTAAAAAGACCATAAAAGTCCGTTCGCAACCTTCCAAGTTATTTTGCAAGATCATAGTCAGCATGAGTTTTTCGGATAGAGCTCTTATTTTTCCAAATATTGGATAGTGTATGCTGGCTTGACTAGTTACTTGAAGTTTTGATGATGGTGATAGTGTATGCTGGCTTGACTAGTTACTTGAAGTTTTGATGATGGTGTGGCATGAACTGTAGGCAGTTCTTGTGCATAAGGATCCAAGCGGCCATCGGATGGTTGTGAAATGTATGATAAATGGCCAAACCTATGCAATTAGTTGTGTATGCGTATACATCCTCTAGAAAATGGGCTACATTGTGGCATGATGTATCTTCCTATGGGATTCCTTTTCATGGACCTCTATGCCTTCCTTTGTGGTGAATTCAACAATGCACCATCTATGTCTCATAACACCATAGGACACTCACACATGTTGACTGCAGAAACCCGAGCTTGGGATCATCTTATTGCATGTATGCAGAACGTGATTTGTAGAGTGTCTTGCATCTAGTTGTGTTGGGATACACTTTTCAGCATAATGCTCAATCCTTGGATAGTGCATGATTAGATAGGTGGTATGTTCTCAACATGAAGCAATATGATGATTTTGTATGTGAGATGCGGATTGATCATACCCTTATGCTATCAGATAATGCCCCTATTCTATTAACCTGCACTATGGGCAATGCTTAAAAGATCAACCTCTCTTGCAAAAGCGTTTTCTACATATCAATAATGCTTATCTCACACATTAGACATTTTGTGATATGATTCATGATGTTATTCCCCTACTGCTTGACCAAATGCATCTTGAGATTGATACTGCATGGTATCATTTTATCATGCGTGTACAATGTATAATTCAGGATTATGGCCAACACTTCATGCAATGTTTACGTGAGGATGTAGAGGATGCAAAATATGTGTGTCAAAAGCTCCAATATATGGATGACACACTACCACTATTTGAATGTGAATTGATAGAGTTATGCAAGGTCCCTGTGTCTTTATAGCATACTGATAGATATTAACTAGTTAAATGGAAAACTTGGGCTCTTCAGAGAGCATTTGTGGACAAAGTGTGTGCTTTGAAATATTTTTTAAGCACTTGCATCATTCTCGGGCCTCCCAAGCCATCAAATGAGTTATGCTAGCTACGAGCTCTTGAATAGCCTCAAAATGTAAGGTCTCCACTTTTCTAGTTGCAGAGGGATGAACTCAAAGTTTTAGGGGAAAGCATTGGACTTACAAACAGGTAAAGCACTATTTCAAAAGCAATTAAAAATGGTATTTTTGGAATCTTAAGCACAGCAAACCCCGGGCTAGAAATTTTCAGATTTAAATTCGGACAAAAACTGACCCCGCTAGTCCTTCCGGAAGATTCAATGTAAATTGAATTATTAAGAAAAATTGAATGGTTGTAGTAATCATTTAAGCATAGACTTTACTAAAGGCCTCCCATATATTTACCAAATTAAGCAAAAATAGGTCAAAATATAGCAGAATTGATATTTTAAAGCTGGCAGGTAATGGGAGGGGTCATCACTGATCTGCCAGGGACACAATTAGTAGTAGGGGGCGCCATCTTGAGCTGTAGGGCTGCTTGAGCTGCAAGTTACTACCATTTCCAGCCTGTGAGTGCCCAGAAACCTATAAATAAGACCCGTTGCTTACATTTCGATAAGACTCGAAGTCCTAGCAAATTCTCTCTCATCTAGAGAAATCTCTACTCGGAAATCACTAGAGAGCAAATCTCTAGTCGGTTAATCAACGATAATTAGCACTAAACCTTTTTAATTCGTAGAATTATGCTAATCTTTTTACATTTTCTTAATTAAGAAGATTAAACTTACTTATACTCACAAATTCTCTCTTAATTCTTAATTCTTTGTTGATTATTGAGATTAAGCTTAGGGATACTAATCTAATTAATTATTATATTATATTAGGATTGAAATTACTCATTTTAATCACAAATTAATGATAATTATACTAATTAAACTTAGATTAAGATGAGATAATTATCAGAGCTGTGTTAGACTGTCAATATGCTAGAAAAATTATCTTTTAATTTTTTGAATAATTTTTGTAATTATTTAAGTAAAATTACACTGTTTTTAAGAGAAAAGTAAAGGAAAAAATGACCAAGTTAATCCAAAAAGCTTTGAGATAATTATCAAAGGTTAAATACATCTTAGAAACCTGTGAAACTAATTATCTTAACTATAGATAATTAGTTTAACTAATTAACTCAATAAAAAAACACTAGTTTTAAGGGAAACTAAAAGGGGTGAAATAGTAAATCAATCCAAAATGCTTTGAGATAATTATCAAAGGTAAAAAACATCTTAAAAAACCCATGATAGTTATCTTAACTACAGATAATTAGTTAAACTAATTATCTTAGTAAAAAACACTATTTTTAAGAGAAAATAAAAGGAAAAAAATAGAAAATTAATCAAAAAAGCTTTTAGATAATTATCAGAGGTAAAAAACATCTTAATAAACCTTTGATAAATATCTTAACTATAGATAATTAGTTTAACTAATTATCTCAGTATAAAGACACTATTTTTAAGGGAAAATAAAAAAAGTAAAATAGCAAATTAATCCAAAAAGATTTGAGATAATTATCATAAATAAAATACATCTTAAAAAATCCGTGATATTTATCTTAACTACAAATAATTAGTTTATCTAATTATCTCAATAGAGAAACCCTATTTTTAAGGGGAAATTAGGAAATACTAAAAAGCTTTGATATAATTTTTAGAGTTAAAAAAACATCTTAAGGAACCCGTGATAATTAGATTTACTACAGACATTTACTTTAGCTAATTATCTTAGTAGAAAAACACTATTTTTAAGGGGAAATAAAAGGGGAAAATTAGTAAACCATTTTATATGATTACATGCTATTTATTAGAGTTATATTACATGATAAACAGCTTGTGAAAATTATGTCAAGGTTAGAAAATTAGTATAGAAATTTATCTAAGTCAAATTATATTAATTTTAGCTAAAAAGTAAAGGGAAAAATTAATAAATCATGTTAGATGATTACATGCTATTTTTTAGAGCTATATTACATTATAAAGGAGATGTAATAATTATGTCAAGGTTAGAAACTGAGTACAGATATTTAGTTTAGTCAAATTATACTAATTCTAGTTGAAAACTAAAGGGGGAAATTAGTAAATAATTTTATATGATTACATGCTATTTATCAAAGTTACATTACATGAAAAAAAGAGGACATAATAATTATGTCAAGGTTAGAAAATTAGTATAGATATTTATCTAAGTCAAATTATACTAATTTTAGCTGAAAATTAAAGATGGAAATTAGATAATTAAGCTAAAAAATTAAAAGATAATTATCAAAGGTCAAAAATATCCTTATCTACTTGTGATAATTATACCATAGTTAATTAGTGAGTTTAGAAAATTATAATTGAACAAAAGTCTTATTTTTAGCAAAAGATTAATTAAAATAAATAGACTTTGCAATCAAAAGTTTTTAGGAAAATTATAGTAAGTGTAAACTTGTGATATAAAGTTGAGGAAATGAAATCTTTAAGAGAAAAATAAATAAAAATAATATTAAGCTCAAAATAAGCAGATTCCAAGCTTAAAATTCGATGGAAAATTTAGGAAAAAGATATACAAAATTATAAGAAGATTAGGATAGCTTAGAAAACTCTTAGGGAAGCTATGGAAAAAGTTATCATGCTTATGTAGGAAAAAAAGAAATTACTAGGTCAAGAATTTACCAATTAAAACCATAAATTTAACATAGATTTGGATAAAATTGGATACAAAGGTTAAGTTTAGCTTTTGGATAATTTACCTAATGAGTCGACATCCTTTTTATAAGGATAAGAAGTTATGGCACCTAAAAGGACTCAAGAAAATCCTACATCTGATGATGAGGACGTAGCTCCAAAACGAACTAGAGCGTCGTACGATGACGAAGCCGGGCCTAGTAGTAGGCCCTTGGAGGAGAGTCTTCAGGCGCCAGCGCAGCAGAGCAGATGGCCGATCAGTCACAGGTGGGTTTCCCATTATTCAATTAAGTCTTTAAATAGTTAAGTTCTTTAATAAGTTAACATTGCATTAATAAGGAATGAGCATGAATGAGAAAATGAATAATTGGCCGAAAACGGAAGGTAATTTCCAAGAAACCAACGTGCATTTTGTTTATAAAGTAGGAAAGAATTGTTTGCGTTAAAACTGATTGAATTAGGAAAGATATGATTGATCATTCTTAAGACAGCTTGTCTCAAGACACCTCCGACTCCTTGGTATATTTTGATGAATAATGATGGCTTTCCAGCCACGGATAAGTCAGTTACCCCCATGAACGATGAGTTTCTACTCCGTGTCATGTCTTGATGTTTCTACATAAGTTAGGATACCATTTTTATCCTAGGGGAGCCGCCCGGTTGTACGGGCAACTAGTTTGGTGTATGGGCACCCGGAACCTTGGGTGGGGGTTTATCCACTCCGGATTGTGAATAAGGAATGGGTGCCGTTTTTTCACCCTTAGGTGGTCTTGAGACAAGAAGAGTAATGGTCATGGTTTTTATGGACAATGTTTTGATTGACGGTACCCTGTCTTAAGTTTAAAGATGTCTGTTTTCTAAAAGAATGCTTTCAATGTTGTCTTTAATAATTGATTGAAGGAATTACTGTGACGGAAAGTTAAAAAGAAACTAGAAAACAAAAGAATCATGTGTGAGTGTGGGGTGGTGAGTGGGGATTGACTAAGGTTGTCAATCATGAACGGGTGGACCTGATTAGTCAGGTAATTATCCATCCCCGCGCACTAAAAACGTTGGAAAACATCTTCACTTGGAAGAGGAGTCCGCAAGCGGCTGTGTCCTCATATATGCTAGGGGAAAAAAAGCGTTGGTTGAGGATACCTTAGCCCAATTTGTGGAAGTTATAGGGCCGAAATAGTTTTTTGGACTTTTAATACGTTGTCGCGTTTTCGTTGCGAGACAGAACTAGGTCTTCTTCTAAGGCTATAGACCCAAGCCATTGTCAATGGTAAAGGTCTATTCCTTGGATTTCTCTTGTTTAGAGACTTTGATTTTTTACCAGACCTAGAGACCTATCAAGGATCCCATCCCGATCTTGGTATAGGTGGGTTAGGGATCTCACACAAAACATGAGCTTGTTGATGCCTGCATGGTTTTGTACTTTAAGTATATATTTGTTGCTTCTCCTCTAGTTTCAACTAAAGCTCATTATGCCTGACAAGATCTCCTCTCTTGGGTGCATCCAATCCTCTCCCCTCATGATGCACAAGAAATCAAGACTAAAATCATTGAAGCTTAATTGCATTCGGCCTTACATGCTCTTGACCATTGAAGGTCTCGGGATGGGCTCTCTATGTAATTTTTTATATCCTTTTGGGAGTCCCTCAAATTGCCATTGTTGTACATGCTGAATGCAACATGATCGAAGAAAAATGTGCGATTTCCATGGAAAGAGGCATTGCTTAAGCTATTTGTGCACAATTCTCTCATTGGTGACCAATCTCTCTGATGCCAGTCATATACAAAACTCTTGCCAACATGATTGCCACTCATACCTTCTTGCATGTATTCATTCGGCACAATATATTTTCATACCTCATTGACAAATCATAGATAATTTGGCGAATGTCATGTTTGGAAATGAATACGCAAAATACACCCAGTAAGATGTACTTGTCATGCAAGTTGACATTGAAAAGGCCTTTGATATTGTGTGCAGTGGGAATTCATTGCGGATACTGTGCAGTGTATTGGCTTTGGTCCAAAGTTAGCCGATATTGCACACTTCTTATATGCTCACAACACTTAGGGATTGTTCATGGTGAGTTGACTAAGTATTGGCCTCTTGGATGCTCCACGAGGCAAGGTTAGTCAATATTGTACACTTCTTATTTGCTAATAGCACTTCCTTAGGGATTCTTGATGGTGAGTTGATTGAGTCTTGGCCTCTTAGATGCTCTGTGAGGCAAAATTAGCCAATATTGTACACTTGTCATATGCTCACTTTGCTTTATCGGAGATTCTTGGCCCCTTGGATGCTCCCTGAATATGAGGCAAGGTTGCTCTCTCAGTGAATTGTTGTTTGCCATTTCCACAAACCCTTTGCTTTTGCATGTAGATCATTTGACTTCCTTTGGTCACCTTCATGGGCTATGGCTATCAGCAGGACCGGACATAATTGCCTCCTAATCACGTGGATGAGACCTATTAAATTCTTGTGTTTGTTGTGACGAGGTTAGCCAAGTCCAAACCGGAAATAATTTCCTCGTAATCACATGCATGAGACCTATTAAATTATTGTGTTTCTTGTGACGGGGTTAGCCAAGTGCAGAAGCTCAGACAAGTAGGAGGCCATGGCAATGTCAGCTCCTTTGAGGCCGAAATCCAAGGCATGGTTAGGGTCAAAGGCGAGGTTTCTGGTGAGGCCATTGTTAGCCATCTCCAGCATGAGCTCAGAGAGCTGAGCAAACACAAATCTACCCATGGTAGCAATAGACACTAGGACGCTATCCATGGAAGTTGTTGGTGATGCTGGTCTCATGCTGCTGCACGTTGATGGTAACACCATGGATGTTACCATACACATGTGGTAGTGATGTGTGTGAACACACTAGGACCACCAGGGCATTTTTTCTCTCTTCAAGAGGTTTTTCCCCCCGTGCATTGTATATACGCCCATCACTCTAGGGCTATCTATCTTTCCATTACACACTAAGTAACACACTCTCTATTGTGTGCCTTGAGCTTCCTTCATCTTCTCCAAGCTGTGTGCGTTTCTCTGCAACCCTAATTCCAACACTTGGTATCAGAGCAGGTTACGTCCTCCCAGGCTTAGTCGCCAGCTGCTCTAGCACACGCCTGCTCACTTTCTCTAATTATAGTGAGGTTTGGCAAGCATTCGCAGGTTGACAAAAATTTTCGTAAGCTCGAAGAGCTAAGTCTTCTCAGATTTTTGATTCGGGCTCATTTCGGCCGTTTCCAATACAAGCATGTCTGCACAGGCAATTTCGTCATTTTGTGTAGAATTATTGTCAGTGCCGTTTTTTGCAAAACAGGTGCCTTACAATCTTCTATAATTTGCGCTATATAGCACGTGTTGTTCCCGCTCCGTTTCTCCTATTTTCGGGTAGTTTTCACATCAGGTGCAGCATTTACCATAGCTGACAACAACACAGATGTCTTCAAGATGTTTGTTGTTGAAGACAGGTTGGACGGGGACAATTACCCTATGTGGGCTTATATGATGCAACACTTTCTTGTGTCAAAGGGCATTTGGAATATTGTGCAGGGCACTGATGTACGTCCTGGTTCTAAGGATGTAGGCGATGTTGAGGATGTCGCAAGTCTTGCTGCAAGGATTGCTGCTTTTAGAGTTGTTTTGCCTACGGTAGAACAAGCTCGTTGGGATGTAAAGGATGCGCAGGCTCATACATTGATTGCGTTGTCTATGAAGTGCACCATTGTTCCTCACATCCGTTCAACAAAATTTGCAAAACAGGCTTGGGATATATCGGTTGGTCTTTATGGAAGTCACAATGAGGCTAAAATTGCTTTGCTCCATAAAGAGCTGGAGTCGAAGATTATGAATGAGGAAGATGATATGGACACTTTCCTTGTTGGCGTCAAGGATATCAATGAGCAACTTATTTCTGCAGGTGAAGTCATTTCAAACAGTTCCCTTGTGCAGACTATCCTTGATGCCTTACCAGATTCCTACCAGACTTTTGCTAGTACTTGGAGACTGATGACCCAAGGAAATCCTGAAGTTGTCAAGTTTTTTCATAATAATCAATATCTAATTCTCCTAAATGATTTTCTCATGTTAAATTGATCATTTAATATGGGGAAGTGCCAGGGGAGAAAATGCTAGAATGTTGGTTAAGCTAGCAGACTGGCCACAGTAGGGATCCAAAGGAGGGAAAAAGGGGGGGCCATCTGCAAAAGAGCTATGTGAACCAATGGGCTCAAAAGACCCTAAGGTTCATCCCATTAAGACTTCCAAAATGCTAAGGTTCCAAAATTCAAAGGTTGTGTCCAAAGGTCAAACATTAGGGGAATTGGATGCTTTGTGTGCATTCCAAAAAGTCTTTGTCAAGCCCTACACAGGAGGGGGCGAGCCCAAGAAGTAGGGGATGAGAGAGAAACACCCACACACTCACAAGCTTCATTTGCACACAAGGGGAAAGAGGGACACATGTCACCTCCCTAGTCCAGATGCCCACAAGGTGTACTCAAATCCTATTGGATGGCCATGGAGGTGGACCAATGAGAATTAGGCTAGATTAAATCTCGTTTAATTAATTTAAAAACACTTAATAAAATAACCAATAAGAATTAAGATCTCTAGAAGACTATTGAACAGTCTCCCAAGGGGACCAATGAGCATTCAGCAGCCCAATGGCTTGCATGATTCCTATTGGCCAGGAGGGAAAGGGGTCCAATGAGAGTTTAGTTGGATTAGATAATTACCTAAAGCTCTCACAAAATGGGAAAGGGAGACACATGTCAGAAGGCTATCACTTATGCTGCTTAATTTCCATTAGCTGAGGATGGGGAGGTCCAATAGGGCTATAGCATGAGTAATTAGCAAGGGGGGTCGACCAAGAGAGAGAGAGGGGGCTGATTTTTGCAAGGAATTATCACACACACACACACTCACACAATCTCATGTGTGAAGCAAAGAATACTCTCTCTCCTTCTCAAGCTTTAATGGAAAGCTTACCACCTACTCCAAGCTTGTGAGAAGGGAGGCCTACACCAACAACTCTTGGCTTTGTGATGCAAATCCAACCAAGAGCCAAGCTTCAATGCATGCTCATCTCCTCTACCATGCTAATTACTAAGCTAAGCTATTCTAATATGAGTGATTATGTGAGGAGATGTACATCTTTCTCGTAAGAATACTCCTTCCTCCCAATCTACTCTCATACCCCGCTAGCTCTCACCATCTTTGAAGGTGTATGAGGTCTTGGGTCTGAGACCGTGAGGGAATTGATTTTGTGTTTGATAAGTGTTTTGCTTAGTGCATGAAGTTTCCATTTTCATTGCACTAGCTAGTATTGAAGAAACACAAGAAATTGTATTGTAAAATGTCTGTCTTGATGGGAGAAACTGTAATACAAAGCCTTTTGGAGAGGGGACCGGCTCCATGAAAATCCGGTCCTCAACTGTTGTCAATTGCTTAATTTCTCTCTCTTTTGAAGTATTTCTCATGCTATCTAACTAGGTGTTATGCTTTTTGTTGCTCTCTCCACCCAAGCACTCTTGTTATTCTCATTAGGAAGCTATTCTAATGAAATACTCACTATGTTCATGCTATTTTCAGCTACACACAAGTTACTAGACCATTAAATGCTACATTGGTATCAGAGCACAAGGTTTCTCTTTTCTTGCTCAAGAAGGGAGGTCCTCAAGCTAGCTATAAATGGTTGGTACTATTAATTGCATGTAAGTGAGTAGAATATGCATTTTTCAGCCTTGCAGTGCACCTGCCTTTGTGCAGTTAACGGGCCATCACCGTCGAGAGCTATGGTCTTAAAAGTGGAGTCCTACGGGGAACCACTATTGAGCTATTAGAAGCTTGACAGGAGCCGGTGCTGTTTTGGTGTTGAATGACCCTCTCTTCTATTCCTTGCAATTAATGGTATTCGAGCCACGGGTACATTAGCTTGAGTGCTTTTTATAAAGGGGTAAAGAGGAGTAGCAACTAGGGCTTGAAGTGCCAAAGTACACCTGAAAAGTTTTCACCTAAAATTTGTTAGAATGGATGACAATAGTAAAGAGAGTGAAATTAATGTTGATAACTTTGATTTTTCTGATGAGCAAGCTACTAATAATGCCCCGATGCTTGTTAACTATCTTGTTTCTAGGCTTCAACAAGCCATGGGCAATCCATCCCTCCAAAGTGAAGTGCAACGGCAGCTTCGTGCTCGTGGGATTCTCCAAGCTCCTAACCATGACAAGAGAGCACCTAGGAAGCCTCCGTGCGAGACTTCCAAAAGAGGTCTCTCTCCGATTCGGGAAGAAGAAGAGGATCCATATGAAGGGCTCAGAAATTTTCTCCTTGATGACGCATCTCCTTCTCAAAGGAGAACTCAAGAGCCTCCACCGAAGGAACGAGAAAGAAGTGAGTCTCTCGCCACCTCGGCGGAGTGTTAAGTATGGAGCCAGATTTACCCCTTGAAATTTTGTGTGGTAAAAACGCACATTTGTAAGGCCCCCATTATGAGGAGAATCCATTGTGCGTGAAGGAAAATCACTCACCAGAAATAAAAATCACTCGCCGAAAACCAAAATTTTCACGGCCAAAATTTAGGGGCAACTTTAGGCTTCCCCGGAATATACCTTTTTGCCGGAATATTATGGCCGGACGACGGCCAGAAAGTGGTCAGAAAACGACCAGTCGGTTGGCCGGTGGTCGGAAGTCATGGCCGGTGGCCGAATTCAAAAGTGGACTTGTCTTCTCAAGGGCATCCACACATGGGTGGATTGGAGGGTCCGATTTGGGCTTATCTACACAAGGGCAGCTACACATGGCTGTCTCTCATGAGAGAGGGCAGCCCTTTTGGCGTATAAAAGGAGGCCATTTCTACACACATTATATAGTGCGAAGTTGATGCAACAAGGTGAGTGTGAGGTGGTGAGAGTGAAGCAAGGTGGGAGCTCTATTAGGGGAATAATCCCTTTGTAAACTACTCCTTGTTTTGAAGTACTAAAGCCATTGAGTGGCTGCTTTCTCGTGGACATAGCCCACATTGGGTGAACCACGTATATTGTGTGTACTCTCTTTCTCTCTCTACTCTATAATCTCTTGTGTGTAAAATCTATCTCTCTCTATTAAGTAATCTACTAAAATATCTATTTAGCTATGTCATATTTCCTGACACGGAGATGGCTCCACGAAGACGGCAGGCTAAACGCTCTCCATCGCCTCCAAATTGGAGAAGAACACCGCATACTTCTCCACACCATACTTCAGAGAGAGATGACAAAAAGCAAGAGAAGAAAAAGGCGAGAAAGAGGACACCCTCTTATGAAAAACATGGTGAAGACAATGAAGATCAAGGCAAGAAAAAGGCGAGAAAGAGGTCACCCTCTTCTCCATCTTCCTCAAATTCTTATCTTCTGAAGAAAGTGATGGTGCAACCTTTGAACCATAAAAAAGAAGAGGCCATAAGAAATCCTATGCCGCATGGAAGAGGTCGTCCAAGCTCAAGAAGTTCAAAGAGGGAGGGAAGAGCATCTCTTTCCTTACCTACGATGGCACTTTTGGTGCTACAGACAAATTCTTGGCCTTTATCCAACAATTTGATGCGGCATTTGGAGATGAGGGCTTCACGGAGTCCTCTAAGCTACGCCATGTAGCTATGTACTTTCAAAAGTCCGCCAGGCAATGGTGGTCTAGCCTACGGGCCAATGGTGAAGCTCCACGAACATGGAAAGCTTTAAGAGCTTCCATTATGAAGCAGTTTTTGGCCACCGATGCCAAAGACAAAGTACTCACCGAATGGCGAAGCTTGAAGCTCTCTCCCTACGAATCCATTCACAAATATGTAGACAAGTTTTGGGATTTACAACCAAAGCCACTATCTTCAAGAAGTTGGATTTTGGAGAGCAAAAGCAACAATTTCATGCGGGCTTAACTGAAGAAATGGCAAGAAGTGGCAGAGTATGTTAACTCCCAAAGGCCACGTACCATATCGGCGGTTATACACCATACTATGGTGGCCTCTTGAATCAATTTCCAAACGGGTGCTAAAAGAAATTCTAAGCCCACGAAAAACAAGGGTTCCAATGAGCCTAAGGGAAAGGACAATGTCCAAAAGTCTCCTAAGGGCAACTCCAACAAAGCTAAAGAGAATGGAGTTTATAAAGGCAAAAATAAACTCTCTCTTGAAGAGCTTGAGCGTTATCGCAAGGATAACCGTTGTTTCAAGTGCGGCGAGCAAGGGCATGCGTAACGCGCTTGTCTCCAAAAGAACACCCGCCATGAACCTCCTAGAGCTACCTTGGTCAAAATCCAAGAGGAGGAAATTCACCACAAAGGATCTCCTCTATGCCATGCTTGGGGAAAGGTAAGAGAACATGATGCTTTTATTCTCTTTGACCCTGATTCTACTCGCAATTTTATATCTATAGAGTTGGCCACCAAGCTAGGCATACAAGCCTACGAGATGGGAGATGTCCTACCCGCAAACGGTGCTTTCAAGGGGCAAGAGGCTTCAGTCATTCCCTTAATCAGGAAATTGAGGCTCCATGTCCAAAGCTATGTGGACAAAGAGGACCTCTTTATCTCTCCTCTCAAGCATGAGGATGTAATCCTAGGGGCACCATGGTCTGATCGCATGGCTTCGAATGTTAAATTCCCTAAAAGGAGAATCTCCTTTAAGTTCAGGAAAAAAGATATGTATATAGATGCTAAGGAAATGGGTAACACTATACCCATTGTACATACACAAGCTTTCAACAAGTCAATAAAGAGCTCTATTTCCATGTACATGATTTTTGTTAAAGATTCTCAAAATGAACCTAATGTTTTAGCAAAAGAAAATATACACGATCAAAAGGAATTAGAGTTATCCAATTTTCTCAAGGGGTTTCAAGGTGTCTTTATTGACGAAATCCCTTGTGAGCTACCTCCTAAACGAGGTAATGATGACTATGCAATTGAACTTCTTCCAGGAAGTTCACCGCCTAACAAACCTCCTTATAGAGTTTCTCAAGCTCAACAACAGGAGATTATGCGGCAAGTGCATGAGTTAGTTGAGAAGGGCATGGTTAGGCCTAGCTCATCTCCATTTTGTTCTCCTGTGCTATTAGTGCAAAAGAAAGACAACACATATCATATGTGTGTCGACTATAGAGCACTAAATAGGATCACTATCAAGAATAATTTTCCCGTTCCACGGGCACAAGACATATTTGATAAGCTACAAGGGTCCACCTACTTCAGTAGGATTGACCTAAAAAGTGGCTATCATCAAATAAGGATAGCTGATCAAGACATTGTAAAGACCGCATTTCGCACTACATTTGGTCTTTACGAATACATTGTCATGCCTTTTGGCTTGACCAATGCACCAGTCACATTCAACCGCTTGATGGAAAAGCTATTCAGGCCTCGCCGAACCTTTACTAGAGTGTTCTTTAATGATATCATCATCTACTCTAAATCATTAGACAAACACAAGCAACACCTCCAAGTAATATTTCAAGTTCTAAAAGAGAATAAACTTTTTGTTAATCGAAAGAAAAGTGAATTTTTCTTACAAGAGATTCAATATTTAGGTCACATTATCTCTCAAGATGGCATCCAAATGGATCCATCAAAGTTAGAGGTAATAAAAGGATGACCTAAACCAAGGAATCTTCATGAATTAAGAAGCTTTATATGTATGTGTGCATACTATAGACGCTTCATAGAAACGTTCTCACGAATAGCACGACCATTACATGACCTAACAAAGAAAAACGTTAGGTACACATGGTCTTCCAAGGAGAACAATGCTTTCGAAAAGCTTAAAGAAAATCTTATCTCTCAACCTGTGCTTACACTACCGGATCTCTCAAAGCCATTTGAGGTCCAATGTGATGCTTGTGGTGATTGCCTTGGAGCTGTTTTGCTTCAAGAAGGGCACGCCATAGGCTATGAAAGTTGAAGGCTCGACCTTGTTGAGCAAGCTCTAGGTATATATGAAAAGGAACTCCTTGCAGTTCTACATGCCTTAGAATCATGGAAGCACTATTTATTGGGGACTCCTTTCATTCTGCGAACGGATCACCAAAGTCTTAAGTACTTCATGACGCAGACCAAGCTCTCCGACAAACAAATGAGGTGGGCAAATTTCCGTTCGCAATTTCATTTTCATATTGCTCACATTGTTGGCAAGCATAATCAAGTAGCCGATGCACTCTCAAGATGACCAAGAGTGAATGCGGTTTCCATAGCAACTCACAATGATCTATCTTCTATGATAGATGAGTATGCTATTGATCCCGATTTTAGAGATGTGATTTCAGCCCGCGGCACTAGGGAAGAAAGAGGAACCATTTACTTTACAAGATAGTTATTTTCTCTACGGCAATAGACTATGCGTTACTAGCTCACTACGTGAGAAAGTAATGTATGAATCTCATGCTCCTCCTTATGCAGGGCATAGAGGGATTCAGTCTACCCTAAAGGGGATTGAAACATATTTCTATTGGCCTACCATGAAAGCAAACATACAAGAGTATGTTTATAAATGTGTGGTATGCCAAAAGACGAAGTTTGATAGAGGGAAGCAACTTGGATTGCTTCAACCTTTACCAATCCCTAATTCACCATGGGAGAGCATATCCATGGATTTTATCTTTGGATTGCCTAAGTCTATCCATGGGAACACGGGAATATGGACGATAGTAGATAGGTTTAGTAAACAAGCTCATTTTATACCTGTCAAAAAGACTATCAAAGCCCATCCAACCCTCTTCATTTCACAAATCTTCAAGTACCATGGGTTGCCGATGTCCATAGTGTCGGATGGAGATCCTAGAATGACCAGTAATTTTTGGAAGGGTCTCTTTGAGAATTTAGGAACAAGGCTAAACTTCTCTTCAGCCTATCACTCGCAAACGGATGTACATACTTCCATGAGAAAAGAACCTTCTTTGAGGTAATTGAGGGAAGATCAAAAAGTCCCTTGCTACTTAAGGTACACACGAAGATTTTCATTGCAGATGAGTATAGCCGAGACCTACAAGAATCTTTCCAAAGGATTAAGGATGCTATCTCTATCTCAAAACAAAGGCAAAAGCCTGCTACTGCTGACAAGCACAGAAGAGCCCAAGCCTTTAAAGAAAATGATTGGGTCTTACTCAAATTTCCCAAGGCTCGATTAAGGCACACGACAGGCAAGAATCCTACAGGACACCAGAAGTACTATGCTAAGTTAGCAAAAAGGTACTATGGTCCCTTCCAGATTCTTAGGCCAATCAATGAAATGGCCTATCAACTCAAGTTTCCCAGCCATTGGCTCATACACAATGCTTTCCATTAAAGCCTTACAAAGGAGAGCCACCTCAAGAACCAACTATTGAAGACCCACCGGAGATCGAGGACTAAGAAGAGGTGCTACAGCCCGAGTCCATTCTCCGACATGAAGACAAGGTACTAAGAGGCGGTAAGACTATCCGACATGAAGACAAGGTACTAAGAGGCGGTAAGACTATCCGACGATATCTTATTAAGTTTAAGAATTATCCTTTTGAAGATGCTAGATGGATGCAAGGCATACCATTAAAGGATAACCTAAACCTTGTCAATGCTTAAAATGCTTCCCTAGAGAAAGCAGATGTACAAATGTTTAAAATGAACAAAGTTTTTGTCTTATAAGACTCTCTTTTTCTTTATTGTGCACAAAAATGAAGTAGATGCATGCATAGATCAAGTTTGTGGAGACAACGTCTCCCGAACACCAAGTAGACCTTGTCACTCTACTATGGATTTGATAGGACTAATGTGCAGACATGCTTGCGGCAGCTTAAGCTCTCAAGCGCCAAATGGACTAGTCGTCTATTCTGGAACGATGTCGTAGGGTAACATAGGGATCCTCTACCCGCTACGAAAAGGACTAACGAATATGCTTTATTTTCTCTACCCCATAGTCGAGGACGACTATGATTTCAAGAGACAGGTAATGTCATAATAATCAATATCTAATTCTCCTAAATGATTTTCTCATGTTGAAATAATCATTTATTATGGGGAAGTGCCAGGGGAGAAAAAGCTAGAATAGTGGTTAAGCTAGCAGACCGGCCACATTAGGGATCCAAAGGGGGGGCCATATGCAAAAGAGCTATGTGCAACAATGGGCTCAAAAGACTCTAAGGTTCAGCCCATTAAGACTTCCAAAATGCTAAGGTTCCAAAATTCAAAGGTTGTGTCCAAAGGTCAAACATTAGGGGAATTGGATGCTTTGTGTGTGTTGCAAAAAGTATTTGTCAATCCCTACATAGGAGGGGGCGAGCCCAAGAAGTAGAGGATGAGAGACAAACACCCACACACACTCACAAGCTTCATTTGTACACAAGGGGAAAGAGGGACACATGTCAGCTCCCTAGGCCAGATGCCCACACGATGTACTCAAATCCTATTGGATGGCCATGGAGGTAGACCAATGAGAATAAGGCTAGAGTAAATCTGGTTTAATTAATTTAAAAACACTTAATAAAAGAACCAGTAAGAACTAACCTCTCTAGAAGACTATTGGATAATCTCCAAGGGGACCAATGAGCATTCAACAACCCAATGGCTTGCCTAATTCCTATTGGCCAGGAGGCAAAGGGGTCCAATGAGACTTTAGTTGGATTAAATAAGTACCTAAAGCTCTCACAAAAGGGGAAAGGGGACACATGTTAGAAGGCTATCACTTATGCTGCTTAATTTCCATTGGCTGAGGCTGGGGAGGTCCAATAGGGCTGTAGCATGAGTAATTAGCAAGGGTGGTCGACCAAGAGAGAGAGAGAGAGGGCCTGATTTTTGCAAGGCATTATCACACACACACTCACACAATCTCATGTGTGAAGCATAGAATACTCTCTCTCCTTCTCAAGCTTTAATGAAAAGCTTACCACCTACTCCAAGCTTGTGAGAAGGGAGGCCTACACCAACAACTCTTGGCTTTATGATGCAAATCCAACCAAGATCCAAGCTTCAATGCATGCTCATCTCTTCTACCATGCTAATTACTAAGCTAAGCTATGCTAATATGAGTGATTATGTGAGGAGATGTACATCTTTCTCGTAAGAATACTCCTTCCTCTCAATGTACTCTCATACCCCGCTAGCTCTCACCATCTTTGAAGGTGTGTGAGGTCTTGGGTCTGAGACCGTACGGGAATTGATGTTGTGTTTGATAAGTGTTTTGCTTAGTTCATGAAGTTTCCATCTTCATTGCACTAGCTAGTATTGAAGAAACACAAGAAATTATATTGTAAAATGTCTCCCTTGATGGGAGAAACCATAATACAAAGCCTTTTGGAGGGGGGACCGGCTCCATGCAAATCTGGTCCTCAACTGCTGTCAATTGCTTAATTTCTCTCTCTTTTGAAGTATTGTTCACGCTATCTAACTAGGTGTTATGCTTTTTGTTGTTCTTTCCACCCAAGCACTCTTGTTATTCTCATTAGGAAGCTATTCTAATGAAATACTCACTATGTTCATGCTATTTTCCGCTACACACAAGTTACTAGACCATTAAACATTACAAGTTTGATGCATTATGCACATTGCTGTTTTGCAAGAGTCACTTTCTAGAAACAACAGGACTAGGCAGCATGGAGTTCAATAGGCTTTTATTGCTTCTCAAAGAAAGGGTGGTAACAACAATGCAACCACTTCTTATGGTTATGCTGCAAGTGGTAAAACTTATGTTCCTAATGCTTCTGCTGGCAGCAATTTGTCTGGAAATTTTGGTGACAAGGGCAAAAAGAAGATGCGTTGCCATTATTGTAAAGCTAATGATCACTTGATCAAGCAGTGTCCTAAGTTGAAGGCCAAAGAGGCTAAGAAGAAAGAAGGTGGTTCCACTGCAAATAATGGTTCCACTACAAATGCGGCCATTGTCGAGTCTTCTGTGAAAGGAGACTGTGATGCTGATGTCGATGCAGAATGGGTTTTTACCGCAGAGTGCACTTACAATCTTGTTGTCCATGGTGCATGCTTATCAGTTGCTACAGATTCACATGTTTGGTATTTCGATAGTGGTGCTACAAAGCACATTACTTCACATCGTGAATTGTTCACCTCTCTTGAGTCTGTCCCTCATGGGAATTCTGTCACTTGTGCCAACAATGCCTCTTATCCAATTCAGGGAGTTGGAAAGATTGTACTTACTGCTGCTAATGGTAGTTCTTTCACACTCGTTGATGAACTTTATGTACCTAGCATCAAGAAGAATCTTTTGTCTGTATCTGCACTTGCTAGACTTGGACTTGTAGTCAAATTTGTGGATGATAGATGTACAGTTCATGATCTCAGTTTTGGTGATGAAATTGTTGCATCTAGGCTTTTGTGCCGTGGGTTGTATAAGCTCACTTTGTATGACAAGTGTGGACAAAATTTTGCAAATGCAGTTGCAGATTCAAGGGCTATTTCAGATGCAAAACTTTGGCATGCACATTTTGGTCATTTGAATTTTGCCAGTTTGCTGCGTTGCAAAAATCTCATATGGTTGCTTCTTTGCCGCCTCTTGAAGCACCTGTCAAACATGTTCGTGAAGGCTGTATTTTGGGTAAGATGTAGCGTTCTAAGTTTCCAAAGGATGGTTCAGTTTGGGCCACATGCAGGTTGCAGCTCGTGCATAGTGATGATGTTTGTGGGCCCATGCAAACTCCGTCCTTGGGAAATTACCTTTACCAATGTACAGTGCCTTATACACCTCAACAAAATGGTGTTGCTCAGAGGAAAAATAGGTCACTTACGGAAATGGCAGGATGTATGGTCAAAAGTCAAGCTTTGCCGCATTCTTTTTGGCTTGAGGCTATCATGTGTGCCACTTATGTACTAAACAGGTGTCCTATGAAAGCTTTGCAATCTATTACTCCATATGAAGCATGGCATGATAGAAAGCCTTCTATTGAGCACATGCGTGTTTTTGGATGTTTGCCATATGCTTTGGTGCCACAAACACAGCATAGAAAATTGGATGATAAGGCTGTCAAATATATTTTTGTTGGTTATAGTGCTGAAAGCAAAGGTTACAGGTTGTATCATCCTCAAACAAAGCGTATTTTGGTTTCACGGGATGTAGGGTTTGTGGAAGATTCTGTTCAGCCATTGCTGTCATGTACTAGAGATAGTAATGTAAGCTCACATGACATTTATGACACTTTGTTGCCTCTTTTCAGTGGTGGAAATACAAATGTAAGTTCCAATGAGGCAAATGTACAGCCTATGGGGGTTTCTGAAAATGTTACAGATCAGCCTATTACTGATGCAGATGTACATGATGTAGTTGATGAGGAAAGGACTGAAAATGAGCAGGCTAGAGGTATGCCAAAATGGTTGGTGCATACATTGCGTGACAGTAAATTGGATGCACCTTTGTCTAGTCGTACTCCTTCAGGCTCTCGCCATGCATCTTATGCATCAGATTGTTATGCTTTGGCTGTGTCTAGCTTACTTGATGTTGAGGAGCCTCTGTCTTTTGATGAAGCACAAAATTCAGAGAATTGGAAGGCAGCCATGCAATCAGAATATGATGCACTTATAGAAAATGACACATGGAATTTATGTGATTTGCCTCCTGACAAAAAGGCCATTGGTACAAAGCGGGTGTACAAGCTGAAACACAAGCCGGATGATGAGATCGATTGCCATAAGGCTCGACTTGTTGCAAAGGGTTATGCATAGAAAAAATCCATAGATTATAAAGAGACTTTTGCTTCCACTTGTTGTATGACTACTGTGCATTTTCTATGTCCATTGGTAGCTCATTTTGGTTGGGATGTACATCAATCAGACATTGTTACTGCTTTCTTGAATGGTGACATATTTGAGGAGGTTTATGTAATGCAGCCTCGTGGTTTTGTCAAGAAAGGATAAGAGGACAAAGTGTGCAAATGTAACAAGGCTTTGTATGGGTTGAAGCAATCTCCTCGTGCTTGGTATGAGAAAGTTGACACTCATTTGGTCAAACAAGGCTTTCATAACTTTCCAACAGAAAGCACATTGTACGTAAAGGGTGAGGGTGATGTACTTCTCATTGTGGTTCTTTATGTAGATGATTTGCTGATCACTCAACCAAATGAGAGACATATTGCTGAATTTAAGGTTGATTTGATACTTTCAAGATGAAAGATTTGGGATTGTTGCATCATTGCTTGGGTATGCAGTTTAAGGAGTGTGATGGTGGTATTGCCTTGTGTCAGAAAAGTTACATAGAGACATTGCTATGTAAGTTTGGACTTGAGGATTGCAAACCTATTGCCACTCCCATGGAAACAGGTTTGAAATTAAGTCTTCATGACATTGGTGATCCTGCTGATGTCACTCTTTACCAAACTATTGTTGGATGTCTCATTTACGTATGCAACACGAGGCCAGATATTCAATTTGCAGTCTCACAAGTCAGTAGATTTATGCATAGCCCAGGGTCTAAGCATTGGCAGGCTGTCAAGAGGATTTTCCGCTACCTTAGTGGCACTTTACATCTTGTCTTGTTTTATCCCAAGGGGGGATCATTGCCGCCAGACTTACATGCTTTTTGGGACTCATATTGGGATGGTTGTTTTGACACGCGAGCGTCCACAAGTGGTTTTTGTTTCATGCTTGGCAGTTCATGTATATCATGGTTGAGCAAGAAGCAACCTACTGTGGCCACTTTGAGTCGTGACGCTGAGTACAGGGCAGTCTTCATAGCCACAATTGAGTGTGTATGACTCAGACGCTTTATGGATGATTTGGGTGTTGGACAAGACACTGCCAACACTACCTACACTGATAGTCAGAGTGCATTGGCAGTTGCGAGGAACCTAGTTTTTCATGCTCGCACAAAGCACATTGAGGTGCATTACCACTATGTCAAGGAGAGGCTCTCAGCAGGAGTGATCAACTTGGCTTATGTGCCAACACAGGACAACCTTGCAGATCTTTTCACAAAGGCATTGTCTCGTGAGAAGCTTGAAGCTTTCCACAAAGCTTTGGGCTTACTCCCCACTGTGGACTGATCATGTACTCAAGGCATGGCACTTTTCTTTACTCATGTGCCAGCTCTCGTTCATCGCATCACTTCAGGGGGGATTTGTTACCATACACATGTGGTAGTGATGTGTGTGAACACACTAGGATCGTCGGGGCATATTTTCCCTCTTTAAGAGGTTTTTTCCCCGTGCATTGTATATACATCCATCAGTCTAGGGCTATCTATCTTTCCATTACACACTAAGTAACACACTCTTTATTGTGTGCCTTGAGCTTCCTTTGTCTTCTCCAAGCTGTGTGCATTTCTTTGCAACCGTAATTCCAACAATGGATGGTCTCCACCTGAGGGCTGAGCCAGTGCGGGATAGGGTGGGGTGCATACAAATCCTTATTCAACTTCTTCAGTGCTCCGCATGCATATATTTCATCACCTCGCTAGATGAGCGAGTGGGCTTCTAAGAACCACTTTAGCATGAGGTTGTTGGACGCATTTCTGGTGTTGCGCAGGGGGCAATAGCGTTCACAAGATTAGCTAAGGCTTGAAGAACTTCCCATTTGATGCCGAACAGGCCAAGCACGTCGAGGCTGTGAGGCGGACAGCCATGGTGGCATGGATGGTGGAGGCTGCATGCCAGAGGCCTCGAGATTGAATAATCAGCCGCCATGAGGTGGTGCAAAAACTGGACTTACTAGTCCTTCACCTTGAGGGTCCGCTAATTAGTAGAGCAATCCCCTAAAGCTGATGTGATGCCATAGATAGCTCCAAGGAACACGTCGAGAGAGCAACGTGCACACTGCTCCTTCACGGTGCTTCTTGCGAGCAACTTGGAGCCCCGGTGTTGTCAAAGTTTTGATAATGATGAGTGGTAGCCTAGTTAACACAAACCCTGGGCGTACACCAACACAAGGAATTTCCAACTAAGAGAGATGTCGAGAACTCGCTAATCGAGCTCATTGTTGCTTTTGAAGTACTTGACCATGTAAGATCTCGATCATCCTGAATAGTACAACATTGTAGCATGACCATGTTGATTGTCTTGTGCATAAGTGTTCAACTATTGAGGTGCCTTCCCCCTCTATTCAAGGTGGATATCAAAGTTTCTAGGATCACATGCATCAAGGAGAGGACTGCAATAGAAAATCCAAATCTCTTTCAACTTATGCTTTGACTCTAGCCCATTGGAGCCCCTTGGAGCTCTAGGGGAGGAGGAGCGCGCATGTTTCTTCTTTAGGGTACTCCTTGGGAGCGCTCGCCTTAAAGCTCCTTGTTGCTCTTAAGGAGCACATCAAGGGAGCAACGCGCGCGCTACTCCTTCATGGTGCTCTTTGCAAGCAGCTTGGTGCTCCCGGGAAGCACGTCGAGGGATCAATATGACCACTAGCACATGAAATCATGTGTCCACCCAATGCAAGCGCATGCAAGAAGGCAAAGATTATCACACGAAGAGTAAGGCCAAGGTGTTTTACAAATGCGTCTTCCTCTCAATCATCTTGCTCAAGTAACTGGCAGGGGCTACAACTATCCAATTGGAACAAGGCTAGCATCTTCTACTACTCAGAGGTTGATAGCTCGTTGGCGGGCTCCACCGAGGTGGCCCACTCCAAGTACCAGGTTGGCCGCTTCCCTTTCCATGCCCGCTTACTCGTGGCCTACTACGTGTGCAACCCTATTGCCCCTAACATGATGGGTAGCTCCCCCTCTAGTTGCGATGGGCGGCTCCCCCTCTAGTTTCGATACAAGATTCTAGATCCATAAATTTAATAGCTAGGGTATTACCTCACATCAACCAAGATACCTGACACTATGAGCTACTTAGGTTTCAATCTCTCAGGTGAACTCTTTTAGTGGTCTTCTAGAAGATCCATTTTCATCCTCGTCTGGCTGATAATCCCAAAAGGCCCTCGCTACCTGTTGAAGTTGATTCATACTAGACGCATTAGATTCCTCATCCAAAGAGATTCTTTTCATCAGTAGAAGATATTGATGTGTCCTTTGCTATTGAGAGAGTAAGAAACTTAGTAGGCGCAATTCTAAAAACTTGAGAAGGGGGGCCCTAGAAAGATACAAATGTTGGTGGTGCAGCAATTGGTGCTAAGATCTTTGCTTAGAGATGAGCTACAGTAACAAGATGTAATGATGATGAAGCTCTTAGTGTAATGAAGATGAAACTCTCATAAGTCCAACAAGCAACACACTCACACACACATGTACACACAAACACACATCTTGGAGCTCCTCCGTACCCTTCTCATGATCCTCGGGTGAACGCCACCCCTTGCATGGCAATCTTGCTTGGTAGTTGACACTTGGATTTATTATCTTTTAAGCCTCATTGTTTTAATCTATAAGAAGTTGTTCATCTAGCCATGCCCCTTAGCCTGAGTGTGGGCATGCATGTCCAATATGCCCATCTATAGGATATATCACATTCCTTTCCCATTAAGAAGAATTTTCCTCCTCAAAAACTTCATCAAAATAAGTAAATTAAAGTTGGGGAACCTTTTTTTGGAAAGTGCTTTCTTGCTCCCCTGTTGAACTCTCTTCAACACAATCATTCCACTTGACTAAACACTCTTTATAAATTGTATTTCTAGTTCTTTTTTCTCTAGTGTCTAGTATTTTCTCTAGCTCATGTGGAAGAGATTGAGTATCTATGATGTCCACTATCTGATCATTTTAAATAAGATTATTAGATTGCCCCAACTTCTTTTTGAGTTTGCTAACGTAGAATAATGGGTGTCTATGATAATTAGAGTTTGAAACCATGAAGATAGCACCATATCCAAAATTATCACCAAGGTATTGTGGACATTTCACAATACTAAAGACAATTGGTATGCCACTTGTCTAATACCACTTGTCTATGATAGAGTTTGAAATCCATATCTCCATATATCCAATTCTCTTTAGTATTGTGAAATGTCCACAATACCTTGGTGATAATTTTGGACATGGTGCTATCTTCATGGTGTGCGCGTATGTCGCACGTGTCAATGCAAGGAACTTGCCGATACACCGCGTGCGAGCCACAAATGGCTCCAAGCACACAACAAGCCTAAACTAGTAAGCTCAAAGATGACGATGGTGTGTCACTCACCGCTCTACGCTTGCTTCGTGGAGGATTCCTCGCCGCAAAGAAGAGGGAGACACCACTACGCCGCGCTCAACCGCCTCGTCGCCGTCGTGCCGCTGCAATGCTCGATCGCACTCTCTCTCTCTCTCTCTCTCTCTCTCTCTCTCTCTCTCTCTCTCTCTCTCTCTCTCTCTCTCTCTCTCTCACGCATACACACACACACAAGGAGATGAAGAAGAAGAAGATGGAGATGGAGCAAGAGCACTCTTCAATTTCACAAATGAGAGAATGAGTGAATTTTAGGTTTAGTTGACTTTTATATGAGCTCACACCATTCACACTTGGGCGCCCATGCTTAGCCAACTAATCCCTTGAATGTTCCAATTAGAGTGCGCCTCTCATCGGCGATCACTCTTACTCTTTTCCTATTGGACCGACAAGCCCGGTACCTGACTCTACCAAGTAAATAATACAACGTCCATCGTAGGTGATAGGAATGTGCGTGAGGGTTAACATGCCCCCCTTCCTGATGTAGATTCCGTTCTCGGAAGCTATTGAGTTAAAGCTCTTTCGTCGAGGTGGAAGAGCTTTTGAGATGAATGTCCTTAGCCTCCTTCAGTCACTGCAAAATTAAACAACATTGGCATAGTAATTGCATTCTCATAAGCAATTAAAAAGCATATGCAGTTGTAGGGAGACAATTTGATTGGTAACAGAATTTTAAACCATTTGTCAGCAATAAACATTAAGTTGCAATATAATCAAACGCATAAACAGATGTAAAGGTAAAAAATTAAACAACTCTAGGGTCGCTAATTTAACGGTCGAAAGGCACTAAAGATCGACTATTGATACCATGGGTAAGCTTCTTAATTTTCTCTGGTCAATTAAGTTGTTTAATCGCGAGAGCCAAGTATTTCATGTTCGAGGACTGACTAGAGGCTATACCCAGAAGACCTTGTAGTTAAGCTACGATAAAAAGGAATTTCTCATGAAATCATCGCCTAACTGATTACTTTTTCTTTGACCCCCCGAAGTCTTTTCACAATGATTCAATTTTGATGTGTGTGCTTATTTTGTATGCCTTGGGTTTTTTGCTTTTTGAGAAAAAGCGTCCACACTGGGAACCTCTAGGGCTCTAGTACCATAGGCGATACATGTGAGCGAAGTACCCAATTAAGCTGAGATTTCTCTTCCAGCTTAAGATTTTACATTGTGGTACTTTTTGTTTTTTTTCGTTTTCAGCATTTTTTGTAACTTTGGGGGGTCATATAACACTGTTACACATCCCCAGGCTCATCACATTAGTAAACTCCCTTCATAATACTTAAGCTAAAGGTCAATAGGGACTAAGCCCACTAGAAAGCCCTTGTACATTTCACACAATGCTGCCTAAATTGCATTAAGAACCTAAGTAACCATTGATTATTAGGAAGGGAAGCTCTCTAAGCCTAGCTTGGTCAAACTAGCTTAGTCGGACTGCTTAATTTTTAAACCTAGACAAGTGATTATGACAAAAAATTACATTGAATTAAATGTTTGATACTAAGCAAATGCGATGAATATTATGCTACCAATCACAATCAAAGCAGACAAACATGGATGCAAAAAGATAAGGGACAATGCTAATGGACAAGAAACACCTGTTTGTGTTGATGGTCGCGCTTGATTTGAAGTGTGAACGAGAGAAAGATCCCATGAAGATCCAAATCCTAACCACAGCAACACGTTCCTGTACACACTAGGAAACAAAAAGAATACCTCTAGGAGGCACATCAGTGGGAAGAAAGAACTTTGCTAATCACTAAACTTTAAAACAGAAACACTCCTATCATACTAATCTTACCTACCCTCCATCACTTGAGTGCTGAGGATCAAAGGTGTTTTATGGCATAGGTTTTTGTTTCAGTGTACCACATGCGAATGTGTAGGTCTGAGTCAATGTTTTGACTTTTATTGTGCATACTCGTTTGCTAATTGCTCTTGCTCTTTATTTTTTTTGTATTTTGTGAGTATAAGGCTTTATATGTACATTCCCTAAGATTGGGAGATTGAGAGGTCAGGGAGGAAGGCTCAGAGGGGAGTGAGTGAATGATGACTGTCAACAAACACTCCCCCCTTCCTTGGGTAGATCATACCATTTGAAATGATGTCATCACCCTTTGAAACCAAATGTTCCAAGTTGTTATAGGTGAAGGCTTTAACCAATAGTTTTTGACCGCCCTATGCGTTTCATCTAGTTGCAAGGGTGGTAAGGTACTCTCCCATGATTTTATTTGCAACATTGTTGTAGGTGGTGAACTTACAAACAAGCAATAGATGACTCACAACCCACTTGATTCATATAAGTGATTCTCGGATGTGGTGGTTACGGTCCTAGCACTGGAGGTGGTAAGGGTGTTGTTTGAACAACATTTTGGGCCCTAGGGACCATGTGTTGTGCTGCTTTCAAGAGGTGGGGCCAGAATCAATGCAGGCACTCGAGGTGTGTCTGTCCATGCTAAGGTTGGTCTATTGGCCATCGCGCGCTTAAATACTATGCAATCCTTAGCTTGATGACCATACCTCCCACAGGCATTGCAGTTCCCATTGAATTTTACTCTTAAAGTAGGGCATTCACTGGTACTATGTGGTCCATAGCATACTGAGCACCATTGTTGCTCCCTTCTTGGATACATATGATTGTTTTGCGGAGCACAATTGTCTCTAAGACTCTCTTGAATAGCCTTGGTGAGATCTGCTAAAGTCATCTCAGATATCTTTGGCTCCTTAGCAATACGCTTTAGGGTCATTGGTTGATGCCCTGATGCTTGCGAGCTAATAGATTTAGACTCAACAGACACTCTTTCTCCTTGAATCATTAAATTATCCTCCAATTGGATCGCATTGGTGGTGACTGCTTCCCAAGTGGTGATACCTCGAATGACTAAGCCATTGTAGATATCCTCATGCCGTAATCCCCTAATGAATCTATCAAGCAATTGGTTATTGTTGAAGCGCTCATTTGGATTACATCGAGAATTCAAATGCTTCAAGCGACTAATAAAGTCTCTCACCGACTCTCCTTCCTCTTGTTGGGCTTTTTGGAGCTGAGAGGCTACACCCCAAAGCACTCCCTCTCGTATGTATTCTTTCAAGAACAGTCTCTTAAGAGTAGGGTAATTTGTTTTTTCTTCCACCCTTAGGGTTCTATACCAATCCCTAGCCTTTCCACTTAAGGTTAGGCTTAAAGCATTGCTCTTATGTAGGTCATTATGTTCTCCTAGAGAATTGCATATTTGTTCAAACACTTCGATATGATTTCTCACATCCCCGTCTCCACTAAATTTTTGTGTGAGCTTGGCTATTTGTACTGCCTTTACTTCTAGGCTCTCTATCAGGCGTGTTACCCATATTCTCAGCAATAGATCGACCAATAGTTTGAGCACACCTAAGTGAGCAGACACCGTGGGTGGAGGTGCTCCAGAGACTACATGTGGAGTAGGTATTGGCATTGGGCTTGGCGCATAAGAAGCCCTTGGGTTCCACGTTGGGTACGATGTTGTGCCATGAGGTGTGGCCCAAAGTTCATATGTGTGGCCCTAGGCATAGCATACGTCGGATGTGACATGCTAATGCTACCCGGTATAGTCCCATGGAAATAAGAACTTGGGTGTTGTGGTTGTGGAGCATAGGTAGTTGAAACAATGGGAGGGGTAGGGACTACATGAGTGCGATGACCCATAAGTGCATACGATTGGTACACACTTGTAGGTAATGTTGCAGGAATTGAGCTACCATGTAGTGGTGCTTTACTAACAAATGAGGTCCATGGCATGTTTGGCGGCATGCCCATCATTGGGGTAGGCATGGTAGCCGTGGTGTCATCAAGGGAAAGATGAGCTAGACTTGGAAAGGTGAAGCTATCACTTGTGGGCTCAGATTGCACTGAGACCCCTGGAGAAACAACATATGGGGGGTCCATCGAACTTACCGAGGGAGTCTCCATTTGCGATAAGGTCAGTTGTTTAGCCTTCCCTGTATCCAAGAATCTCATGAGACCCATTGAAGGCATGTTGATCCCCTTGCTCTGTCTCTCTAACTCGATAACCCTATGGATGACCTCACAAACTCTTTGTTGTTGATCCTCCACACTAGTAGCACCCATTGTGGATTGGAGGACATCTAACCAACCCACGTGATAGGTGTGACATGTGTATAGGTCGGTCAGAGTTTCTGTTAGTAGTTGGTACTCCCAGTTCTCATTTAGGAACACTCCATCTAGGATTGAGGTGCTACGGGTGTCCTTTGAGCTAGATGTAATGTTGCTTTCTAGGCGTTGGCCCTTAGCGGTTGCTAAGTCAGGAGCACTCGATTGCTCTCTTAGCAAAGATATTGACATAGGCCCTTTCGATTTTAACTCTCTTCGTTGCTCCGCCTTGCGTAAGCTCTCAATTTCCTTTTTCCTCGCTGCAAAGATATATCGCTCAACCTCTTGCACTTCGGCAAGGCTTCTACCATCGGGTAATATGACCTCGGAGAGAAATAACTCTAAAGAGTCAGGAGGTGCAGTGAATGAAGTATTCACATGCACATTCTCTAAGGGTATAGGGTCTACGTTGGTCATGAATGGAGAATTTACTTTCCCACCCCCCTCATTTACATCATTAGCTCCATGCTCGGAGCGAGTGGCTCTACTAAAGGTTTCCTTCAGGCGGCTAAGCACGCTCGGCCCACACCGCGGGCCCATGGCATGCATGTCTTGGCTTGAGCTATCAAGATAAGGCATTGGGAAACCCTCCATGACGTCGTAGTTAGAGGAAGAGTCACTAGCCGCTATGTTCAGGTCTTGGTGTACTACCTTGGATCCCCGCCGAGGGCCCGGAACCTAAAGTAGGTGGATATTGAAAACTCGCGTAAGTCGAAATTCTCTCTAGTTGCTCCGTCTCTAGCACACGACCAGAGTGCAGATGCATGTGCCTTTGGCACCCTACAAGCGTCGTCGAATAACCTCGAAGGTTAACCGCTTACCTTTTTTAAGCGTCCGTTTTCACTCTTGTTTTTTACGTTTTTACTATTTTTCTAATGTTTTTTAATGTTTGATTTTTTTTATTAAAGTGTGTGATAGCTCGAAACGAGCGTATCACTTAGAGGGTCGTTGTGTGCTTTACAGCACAATTTTTGGGCATCTAAAGTTCCGTTGGTCCTCAAAAAATCGATTTTTAGCTACGTGTGAAGCTAAAATTCAAAATTTTAAAAGGCGACTGAGCCCTATGCCTGAGCGTGAGCTTGGGTGTGGGTCTGGGAGATATTCCTGATCCCGGTCCTACCTTTAAATTTTTTTTATTTTTTTTTTATTTTTTATTTTTTAAAGGATAAGGTCGCCGCGGCTTGCGCGAGAGCACACTCACACTCTATCTACCTACTTCTAACTAATATACCTACTGTTACACACTAACACAATCTATCTACCTACTTCTAACTAATACACCTACTGTTACACACTAACACACTCTATTAGCTCTCACAGATCTACTTCCTACTTACTGTACACAGAAAACTAACAACCTTAATACACAGAGAATAAACATAGTACCTTTGAAAACTCCATTAACAAAGAAAACTAACAACCTTAATACACAGAGAATAAACACAGTACCTTTGAAAAATCCATTAATAAAAAAATACACAGTATAACACAAAATCCTTCTTCTCAACACACACACCCTCCTTCCTTACCTTTCCTACAATTGAAATTGCACTACGAAAGAAGCACAAAGTGCCATTCAAGCTTAGTGTATGGCATTCCCTGGCAACGGCGCCAAAAATGTGCACGTATGTCGCACGTGTCAATGCAAGGAACTTGCCGATACACCGCGTGCGAGCCACAAATGGCTCCAAGCACACAACAAGCCTAAACTAGTAAGCTCAAAGATGACGATGGTGTGTCACTCACCGCTCTACGCTTGCTTCGTGGAGGATTCCTCGCCAAGAAGAAGAGGGAGATGCCACTACGCCGCGCTCAACCGCCTCGCCGCCGTCGTGCCGCCGCAATGCTCTATCGCACTCTCTCTCTCTCTCTCTCTCTCTCTCTCTCTCTCACACACACACACACACACACACACACACACACATACACACACACACACACAAGGAGATGGAGATGGAACAAGAGCACTCTTCAATTGCACAAATGAGAGAATGAGTGAATTTTAGGTTTAGTTGACTTTTATATGAGCTCACGCGATTCACACTTGGGCGCCCATGCTTAGCCAACTAATCCCTTGAATGTTCTAGTTAGAGTGCGCCTCTCATCGGCGATCACTCTTACCCTTTCCTATTGGACCGACAAGCCCGATACCTGACTCTACCAAGTAAATAATACAACATCCGTCGTAGGTGATAGGAATGTGCGTGAGGGTTAACACATGGTTTCAAACTTTTCAACCACTTTTAAATAGACTTGTTCCCCCTCTTCAAAGGCAAGAGGCCTTCTATGCAAATCACTATATGTCCTTCATTCATATCTTCTAACAAGTCTTTAGCTGCTTGAACCTTTTTCTTTTGCTCCTACGGCATAAGGAGCTCTAGGTGGAAACGCATACCTTAACATAAAAAAATTGACTATCTCAAGAGGAAGAATACTTGGCACTATTATTTGCAAACTCTAGTATAGGTAAATACTCTTCCCAATTAGTTTTCTATTTACTCACATATTCTCTTAGCATATCTTCCAAGATTTGATTAACCCTTTTAGTTTTACCATCTATTTCAGGATGCTTAGATGTACTCATGTTTAGTTTAGTATCCAACCTCTTAAACATAGCTATCCAAAAATGGCCATTAAATTTCGTATCTCTATCTGACACAATGTCTGGTGGTGGACCATATAGCCGATAGAGATTTTCTACAAATAATCTAGCTAATTTAGGAGTTTTAACATCATATTTAGTTGGAATAAACCTAGTCATTTTGGTTAATCAACACATTCGTAACCAGACAGAGTCGTGTCCCCTCTCTGTTTTAGGTAATCCAAATATAAACTCCATGGAGATAATCTCCCATTTCCCTGAAGGAATATCTAATGGATGGAGTAATCCTCCCATCTTAAACCTTTTAGCCTTATTGATGTGACATTTAGGATGTCCTTATACATTCTAGACCAGTAAAACTACCTCTTAACAAAACTACAAGTCTTATTTACATTTGGGTGCCCTATACTTGGACAATCATGACACTCATAGAGTATCTGGCACCTAACCTTTCCAACTTTGGGACACATACCCTACCTTTGTACAGTAAATATCCATTATCTATGGCAAAATTATTCCACTTGAATCTTCTAAAGCACCCTTTGTTGCTTCATTCTCATTAGAGCTGCACCTACAACAAAATCACTAGCATCTGTCTCAACCACAAAATTACTAGCTACTTTAAGTTTTTGCATACTTTTCTTTTGATTTTCCCCGCACTCAAAGTTTTTTCCCTTTCCTATGAGTTCGTCAATTATGGGAGCTATTGTCTAGGCATGATTTTCAATGAATCTATGATAAAATCTAGAAATTCCTAAGAAGATTTGCAATTCTTCTAGGTTCTTGGGATTAGACCATTCTAAAATGGCTTGGACCTTTTTGGGATCCATCTTGATTCCATCTCCATAAATGATATGACCAAGATATTTTACTTCTTAAGAAAAGAATTCACATTTGGAATACGACTATAGACGAGGATATCATCAAGAGACACTTGCCTAGATAGGGTCAAAAAACACTATTTATCAACTTCATAAAACTAGCTCATGGATTGGTAAGCCCAAAGGGCATTATCAAAAACACATATTGCCCATATCTAGTTCTAAAGGCCGTTTTTGCAACATCTTCAGCCTGTATTCTTACTTGATGATAACCAGATTGTAAGTCAATCTCTGTAAAATACTTAGCTCCCTCTAGCTGATCAAAAAGATCCTTCATTCTAGACATAGGGAACCTATTCTTGATTGTGAGATTGTTTAGTGCTCTATAGTCGACACAAAGTCGCATAGAGCTGTCGTTTTTCTTCACAAATAAAATTGGTGAAGCCCATGGAAAATCATTGGGTTTAATAAATCCTTTATTTAAATAGTCTTGCCTTTGATTTTTTATTTCTAAGTGTTGTGCTTGGCCTAATCTATAAGGTGGTTTAAACACAGGTTTTGCATATTTAACTAAATCAATAGCATGATTTAGTTCATCTCTTTCAGAAGGTAGACCCTTTGGCAAATCAAGAGGAAAAAAATCTTTTAATTAATCTAGCAAAACTTTCAAATCACTTTCATAATCACTACAACAAGACAAAGATGAGTAGGAAACCTGATCTTTTATTTCCACATCAAAGTCTTTATTTACAAGAGACTGACATTAAAGAATGTATACATCACAAAACTTTTTATCTACAAGCTTTTTGAACTCAAGAGAGCACATGAAAGGACTATTCTATACACCATGCTCACCATGTAAAACAAACTTTTTACCTTCTTTTACAAATTCTAGTTCGTTTTGCTGGTAACTTCGTTTCAAAGAAGGTCCTAGTCTGAGTGGGATTAGAAGCAGTCAAGAGAGTATTATCTCCAAATTTGTGCAAATTTGATGTCTTCCTCCAATGTTTTAGGTGCACGTTTTTTCACATGTCTCTTGTATCTAATTCATGTATAAACACTCTTGTTTTGTGAAAATCATCTATTCCCTGAAGCCTAAGGATTATTTCTCTATATTTTGCAATGTAAGTAATAAAAAGACTACCTCGTTGCAAAGCTTTGTACCAAACTTCCCAATTTAGCAAGACGAACAAACATTTTCAAGCAAAAACTTGCACGACTATGTCAGGCAAGCTTTATGGTTGAGAAGACATTATTAGGAGATCAAGTTGTAGGAGATGGCCCCTTAGAAGGTGGAAGCAGTTTATGAAGAAAAAAATGGAGGCACAAAATTTCTAAAGAGGCCATGGAGAGATTAGATGCATACAAGGATATGGCTGCCACTTTCTTGGAGAAAGTGGTAAAGTCCCTAGAACATGTAGTTTTCTAGGTATTGATCAAGAACATTTATCAGATTCATATAAGAGGATGCCCAAGGTGCATGTGTCCAGATTTTGATGAGCAAGAGAAGGAAAACAAATGTTTTGTTTCATGTAAACATATGTACTATGTATACATTACAGTGCTTGGACTCTTGCCAATGGACATTACTTTTATATTGAGACAATTATAAAATATTTCTCCCCTCATTCGATTCATTATTTTTCCCATTAGGTGTTTGACCTTTTTGTCCATGAAGCTTTCTTAGTAGTCCACTTTGTATTTTGTCTTAGTGATACATGGGATTTTTAAAACAAATGTAGTACCCATTATCTATAGATCTCTCGTGATTTATGACCTTTTTGTCCTTGCAACTTTTTTGGTAGCCCACGTTGTACTTTGTCTTAGTGTTACAAGGGACTTTTGGAGTTTTGGAACAAGTGTAGTGTCCCTTATCTATAGATCTCTCATGATTTGTAACTTTTTACATGGGGTTTCTCACTTGCAACTTTATTTGTTTTAGAACTATGTTTCTCTCTTCAAACATAAGATTTATTTTGTTCTTTCATGATACACATATAGATGTCTTTGCATAGAGTGACTTTTGAGATGCTATCTTCTAAGCTTTTAGGATAATAAAGTTATTCTCTCTCTTGGTTTTATACTTTTTCTATCTAAAGAGAAGACATGTAGCTACTCTCTGATGGTTTTGTACTCTCACTCTCTCTCTCTCTCTCTCTCTCTCTACAACACTTGTATAGGCCTCTAATGATAGAAGTATACAATGAATAGCATTTGATAGAGACTTCATTGAAAAACTCAAAAACCTTTTCAAATTGCTAAAAAAACTCAAAATGAAAGACTCGCACTACCACTTTTCTTAGGCACTACCACAATGGGAGATACCCAGTCAGTGTGTTCTATATCGTAGTAGATAAACTCAGCCTCCTTTAATTTATCAATCTCCTCCTTGATGCGCTTAGCCAATGTATCATTGTATGTGTAAGGTCTCTGTTGGCTAGGCTTTGCATCGGGCTTTAATGGGATCGTGTATACTGACATATCATAGGATCTACTCCTTTCAAGTCTTTACATGACCAAGCGAACACGTCCTTGTATTCCTTGAGAAGACTTATAAGCTTCCTTTCCTCTTTTGAATTTAGATCTATTGCTATGTAGGCTGGTCGTGGCTCTTCTCCGGGTCCTGCCAAGTCTATCTTCTTTGCATCCTCAGGCCCATCATAGGACTCCTTGTCTTTCGCTCTCGTAAAGGTTGCATCAATACTACTTTTTGATCTTGGATAGTGTGTTTATTGTAGTGGAATGGCATACTCATTTTTTCCTCATTATCGTCTTCTCCCTCCCCACTTTCTATTTCCGTTATCCACACCTCCTTAAGAGTCTTCTTAAGCTCGTGTTACTTGTTCTTTTTCTCCACCTTGGTCCATTTAGTTTCTCCAAACTTGTTAAATGCTAATTCTTTTGTTTGTTTGGGTTTTGTTTCAGATTCCAATTTTTTGGTTTGCTTTCGCAGGGCCTTTATGCTCTCTTTTGTTTTGGGATCTTGAGCTTTAGAGAACCTTACAGATATTTTGTTCTTAACACAATCTTTTGCTTCTACAAGCATCAGAAACTGTGCTTTGCCTCTTAGACTAGGCATAGGGTTCTCTCTTGATTTATTTTGAGCTCTCTTTTTCTTGTAGTGTTCTTGATGTCTAGGTTTTTGATTTGAATAATCATAAAACTTGACATCTATTATCATTTCTTCCTACTCACTTGGGTTGTCAGAGCATTCGCCATCCGTGTCATCCTCTTGTTTAAAAAGTTTTGGGGAGTCATGATACTCTTCTCCCTCTCTTTTGGCATTTTCCAATAGACCATCTTTAGGCTAATGTTTCATCAACCGCATTTACTATACTGACCATATAGTATGGAACCACATCGTAACCGTCTTTGTCACAAAATTTTGTTATGGGGTCATCTGAAATAGCACACACATCTAGGGTTGCTAGGATATGTGTCCATTCTAATGGCTCAAGAGATTCTTCAGGAAAAGGTTCAAAAACATATTCCTTATCTCCAAGCACCCTTTGCAGGATACACTCTTCTCGTTTCAAACTCCCACATTGTGATGCACCGCACATACAAGCTCTTTGGGTTTGCCTACCCAAGCGGGAAGCTCCGATCCTACTATTGTAGCTCAATCAAACTCCTCCACTGGGTTCGATTCACATTTTTATAGCTATGGTCTTTAAGGGTTATGCACGTCGTGGTTTCCATGTGTTTGAGGTAGATATGATCATATCCCTAGTCTTGAACCATCTTAAGTTGTCTCATAAATGGCCGTCCAAGTATGATGTCTTAATTGTTCTTCTTGTAAAAATAAACTATGGAAAAGGTGTGCTCATACTCAATTCCACAAGAAGTAACAATCATTTTCTCTAAAAGTCCCAAGGGTTTTTCCATATACCCATCTACTAGTTGCAATATCAATCTGGTAGCCCTCAAAGCAAGTTTTTCCCATTTTTTCCAAATTTCCTTGGTGGCGATAGCAACACCAGCTCCACTATCAAGAATTTCCATGGTTGCTACACCTTGGAATTCTACTTTAAGTGTAGTATTCCCATCTTCACCCTTGCAATACTCACCAACCTTGTTTGATGGTACAGGTCTTATTTTCAATTGAGGTTTTTCCAGTTCTCGGGTCCCTTCTTGAATCTGTGTTGTTGGATCTTTTACCCCAAATTTCTCCAAGCATTTTCGAACAATCGCCCACATGTTTGGTTTTATCCAAGAGAGAAATGCATCCCTTATTTTACTGGTATGGTTGACTCTCTGACTTAACTCTTTCGCATCGTTTGCTTCTCGTATGTGTCTCCGAATCTCGTCTAGGCCATCATCCTCTCTATAAATTTTTGGTATCATAGAGTGGAGAACCTCATATGCTTGACCTATGGTATTCATCACTACTCTGGGCGTTTCTATTTTAGCTGTGGATTTCTCGCTGGTCCCTTTAGTTTCATGCCTCGGCGAGATCATTGGTGTTGGAGCTAGAACTTCGATCCGACTCTTTGGCTTACTTGCAGGTGGCTCTAGCAAAGCTTGGGCCGTTTGCAATATTTTTTGACACATCGCCAACCTCTGCTTTTTTGATTCTGCATAAGGGTACTTCATCCATTTTTGTTCTTGGTTTTGTTTAGTCTAAAGTCACACTTTGTAGACTTTCATAAGTGCGCCTAGAGGTTCATTCACTTTTTCAACTAGTACTGATCCTCCAGAACTTGCACTCTTTGATCTCTTTTTTTCATTAGGCTCTTTGGTCTCAGGGGGCTCCAAAAAACCGAGGTTTAGTGTTATCTCAACTACAATATTTTAGGTTTACCTTTAAATTCTAAATTGGAAGGCAAAAAAAACCCAAAAAGCCTAAATAAATTTAGTGTAAAAACCTTGAAATTACCTCTAAATTTATCATATTTAAGAGCATGGTTAACAATAAAAGCGATTTAGTATGATCCTATATGCATGGTTTCTAAGTTTGTAGTAAATAGTTTTGTGTGTCCTCTAAATATCCTAGGTTAAGTATAATCCCAACTACAAGATTTTAGGTCCTACCTCTAACTTTTAAATTTGAAGGTGAGAATATCTACAAAGCTTACAAAATTTACGGTAAAAACCTTCAAATTACCTCTAGAATTTCTTATGTCTATGAGCATGGTTAACAAAGAAAAAGATTTAGTGTAATCCCACCTAAAATTTTTAGGTTTACCTTTTTATTCTAAATTTTAAGGCAAGTAAGCCAACAAAGCATCGAGAAATTTAGTGTAAAAATATTTAAGTCACCTTCAAAAAAAATCATATGGTAAAATGTGGTTAATGTGAGAAGTGATTTACAATGGAGGCAAACAAATGTATACTCACCTTGCAAGGCATATGCATGTGCAAATTGTCATGATGTCACAATGTCAGTCTTCCTTTGTCGACTATGGTTGACCACCACAAACCGTCGGTTGTCTTTGAATACGACTTTGAACCTTTCTATCTACTGTGTATGGGAGCAAGATCCTAACAGATTTTGCTTCCTCTCTCTCTCTCTCTCTCTCTCTCTCTCTCTCTTGTGTGAGAGCTCTACTACACCTCAACCTCTCTTGCCTCTCTCTCTCTCTCTCTCTCTCTCTCTCTCTCTCTCTCTCTCTCTCTCTCTCTCTCTCTCTCTCTCTCTTGTGTCTTTCTGCACTTGCAACACAAGTGGTCTTGCCCCCCCCCCCTCCCCTCCCCCCCCCCCCTCTCTCTCTCAACAAAAAACGCAACCGTTTTTTGACCTAGTAGACAACATGAAGTCGAGGAATGTAAACGCTCTCTTGTGGACTTGAATTCTTTGAAGGAGCGCATGACCAAAGTAGAGAATGACCATGTATTGAAAGAGGAAAAATTTGACACCATGAGTTGGGATGTATGCAACATGAAAAATGTAAGCACAAACAAGTCTTGGATTGATGTATGTTGTAGCAATGTGATTCCTAATTCCTCCCTCATGCATATGGCTCAAACAAAGAATGTTGAGAATGTGGATGTGGAGGAGTTGAAGGAATGGGAGGGACATTTTAAGAACATTGTTATTCGTGGAATTCCCAACAAGAAGTTAGATATGCCTCCTTCTCTTTCCATTGTTATCAAAGATTTCTTCAAAACCCACTTTGGCATGTCCGGAGTTATGGTCTATGGAGCACATAGAGTGGGTAAGCAAGGAGCTCCTTGCTCGGGAGAACGGCCAATTGTATGCACCATGCCAGATGAGACCAAAACGAAAGATTATCCTTGATAAATCTAGATCTATTTGAGGAGTACAAAATGTTTTGTATGTGAAGATTGCACTATTAAGCAAAAAAATATGCGTCGCAAGCCATATGAGTAAAAGACTAAGAAAAACAAGGAGATCTCTCATGAAGAAAATGTGCCCAAGGAGGAGGCAAGTTCCTCGAGCAAATAGGGATGCGCAACCTATGAGGCCGAGTTACAATTGAAAATATGCTTTTAGAATTGCAATGGATACCCATGAAATGCGGGGGTTGGCATTGATGAACTAACAAGAAAAGCCGATGTTATACTTCTTGTTAAACTTGGACTTGAATGCTTGGAGGATTGCAATGTGCATTCATCGATGTGGTCAAAGAATCTCAAGCAACGAAGAGGGCAAGGAGGGGTAGCATGTATGGTTAAGAAAGGATTGGAAGATTTTGTATCAATTGTGAAAGATGACAAGTACAAACGTTATGTATGGCTGAAAATTATGACACCAAAAAGAGCACCCATTTTTATAGCCGGTTCCTACATTCCTCATCATGATTCCCCCTTTTATGCTTGCATGGATAGAGATCATCCATTTTTTTATTTAGAAGAGGACATTTCTTTATTCAAATACCAAGGTGATGTTATTGTATGTGGGGATATGAATGCTCGCACAAAAACACTGCAACATGATACTCAACAATTTGATATGCCATACATTTCAAGGGAGTTGGAGGAAGTTCACTTGTATGTTCGTACTTCGATGGATACGAAAGAGTCGGATCACTATGGAAGGTTACTTTTACACATGTGTAATAGCACGGGTATGCTCATTGCCAATGGTGTGTCTTTGTGGAGTGGAACCAATGGATTTACATGTAAAAAATGATAATGGGGATAGTGTGATTGACTATATGCTACTCTTCAAAGTTATCATGTATCGCATAAAGAGTTATATGTTTGGATAATGGACCTCAGAATTAGACCATCGGACCTTATGTATTGACCTTGCATGTGGAGAAGAAATTAAGCATGATAATCTCAGCTAAAGGGAAGAGAAGTTATCACTATGTATGGATTTCAAACGGGCACCAATGTACATTGAAATGGTTGATCAAAAGTTATGGATGACAACGATTCAATATGACGCGCCATTGGAAACTAAATGGAAAGCTTTCAAGAAAGTTATTTGTTCTTGTGCCGAAGAATGCTTTGCTATAAAGAATCTCCATGGTATCAACAAAGATAGATCACACAAAGGGTGGTTTGATAAAGAATGACAAGATGCTCAAAAGTCCTTGATAAAGCTTGAAGCTACTATGGACAAAGACAGCTGTCAAAGTCATTTGCATACATACAAGGCATTGATTCAAAAGAAGAGAAGAAGTTGCGAAGTAAAGCAACAACTTTTCAAGTCCAAGAAAAGCCACGTGCATGTGGAAGATTTTGGAGAAACTTGAGGGACAAGAGGGTTAAGAATTTTGGTAACTTGAGTCTTGTGGATATGTACACACATTGTAGGCAATTATATGAGCAACCAAATGCTGGAAAAATGTCATTTTATGGTTCACTCCCATGTATGGCCTCTTTTTATATTATTGTGGATGTATGTGCTGGGCTTGAAAAGTGGCTACTCGCAAAGCGGGAGACCTTCAAGGTATCAAGCAGGAGATGATCAAATGGACGAGAGATTTTACCCATGAGCGAATGTGTGATATGTTCAACCTTGCACTTCAACATGGTATGCCTTACGATTGGAGTACTAATTGGGTCAAGCCTTTGCATAAAGGAGGGGATGTGAAGAATGCAAACAACTACTGGACTATAATGATTGGATCTCTTATGGAAAAAAAAATTGGGTGCATAATGGAGATGAAATTGAGTGATTGGGGTGAAGAGAATGACAAGCGTGCAAAAGGACAAGTAGGTTTTTGTTGATGCTATAGCACCATTGATCATCTTGTCACTCTTCGTGTTCTCATGGAGGAAAGTTGGTTGAAAGGAAAGCGATTGTATTGTTGTTTTCTGGACTTTAAAAAAGCCTTTGATATGATTCTATGTAACAATTTGTGGAGAAGGATGGAAGAAATCTAAGTGTCAAGTGACTTTATGCTTGCGGTTTCTTGAATCTACGAGAAGGTGATATATCAATTGCTCATGGGAAGAGGAATTTCAAAAAAATTGTAAGAAATATTGGGGTTAAACAAGGATGTCCGTTGTCACCAAATCTCTTTGGTCTATGCATCGATCAATTGGAGCAAATGATACTTGACTTTATGCAAGAAGAAGGCATTGAAGAGGTCACTAGTTGCAATGTAGTAATCATGCTTTTGTTGTATGCGGATGATGTAGTGCTTCTAGCACACACTTCAAAAGATGCACAAAAGCTTATGGTTGTCCTTGAGAACTTTTGCTTGCATAGTGGGATGATTTTGAATGAATCCAAAACAAACGTTATGCTTGTGAAAACCAACCATAAGGAGAAGCCATGCATTGTGTATAGCAATGAGACACTTGAAGTTATTGAGAGCTTTAGGTACCTTGGTCTTGAGGTTCCGTCCAATCACAAGCGGCATGAATGTGCAATGCGTCGTTTGGAAGCGGGAAAGAGAGCGTATTATGCATTTGAGAACATGTGTAATGCGGCAAACATCAAGTGTTGGGTTCTCAAGAAATACCTTTTTCATGCATTGGTGACACCGGTTCTTCTTTATGGAGTTGAAGTGTGGGGCGGGAGCATCTCAAAGTCTATTTGGAAAGAGTTTGAGAATGTCCAAAAGTGTTCTCTTACAAACTTTCTCCAAGTTAAGACACAAACACCATATTTGCTCCTACTTCTTGAGTTGGGATCTCTTCCATTTGAGGTTATGGGCATGGAAAGGGTTTTGGAGTACATGATAAAGATGCATCAAAACCCCTCATATCGACTTCCTACAATTGCATGAGAAGCAAGCAAAAAAGTTTAAAAGACGCATAAAAGCAAGATCTTGATCACGGGATGGATGCAAGACATAAAGAAGTGGTTTGGGAGATGGGATGCATTACACTTGCTACATGATTCTTCAATTGACTCCCAAGTAAATGAAGATTTTCTACAATGCCAATGTATTATGGCTGGGGAGAAATCCGGTGGGTCACGCTTTATACATTACACCACCCATATTGCCCCCAACTACAAAACCATGTTCTTCACTGAAAGAGGAAACGGTACTCACACTTACATACTTGAGCCTATCCCCTTGTCGGCGATACGCACTATCGCAGCCATTTGGCTTAGCTCCCATTGCCTTCGATGCGAGAAAGGGTGTTGGGGAAATGGAGAAGAGTCATATCGATTGTGCACATTAAGCTCACTGCAAGTTTGAGAGTCTGAGTACCACACACTACTAGAGTGCTCAGCTTTTGGTCACGTCCGAACTTGCTTCTCTCACATTTTCAGCCATGACTTAGACCTACACACTTTCCTCTCCCAACCACAATGTGGGCTCTCCATTGTGACTCTGATCACCACAATTTTGGAGCATCAAGAGTTACTCATTAGCCATACACATACTACATCACATGTAACTTTGGTCCCATAGGTGATATTTGACCTCCAAGGACGATAATAAAAATCTATCTATCTATCTATCTCCAGCAATGCTAAAAAAAACCTAGGTTTAGTGCAATCCTACCTACAAATTTTGAGATTTACTGCTAAATTTTAAATTTGAAGGTGACAAAATCTACAAAATTTAGTGTCAAAACCATTCAAAAGAGTCAATTTACCTCCAAAATTTAATGTCAAAATCGTTCAAAAGAGTCAATTTACCTCCAAAAACTCTTATGTAGGTTTTTCAAGTCTTTGGAAAAGTATTTTTCAAGCATTGACTCCCAATCTCTCTCTCTCTCTCTCTCTCTCTCTCTCTCTCTCTCTCTCTCTCTCTCTCTCGTCCAATCACAAGTGGCATGAATGTGCTATGCGTCGTTTGGAAGTGGGAAAGAGAGCATATTATGCATTTGAGAACATGTGTAATGCGGGAAACATCAAGTGTCGGGTTCTCAAGAAGTGTTTTTTTTATGCATTGGTGACAGCGGTTCTTCTTTATGGAGTTGAAGTGTGGGGCGGGAGCATCTCCAAGTCTACTTGGAAAGAGTTTGAGAATGTCCAAAAGCATTTTCTTACAAACTTTCTCCAAGTTAAGACACAAACACCATATACACTCCTACTTCTTGAGTCGGGATCTCTTCCAATTGAGGTTATGGGCATGGAAAGGGTTGTGGAGTACATGATAAAGATGCATCAACGCCCCTCACATCGACTTCCTACAATTGCACGGGAAGCAAGCAAAAAAGTTCAAAAAACGCATAAAAGCAAGATCTTGAGCACGGGATGGATACAAGGCATAAAGAACTGGTTTGGGAGATGGGATGCATTACACTTGCTACATGATGCTTCAATTGACTCCCAAGTGAATGAAGCTTTTCTACAACGCCAATGTATTACGGCTTGGGAGAAATCCGATGGGTCACGCTTCATACATTACACCACCCATATTTTCCCCAACTAAAAAACCATGTTCTTCGCTAAAAGAGGAAACCGTACTCACACTTACATGCTTGAGTCTATCCTCTTGTCGGCGATACGCACTATTGCAGCCATTCGGCTTAAGTCCCATTTCCTTCGATGCGAGACAGGGTGGTGGGGCAATGGATAAGAGTCAAATTGACTGTGCACATTATGCTCACTACAAGTTCGAGAGTCTCAGTACCACACACTACTAGAGTACTCAGCTTTTGGTCACATCCAAACTTGCTTCGATCACATTTTCAGCCATGACTTAGACCTACACACTTTCCTCTCCCAACCACAGTGTGGTCTCTCCATTGTGACTCTCATCACCACAACTTTGGAGCATCAAGAGTCACTCGTCAGCCATACACATACAAAATCACATGTAACTTTGGTCCCATAGGTCATATTTGACCTAAGAGGACGATAATAAAATCTATCTATCTCTCTCTCTCTCACTCTTTATCTTTTATGCACTATTGGCATCCAAACAGATGTGGCAGCACTCTCAATGTGTCACCTCTCTCTCTCTCTCTCTCTCTCTCTCTCTCTCTCTCTCTCTCTCTCTCTCTCTATGTGTGTGTGTGCGTGTGTGTGTGTGTGTTTTTGTGTATGTGTGCGTGTGTAAGTGTGTGTGTGTGTGTGTGTGTGTGTGTGTGTGTGTGTGTGTGTGTGTGTGTGTGTGTGTGTGTGTGTGTGTGTGTGTGTGTGTGTGTTGAACGCTCGTCCCTAGGCAAGCCTTACCTTTGAAGGAGTACGAGAAGAAGTGCGATGCGAGAGAGAGTGCGAGAAGAAGAGCACGACGATATGGTGAACTCGCTCTACTGTCATGTGTAGAGCATAGTGAGTTCTTATTAGGTTTTTACAAAAGAATATGTGTACATACCTGGCGGCCCGCCCACTTACCTGGGCGACCACATTGGGCTTTATACCCCAACAACCTCCCACTCAAAGTCCAATGTGGTACTTTAAGTGTGAGAGAAGCTACTATACAAGATAATATACAAGAGATGTAGAGAAGTGATGTACTACCCTACACCTAACTGCTTGCGAAAATGCGCAAAGCTCTCTGAGGGAAGTCCTTTTGTAAGTAGATCAGCAAGATTTTCTGTGGTGTGAACTTTGACAAGCTGAAGTTGCTTATCCTCAAGCATTTCCCTGATGAAATGATACTTCACATCCACATAATTTGTCTTTGAGTGATAAACTGGATTGCGAGCCAATTGTATAGCACTTTGACTATCACAATATAACACAGGCATCTCTTCTTTGATTCCCAAATCTGTTACTAGTCGATTAATCCAAATTAATTCTTTGCATGCCTCTGATGCTGCAACATATTCAACCTCTGAGGTAGACTGAGTAACACAATCTTGTAATCTAGAACGCCATGATACTGCTCCACCAGCCAATGTAAAGACATACCCTGACGTAGACCTTCGGTTGTCTAAGTCACCTGCATAATCTGAGTCTGTAAAACCCTTTACACTTAGCTCCTGACTCCCATAGCATATACGCATACTCTTTGTAGCTTTCAGGTATCTCAATATTCCTTTCACTGCCTCCCAATGTTTCTTGCCTGGGTTTGACATGTATCGACTTACTACTCCCACTGCAGATGCAATGTCTGGGCGAGTAGCAATCATTGCATACATCAAACTACCCACTGCAGACGCATATGGAATCTTATCCATTTCAGCCTGTTCTTCCTCAGACACAAGACAATCTTGTTTGCTAAGTTTCACATATGGTGGCAATGGAACACTCAGTGCCTTTCCCTTCTCCATATTGAAACGTTGCAAAACCTTGTCAATATACTCTGTTTGAGATAACCAAATCAACTTCTTTGATCTGTCTCTCTCAATGCGCATACCAAGTATATGACTTGCCTCACCCATGTCTTTCATGTCAAACGATTTTGCCATCTTTGACTTCAAACCTGAAATTTCTTCCAAGTGCTTGCCAGCAATCAACATGTCATCCACATACAAAATAAGGATCATCCAACTACCATCCTTAGCCGTCTTTGTATATAGACAGTGATCGAACTCACTACGTTTGTAGCCTTGAGAAATCATAAGCTTGTGGAATTTATGGTACCATGCCCTCGGTGATTGTTTTAAGCCATAAAGACTCTTTAACAACTGGCATACCCAATCTTCCTTGCCTTTCTCAACAAACCCTTCTGGCTGCTGCATGTAAATTTCCACATCTAAATCACCATCCAAGAACGCTGTCTTGACATCCATTTGATGCAACACCAAATCTATTATGGCAACCAATGCAAGAAAGCATCTCAATGTAGTCATCTTGACCACCGGAGAGAAGACTTCATCAAAGTCAATGCCTTGTTCTTGCTTAAAGCCCTTGGCAACAAGCCTTGCTTTGTACTTTGGCTGACTATCATGAGCGGTGATCTTATACCTGTAAACCCATTTACAAGGTAGAGCCTTTTTGCCCTGTGGTAATTTAACTAGCTTCCATGTCTTGTTTTTATGCAGAGCTGTCATCTCTGACCGCATGGCCAATTGCCAATTCCCGGAGTCCTTCATTTGCACTGCTTCCTTGTAACATGAAGGCTCATTGCAATCAGTCAACATGACATAGTTCATAGATGGAACAAACCTATCAGGAGGTCGCGTGACACGTCCAGATCTACGCACAATAGGTGGCTCAGGCTCAGCCACAACCTGTGGTTCCACTCTATCCTGTCCTTGATCCTCTTGAGCCCTGACATTTTGTCTTGCACGTGCAGGTCCATCTTCTTGGAAGACAACTCTTCTAATCTCCTCAACCCTCTCCGGTTTAGAATGATATTTGGATTCATTAAAGTGAACATCATTGCTGCGGACAACCTTTCTGGATTCGGGATCCCAAAGTCTGTACCCCATCTCACCAGAATTACCATAGCCTAGAAGGATGCACTTTCTACTCTTTGGCTCAAGTTTGTTCCTAAATTCTTTTGGAACGTGAGTATATGCCTCACAGCCAAAGACTCTGAGATGCTTGTATGAGGGCATTTTGCCTGACCATACCATCTCTTGCACTGAATCCTTCTGCAAAACCTTGCTAGGAGATCTATTTACAAGATGAAGAGCTGTTGATACAGCTTCAGCCCAAAACCCATTTGGCAGCTGTGCATTAGACAACATACTTCTGACCTTCTCTTGTATGGTCCTATTCATCCTCTCAGCAACACCATTTTGAGGAGGATTGTAAGGAGCAGTAAGTTCACGTTTTTATACCTTTTGACTCACAAAAGTCCTGAAAGGCCTTTGAAACATACTCTCCACCATTGTCAGTGCGTAAGCAAATATTTAAGCTTCTTGCCACTCTGATTCTCCACAAGTGTTACAAACCTTTTGAAAACACTAAACGCTTCATCCTTGTGCTTGAGAAAGTAAACCCATACTTTCCTCGAGTAATCATCTATAAATGTCATAAAGTAAGAAACTCCCCCTAGAGATAGGTTAGGCATAGGTCCACACAAATCACTATGAACAAGTGCCAACTGTGTATCTCTTCTACTGCTTCTATGCTTATGTGGCTACTGTGTTTGCTTACCATACAGACAATGTTCACAGAATTCAAAATCATTAAAGGAAAAGCCAGGCAAATAACCAGAACGAGACAAGATTTCCATTCCCTTCTTGGACATATGTCCTAACCTGCTATGCCACAAAGAAACGTTCGGCTGCTCGGTTACATTGATTACATTTTTAGAGACATTTGATACATAAATCATGTAAAGTCCTCCAGACTTTACTCCATGTGTTACTGTCATAGAACCCTTGGATATCTTCCACATGTTGTGTCCAAAAGTGGTGACGTGACGTAGCCAGCATCATCAAGTAAACCTGTGCTGATCAAGCTCTTTGTAATTGCGGGAACATGTCTCACATTCTTCAGCGTGAAAGAAGAGCCATTCTGAAACTTCAATTGAACATCTCCAACACCTAAGATCTCACATGTCTGCCCATTGCCTAGCCGAACATGATCTTTAGTGGTCACATAAGAGGTAAACCACTCCTTGTTTGGCGACACATGAAGTGATGCCCCTGAGTCTATAATCCAGTCACTCAGTGCATTTTCATCAGATGCTGTAAGAAGAGCTGAGTCCATTGTATTCTTCAAGAAGTATACGTCTCCTGACACTAGACTGTCATCCTCTGCAACAGTGTTTGTCACATTTATTTCTTGAATCTTCACTTAGGAATTGTTCTTCTCACCATGGTCTTCAGCTTTCTCTTTGCCTTTTTCTGCTTTCCATTCTCTGCAGTGTCTTTTCATGTGACCCTTCTTGTCACAATGGTAGCATTCTATGTCACTCTTGCCTTTAGCACTGCGGGACTTGCTACGAGACTGATTCCTCTTTCCACCTTTGTACTTTTCTTCGGTCCTTCCCCTGACAACTAAGGTTGTTCCTTTGCCTTTGTCCATTGTCTTTCTATTGGTTTCTTCAGTAAGCAAACTTCCTTCTACACCTGCTATGTTCAAACCATCTGGAGGTGCAGAATTACTCAAAGCTGTGCAAAAAGTGCCCCAACTTTCCGGCAATGTGATCAACAGGAACATAGCTCTAACAGTTTCATCAAACTTGACACCTTGAGCTGACAACTGACTATAGATTGTGTTGAATTCATTCAGATGATTGAACATAGGTGTCCCTTCTTTCATCTTCAAGTCAACAAACTTCTTAAGCCAGTATACCTGTGAAGCTGCACTCTGCTTCTCATAAAGATCACTCAGCTTTAACCATGCTTGATAAGCCGACATCTCGTCTGCTACATTGAAGTAAACGCTTTCTGCCAAAGTCAGCATAATGGTAGAAAGTGCCAATTCATCCATTTCGCTCCATTCATCTTCGTCCATATCTTCTGGTTTTATCCCCTTGAGCTTTATAGGTTTTATCTGCTTCTTTTGTACCAACACGTGCCAAATCTGCTTCTTCCACAATGGGAAATTGGTTCCATCCAGCTTCTTGATATTGTAAAGAGCAGTGTCCTGTGATCCAGCCATAGCTACGCTTCACAGTAGTTTACTTTCTTGGGAAAAATTCGACAGAGTTTCCCCTGTAAACTGACCTCTGAACCAATATCAACCTGTCAAATGAACCAAGAAAGCTTTAGATTCTGCTGAAATTTTGGCAGAGTCTCCTTTGTAAAATGGCTCTGGTGTACTAAAACCAGACCAAAAAACAGCTCAAAAAGCCACTGTCTCTCTAACAGTGTAAGCTGTGGGTAAACACAATGTATGGTCAAAAGTCAAGCTTTGCCGCATTCTTTTTGTCTACTTGCTAGTGGCAAAGCACTCTCTCTCTCTCTCTCTCTCTCTCTCTCTCTCTCTCTCTCTCTCTCTCTCTCTCTCTCTCTCTCTCTCTCTCTCTCTCTCTCTCTCTCTCTCTCTCTCTCTCTCTCACACACACACACACACATACATGCTGACAATAGGTTATTAGGCGTACAATTTTGACTATTGCATGTCATTGGAAAAAGGGTGGAATCGCATAGAATCTTAACTACACTCAATTTTTAAAGGATCTTTAATGTGTCTATGGTAAGGAGGAAGACCCAACATGGACTCAACAACAAGAATCCATTCCTATGGTAAGGAGGAAGACCATAAACAAAAGAGATGTAACATTTACAAACATGGAATGGATTTGTTTATTCATGAAATGAATTTCAAGTAGCTCTACAACCTTGCATCACTACCTGTGGGATAAATATAGATTACTATATACATTGCAGATTTGTTGTGTTTGGCTATAAGATCTTGAAGCTAAGAGAGAATTCCTTTTGTGAAGCTCCTCTTCACCCTTGGTGAAGCCCATCTTCACAAATGATGGAAACGTTTTGGTCTTTCAATGTTTGATGCTTGAAGTTGTTGATGCTCTTTGAACTTGAAGCCCAAAGTTTCTTTTGAATGCTTTGGTGAAGCCTTGGGAGGCTTTGAATTCTTGCTTGATTGGTGGTGCCTTGATCTTTAAGCTCAAATAAAGAACACCCTTGTGAAAATATTGTCTTTCTACCTAAGTCGGCTACTCTACAGGTGAGAACCCTCCCCAATCTTGAGAGCTTTGGTCCCTTTAGAGTTGCTACCTTGGAAGGACCGAGGGAAAGGGACCCTTGATAAGAGTTTGAGCTCAAGAGGACTCATGGGAATATGCCCTCCACAAGCGCAAACCCCAAAAATTGTACATTTCGTTTCACCACCAAGAGGATGTCCACCGGGCGGCCGAAAATAGAAGAGGGTGCACCATTCACATTCATGGTCACTTATGAAGCCGCCGGATGGGAGTTTTGCAGTTGCAGACGATTGGCCTTGGTCCGATCACGGACCCACAATGAGTATGAACTCCATTTTTCCACTTTGTTTGGGATCCACCAGTGGGGGCGGGAAGATGTGTGTGGCCCCCTCCTCCTTAGGCTTGACCTTTTCCCTTAAATAGGCACGTGGTTCTTTTAACCTGTGCTAAAAGGGTTTAGGAGTATTAAATGCTCTCCCCCACACATACACACTCTAAACCAAGGCTTTTAAATTTTTTTGGTGGAGCAACAGAGTCCAGACAACAAAACCTTCAAAGGACCTTCAATTTGATGGGACAATTAAATGCACACATGTGATCTAATTAGAACCTGGATATTCATCGGATAGCCCTTGCCGACGGCTTGGCACACACACAAATTGCACAAGGCAATGATGCTTGCAAAGAGAGTAATTATGTTGTAAAGAAAGCTAAAAATAAACACAAAAGGATGTATACTAATCAAAAAATTTCACACAAGATCAATGCTAAATGTGAGTTCCCCCTCACCTGATCACCAAAGGGCAGTGGAGCATGCTCTTGCCCAAGTGGTTATTAGGGATTGGGATTATTATGCTAATGCAAATTAGAGATTAGGGATCAAGAAGAATCTTTTGTTTGTATTTGCACTTGCTAGAGTTGGTCTTGTAGTCAAATTTGCGGATAACAAATATACAGTACATGATCTAAGTTTTGGTGATGAAATTGTTGCATCTAGCATTTTATGCCGTGGGTTGTATAAGCTCACTTTGTATGACAAGTGTGGGAAAAATTTTGCAAACATTGTTGTGGATTCAAAAGCTATTTCAGATGCAAAACTTTGGCATGCATGTTTTGGGCATCTGAATTTTGCCAGTTTACTGCGTTTGCATATGGTTGCTTCTTTGCCGGTTCTTGAAGCACATGTCAAACATGTTTGTGAAGGTTGTATTTTGGGTAAGACGCAATGTTTGAAGTTTCCAAAGGATGGTTCAGTTAGGGCCACATGCAGGTTGCAACTTATGCATAGTGATGTTTGTGGGCCCATGCAAACTCCGTCCTTGGGCAATTACCTTTACTTCATGTTCATTGATGATTACTCCAGGCATGCATGGATAATTCCACTTAAAGCAAAGTCGGAAGTATTTATGTGCTTCAAACAATTTTTGGCTATGGTTGAAAATGTCTCGAAATGTACTATGGGCACCCTCCGTTCAGATCGAGGGGTGGAGTATATGTCTCATGAATTTAATGCATTTTTGGCTAGTCATAGGATAAAACACCAACGTACAGTGCCTTATACGTCTCAGCAAAATGCTATTGTTAAGAGGAAAAACAGGTCACTTACAAAAATGGCACAATGTATGGTCAAAAGTCAAGCTTTGCCGAATTCTTTTTGTCTTGAGGCCATCATGTGTACCACTTATGTACTAAGAAGGTGTCCTACAAAATCTTTTATGTATGTTGCTCCAGATGAAGCATGGCATGATATAAAGCCTTCTATTGAGCACATGCGTGTTTTTGGTTGTTTGGCATATGCTTTTGTGCCACAAACACAACGCTAAAAATTGGATGATAAGGCTTTCAAATGTATTTTTGTTGGTTATAGTGTTGAAAGAAAAGGTTACAGGTTGTATCATCCACAAAAAGAAACTGTACTCTAGTTTCATGGGATGTTGTGTTTGTGGAAGATTTTGTTCGACCCTTGTTGTCATGTACTAGCGACGGTAATGTAAGCTCACAAGATATTTATGACACTCTGTTGTCTCTTTTTTGTGGTGGAAGTACGAATGTAAATTCCAATGAGGCAAATGGACAGCCTATGGGGGTTTCTAAAAATGTTACAGATCAGCCTATTACTAATGCAGATGTACATGATGTACTTGATTAGGCAAGGGCTCAGAATGAGCAGGCTAGAGGTATGCCTAAATGGCTGGTCCATACTTTGCATGACAGTAAATTGGATGCACCTCTGTCTAGTCGTACTCGTTCAGGTTATCACCGTGCATCTTATGCATCAGATTTTTATGCTTTGGTTGTGTCTAGCTTACATGATGTTGAGGAACCTCTGTCTTTTGATGAAGCACAGAATTCAAAAAATTGGATGGCTGCCATGCAATCAAAATATGATGCACTTATAGAAAATAGCACATGGACTTTATGTGATTTGCCTCCTGGAAAAAAGGCCATTTGTCCAAAGTCGGTTTACAAGTTGAAACGGAGGCCGGATGGTGAGATTGATCTCTATAAGGCTCAACTTGTTGCAAAGGGTTATGCACAACAAAAAGGCATAGATTATTGAAGACTTTTACTCCCACTTGTCATATGACAAATGTGTGTTTTCTATGTGCATTGACAGCTCATTTTGGTTGGGAATCGGTCAAACATTGTTACTGTTTTCTTGAATGGTGAGATATTTGAGGAAGTTTTTGTAATGCAGCCTCGTGGTTTTGTCAAGAAAGGACAAGAGGATAAGGTGTGAAAATGTAACAAAGCTTTGTATGAGTTGAAGCAATGTCCGCATGCTTGGTATGAGAAGGCTGACACTCATTTGGTCAAACAAGGCTTTTGTGATAGTCCAGCAGAAACCACATTGTATGTAAACTATGTGGGTGATGTACTTCTCATTGTGGTTCTTTATGTAGATGATTTGTTGATCACTGGACCAAATGAGAGACATATTGGTGAATTTAAGGCTGATTTTAATGCTACTTTCAAGCTGAAAGATTTGGGGCTGTTGCATCATGACTTGGGTATACAATTTAAGCAGTGTGATGGTGGTATTGCCTTGTGGCAAAAAAGTTACATAGAGACATTGCTATGTAAGTTTGGACTTGAGGATTGCAAACCTATTGCCACTCAGTTTTGAAATTGAGTCTTCATGATTTTGGTGATTCTGCAGATGTCACTCTTTACCAAACTGTTGTTCGATGCCTCATTTATGTATGCAACACGAGGCCGGATATTCAGTTTGCAGTCTCACAGGTCAGCAAATTTATGCATAGCCCGGGGTCTAAGCATTGGCAGGCTATCAAGTCCGCTACTTGAGTGGAACTTTACATCTTGCCTTGTTTTATCCCTAGGAGGGATTGGGTGTTTTCCTACAACCCTAATTCCAACAGAGGCTTTCGTAATAGTCCAACAGAAATCACATTGTATGTAAAGCATGAGGGTGATGTACTTGTCATTGTGGTTATGTGGATGATTTGTTGATCACTCAATCAAATGAGAGACATATTGCTGAATTTAAGGCTGATTTGAATGCTACTCTTAAGATAAAATATTTGAGGCTGTTTCATCATTACTTGGGTATACAATTTAAGCAGTGTGATGGTGGTATTTCCTTGTGTCAAAAACGTTACATAGAGACATTTCTATGTAAGTTTGGACTTGAGGATTGCAAACCTATTGCCACTCCCATGGAAACAAGTTTGACATTGAGTCTTCATGATACCGGTGATCCTACAGATGTCACTCTTTAACAAACTATTGTTGGATGCCTCATTTATGTATGGAACACGAGGCCGGATATTCAATTTTCAGTCTCACATGTCAGTAGATTTATGCATAGCCCAGGGTCTAAGCATTGGCAGGCTGTCTAGAGGATTTTCTACTACTTGAGTGGAAATTTACATCTTGGCTTGTTTTATCCCAAGAGGCAATCATTGCCGCCAGACTTACGTGCTTTTTCGGACTCAGATTGGGCTGGTTGTTTTGACACGCGAGTGTCCACAAGTGGTTTTTGTTTCATGCTTGGCAATTCATGTATATCATGGTTGAGCAAGAAGCAACCTACCGTGGCCAGTTCTAGTTGTGAGGTTGAGTACAAGGTAGTCTTCACAGCTACAATTGAGTGTGTGTGGCTCAGACTCCTTATGGCTAATTTGGGTGTTGGACAAGACAGTGCCAACACTATCTACACTAACAATCAAAGCACATTGGCAATTGCGAGGAACCCAGTTTTTCATGCTCGCACAAAGCACATTGAGGTGCATTACCACTATGTCAGGGAGAGGCTCTCAGCAAGAGAGATCAACTTGGCTTATGTGCCAACACAGGACAACCTTGCAGATCTTTTCACAAAGGCATTGTCTCGTGAGAAGTTTGATGCTTTCCGAAAAGCTTTGGGCTTACTCCCCTTTGTGGAATGATCATGTCCTCAGGGCATGGCATGTCCCTTTCTCTATGTGTCAGCTCTCGTTCACCGCATCACTCCAAGGGGGATTTGTTACCATATACATGTGGTAGTGATGTGTGTGAACACACTTAGGACTGCCGATGCATTTTTTCCCTCACTAGGAGGTTTTTTCCCCCATGCATTGTATATACACTAGGGCTATTGATCCTTCCATTTGCACACTAAGTAATACACTCTATGTTGTGTGCCTTGAGCTTCCTTCGTCTTCTTCAAGCTGTGTGTGTTTTCTTGCAACCCTAATTCCAATAACCTTCTAGACACAACTACAAAGTTCCCTCTTGAAAGGAGACTACCTTTCCACTTATGTTTCCAAAATGATGGGATCCACTATTGCCCAAGCGAGAGAGAAGGAGATGCTAACCTAGGCCCCTATTGGGTAAGCCGAACTTGTGGTGCATATGGGAAATCCCTCTAGCCACCTAGGAAAGATGAGATGATGACATGGTCCAATAGCAAGAGGATGCAACCTCTCTAGCCAATGATCATAAAGCACTAATCCTACTTAAGAGGCTATTCTCTAATGGATCAATTTCACTTTTGAGTTCTATCATTTGTGTATATTCCCTATCCTAATGCTCTTGCACTTGGCATAACCTAACCCTAATATCCATTCCTCTAACCCTAACCCTAACCCTAACAACATGGTTAAGCTAAGGCTCCATCCAAAATATCTTGATGCTACACCATTGGTGATTAGGGAGCATACTCCCACGACTTATCATCATCCAGTGGTATCAAATCCAATGCTTACACACCTATGCCCATTAATTTATAGTGCATTAGCATCCCCTATTTATAATCACCATGTGGGCATGGGCATGCTCCACTACCCTTTGGTGAGAAGGTGAGGGGAGGATTGTATGTTTCATTTTAGATTACAATTAATGTGTGTGTTTAATTCATTACATTTGCAATTTAGTGTCGTTTTTGCATAATCTCAATCTTCAATTAGCTTTTTTAGAGCTCATAGTAGATCACATCACTTGTGTGTGAAAGAAGATTTGACCAAGAACTTTCCAATGCCTACTTATTTTCTCTAATCAATTTCGACTTGACTATTCATTTGGTCAATTAGATTGGTGCATCATCAATCTTTTTGGTTTCTCTACAACAGCTCAAAAGCATTGTGTGTGTGTGTGTGTGTGTGTGTGTGTGTGTGTGTGTGTGTGCGTGCGTGCGTGCGCGCGCGCGTGCGTGTGCGTGTGCACGTGCGTGTGTCTGAGTGATTAAGAGCATCTAAGTTCTCAAAATATTTTGTGGGGGAATGGAAATTTCTTTTTGCATGTTGTTGTCATGTCGAGTACACGAGAAAAGGCCCTATTTTATGGGCTCTTTTGACTTCTTTCAAAAAAGGGCACTCCTCTGTTAGCACGTATTAGCGCTACTGCTTTCAATCGACACTTTGGATAGAGAGTTGAGATTCAAGTAAAGCTTGAATTCAACCTCAAGCCTTTTTCCATTAAGTAGCCCTTTGCCTCTCCTAGGATACCTTCCCACATTCTTGCTTGACCCAAGGTTTGAGTCTTCGAAGGCGGGGCAGTCCCACAAACTCAAACCCTCTTCCAAAGGGACCATTCCTGCAAAACTTCAATCTTTTGACAAGAGCTATTCTCACATATGAGATATTCACAGAGGCACTTTTTGCACAATATAGCCACCAAAATCTCTTCCTCAAGCCTCTAAAGGCACAACCATTAAGAAAGGGGAAGGATAAGCTCAAGTAAAGCTTCAATAGTCCAAAATTGGTTTTCACCATCCAAGCAAAGTTTAAAGCTCCAAAAAGGCTTGAACACATTTGAAATGTATCTTTTCATAGCTGAGGTATTCATAGAGGCAGTTCTCAATACAGTCACTATAATCTCTTCCTCAAGCCTCTAAAGGCACAACCATTAAGAAAGGGGAAGAATAAGCTCAAGTTGAGCTTCAACAGTCAAAAAGTGTTTTTCACCATTCAAGCAAAGTTTATAGCTCTAAAAAGGCTTGATCACATTTGAAACGTATGTGATATCTAATCTCAAAATTACCAAAACCCCATTAGCCCTGCAGTAATATGCACAAATTTGTTTCTACACACACAAGTTTAGACGCTGCCTACACATTGAGTCTATGGTAAGACCACCCATCGTCATGAGCGCACACACAAGCATCACAAGCATTGCGTCTATGGTAAGACCACCCATCGTCATGAGTGCACACACAAGCATCACAAGCATTGCAAGTGAAATATATGTGTGTTTTGCACCATTAGCCCCATGAAGTTTGCTCCTTCAATAGTATTGAAACCAAGGATCAAAATCTACATACAAATGAAATTGAAGAAAGTTGACATCAACATGAAGACAAACACATGAACATGAAGAAAAAAACATCAACAATGATGCATGACAACGACAAAGACATGAAGAATCTTTTGAATAGGACACACATAACAACCTCTTCCCACATGAATGAATGAATAAATTAACTATTTTGTACTACCTAGGACTACTAGTGAACCTACTAAGTCTCACTTGTGAACCATAGTGATGAATCCCCACTATCTATCATGGGGACATTGAAGTGTGGCGATGAATCAAATTGAACCGCCATGATGTATCAAGTAGATGAATCGTGTTAGCCTATGAGTACACCATGACATGAACACATAAAATCTTTGTAAAAAACTCAAGTTTGGCTTCAGGGGGATAATTGAAGGAGTACGAGCGAAAGTGCGACGCGAGAGAGAGTGCGAGAAGAAGAGCATGACAATATGGTGAACTCGCTCTATTGTAATGTGTAGAGCATAGTGAGTTCTTATTAGGTTTTTACAAAAGAATATGTGTACATACCTGGCGGCCCGCCCACTTACCTGGGCGACCACATTGGGCTTTATACCCCAACAACCTCCCACTTAAAGTCCAATGTGGTACTTTAAGTGTGAGAGAAGCTACTATACAAGCTAATATACAAGAGATGTAGAGAAGTGATGTACTACCCTACACCTAACTGCTTGCGAAAATGAGCAAAGCTCTCTGAGGGAAGTCCTTTTGTAAGTAGATCAGCAGGATTTTCTGTGGTGTGAACTTTGACAAGCTGAAGTTGCTTATCCTCGAGCATTTCCCTGATGAAATGATACTTCACATCCACATGCTTTGTCTTTGAGTGATAAACTGGATTGCGAGCCAATTGTATAGCACTTTGACTATCACAATATAACACAGGCATCTCTTCTTTGATTCCCAAGTCTGTTACTAGTCGATTAAGCCAAATTGATTCTTTGCATGCCTCTGATGCTGCAACATATTCAACCTCTGTAGATGACTGAGTAACACAATCTTGTAATCTAGAACGCCATGATACTGCTCCACCAGCCAATGTAAAGACATACCCTGACGTAGACCTTCGGTTGTCTAAGTCACCTGCATAATCTGAGTCTGTAAAACCCTTTACACTTAGCTCCTGACTCCCATAGCATATACGCATACTCTTTGTAGCTTTCAGGTATCTCAATATTCCTTTCACTGCCTCCCAATGTTTCTTGCATGGGTTTGACATGTATCGACTTACTACTCCCACTGCAAATGCAATGTCTGGGCGAGTAGCAATCATTGCATACATCAAACTACCCACTGCAGACGCATATGGAATCTTATCCATTTCAGCCTGTTCTTCCTCAGACACAAGACAATCTTGTTTGCTAAGTTTCACATATGGTGGCAATGGAACACTCAGTGCCTTTCCCTTCTCCATATTGAAACGTTGCAAAACCTTGTCAATATACTCTGTTTGAGATAACCAAATCAACTTCTTTGATCTGTCTCTCTCAATGCGCATACCAAGTATATGACTTGCCTCACCCATGTCTTTCATGTCAAACGATTTTGCCATCTTTGACTTCAAAGCTGAAATTTCTTCCAAGTGCTTGCCAGCAATCAACATGTCATCCACATACAAAATAAGGATCAGCCAACTACCATCCTTAGCCTTCTTTGTATATAGACAGTGATCGAACTCACTACGTTTGTAGCCTTGAGAAAGCATAAGCTTGTGGAATTTATGGTACCATGCCCTCGGTGATTGTTTTAAGCCATAAAGACTCTTTAACAATTGGCATACCCAATCTTCCTTGCCTTTCTCAACAAACCCTTCTGGCTGCTGCATGTAAATTTGCACATCTAAATCACCATGCAAGAACGCTGTCTTGACATCCATTTGGTGCAACACCAAATCTAATATGGCAACCAATGCAAGAAAGCATCTCAATGTAGTCATCTTGTCCACCGGAGAGAAGACTTCATCAAAGTCAATGCCTTGTTCTTGCTTAAAGCCCTTGGCAACAAGCCTTGCTTTGTACTTTGGCTGACTATCATGAGCGGTGATCTTATACCTATAAACCCATTTACAAGGTAGAGCCTTTTTGCCCTGTGGTAATTTAACTAGCTTCAATGTCTTGTTTTTATGCAGAGCTGTCATCTCTGACCGCATGGCCAATTGCCAATTCCCGGAGTCCTTCATTTGCATTGCTTCCTTGTAACATGAAGGCTCATTGCAATCAGTCAACATGACATAGTTCATAGATGGAACAAACCTATCAGGAGGTCGCGTGACACGTCCAGATCTACGCACAATAGGTGGCTCAGGCTCAGCCACAACCTGTGGTTCCACTCTATCCTGTCCTTGCTCCTCTTGAGCCCTGACATTTTGTCTTGCACGTGCAGGTCCATCTTCTTGGAAGACAACTCTTCTAATCTCCTCAACCCTCTCTGGTTTAGAATGATATTTGGATTCATTAAAGTGAACATCATTGCTGCGGACAACCTTTCTGGATTCGGGATCCCAAAGTCTGTACCCCATCTCACCAGAATTACCATAGCCTAGAAAGATGCACTTTCTACTCTTTGGCTCAAGTTTGTTCCTAAATTCTTTTGGAACGTGAGTATATGCCTCACAGCCAAAGACTCTGAGATGCTTGTATGAGGGCATTTTGCCTGACCATACCATCTCTGGCACTGAATCCTTCTGCAAAACCTTGCTAGGAGATCTATTTACAAGATGAACAGCTGTTGATACAGCTTCAGCCCAAAACCCATTCGGCAGCTGTGCATTAGACAACATACTTCTGACCTTCTCTTGTATGGTCCTATTCATCCTCTCAGCAACACCATTTTGAGGAGGATTGTAAGGAGCAGTAAAGTTCACGTTTTTATACCTTTTGACTCACAAAAGTCCTGAAAGGCCTTTGAAACATACTCTCCACCATTGTCAGTGCGTAAGCAAATATTTAAGCTTCTTGCCACTCTGATTCTCCACAAGTGTTACAAACGTTTTGAAAACACTAAACGCTTCATCCTTGTGCTTGAGAAAGTAAACCCATACTTTCCTCGAGTAATCATCTATAAATGTCATAAAGTAAGAAGCTCCCCCTAGAGATAGGTTAGGCATAGGTCCACACAAATCACTATGAACAAGTGCCAACTGTGTATCTCTTCTACTGCTTCTATGCTTATGTGGCTGCTGTGTTTGCTTACCATACAGACAATGTTCACAGAATTCAAAATCATTAAATGAAAAGCCAGGCAAATAACTAGAACGAGACAAGATTTCCATTCCCTTCTTGGACATATGTCCTAACCGGCTATGCCACAAAGAAACGTTCGGCTGCTCGGTTACATTGATTACATTTTTAGAGACATTTGATACATAAATCATGTAAAGTCCTCCAGACTTTAATCCATGTGCTACTATCATATAACCCTTGGATATCTTCCACATGTTCTGTCCAAAAGTGGTGACATAGCCAGCATCATCAAGTAAACCTGTGCTGATCAAGCTCTTTGTAATTGCGGGAACATGTCTCACATTCTTCAGCGTGAAAGAAGAGCCATTCTGAAACTTCAATTGTACATCTCCAACACCTAAGATCTCACATGTCTGCCCATTGCCTAGCCGAACATGATCTTTAGTGGTCACATAAGAGGTAAACCACTCCTTGTTTGGAGACACATGAAGTGATGCCCCTGAGTCTATAATCCAGTCACTCAGTGCATTTCCATCAGATGTTGTAAGAAGAGCTGAGTCCATTGTATTCTTCAAGAAGTAGATGTCTCCTGACACTAGACTGTCATCCTCTACAACAGTGTTTGTCACATTTATTTCTTGAATCTTCACTGAGGACTTGTTCTTCTTACCATGGTCTTCAGCTTTCTCTTTGCCTTTTTCTGCTTTCCATTCTCTGCAGTCTCTTTTCATGTGACCCTTCTTGCCACAATGGTAGCATTCTATGTCACTCTTGCCTTTAGCACTGCGGGACTTGCTACGAGACTGATTCCTCTTTCCACCTTTGTACTTTTCTTTGGTCCTTCCCCTGACAACTAAGGTTGTTCCTTTGCCTTTGTCCATTGTCTTTCTATTGGTTTCTTCAGTAAGCAAACTTCCTTCTACACCTGCTATGTTCAAACCATCTGGAGGTGCAGAATTACTCAAAGCTGTGCGAAAAGTGTCCCAACTTTTCGGCAATGTGATCAACAGGAACATAGCTCTAACAGGTTCATCAAACTTGACACCTTGAGCTGACAACTAACTATAGATTGTGTTGAATTCATTCAGATGATTGGACATAGGGGTCCCTTCTTTCATCTTCAAGTCAACAAGCTTCTTAAGCCAGTATACCTGTGAAGCTGCACTCTGCTTCTCATAAAGATCACTCAGCTTTATCCATGCTTGATAAGCCGACATCTCATCTGCTACATTGAAGTTAACGCTTTCTGCCAAAGTCAGCATAATGGTAGAAAGTGCCAATTCATCCATTTCGCTCCATTCATCTTCGTCCATATCTTCTGGTTTTATCCCCTTGAGCTTTATAGGTTTTATCTGCTTCTTTTGTACCAACACGTGCCAAATCTGCTTCTTCCACAATGGGAAATTGGTTCCATCCAGCTTCTTGATATTGTAAAGAGCAGTGTCCTGTGATCCAGCCATAGCTACGCTTCACAGTAGTTTACTTTCCTGGGAAAAATTCGGCAGAGTTTCCCCTGTAAACTGACCTCTGAACCAATATCAACCTGTCAAATGAACCAAGGAAGCTTCAGATTCTGCAAAAATTTTGGCAGAGTCTCCTTTGTAAAATGGCTCTGGTGTACTAAAAACAGACCAAAAAACAGCTCAAAAAACCAATGTCTCTCTAACACTGTAAGCTGTGGGTAAACCTGTCCTGCACCTGTACTGTCTCTGACTGTCCTGTCACTGTCCTGTAAGCATAGACTGCGACAATGCCTCAACGGCAGTAAAGCAAAGATGCAATCCCAACTGTCTAACTCACAGTCAATACATCCTAGCTGCCTATCTAAGGGTGCTCGAGGGATCGCTCCAAGACCTGTATCACCGAAAGGATCTCAACATTCGAGAATCCCCCAGCTCAATAAAACCTCACTCGACCCTCAACAAAGGCTGCAGTAAATCTGACAGTACATAGACTTCCCACAAAGTCATGCATCCACAAATTTCCCACTATATGCTGTAACCGCTGCGGCGGTTATTTGCTGCGTGACTCACAGCCAGCAAAGCCTCAACAGACATACATCATCTCTGACAATACATCCCATGTGGAAGTACCTACAATGTCAGGATGAAATCTGGAATATCAAGCAGCAAACACAAACTACCTGATGAACTAGTGGATGTCGCCTACATTCTGTGTGTAGATGCGCCCGTGTCGTATGTGACACGCCTCCAAGAACTGTGAGCCGTCCTTCGATGTGTAGACAGCCACCAATCAACACTCTGGGAGTGTCGATATCCTCAGCACCTGCAGTCGTAGGCCGAAAACCCCAAATTTGCAGAGTCGGATCTGCACTCGCTGAGACCACGTAGTCGAAAATGGCCTGCGTAGAACTTTGTCGAAGCCGAACGGTGACCGAGATGACCTCAGAATAAAATTATGAGCACACCGAGCCCTAAGGGCTCACCCACAAGATTTGGGGCCGTGTCTTTGCCTGTCGAATTTCACTCCAATCTGAGCTGGTGACTCTAGCCTCCTGCAGTGTTGCCCGGAGCCTCGATCTGAGCTCTGATACCAGTTGAAGGAGTACGAGCGGAAGTGCGACACGAGAGAGAGTGTGAGAAGAAGAGCACGACGATATGGTGAACTCACTCTACTGTAATGTGTAGAGCATAGTGAGTTCTTATTAGGTTTTTACAAAAGAATATGTGTACATACCTGGCGGCCCGCCCACTTACCTGGGCGACCACATTGGGCTTTATACCCCAACAATAATGTTGTGGTAAGTCCAACTTGTGGCTCATATGGAAAAGCCCTCTAGCCACCTAGAAAAGATGAGATGATGGCATGGTCCAATAGCAAGAGGGTGCAACCTCTCTAGCCAATTATTGTAAAGCACTAAGCCTACTTAAGAGGCTATTCTCTAATGAATTAATTGCACTTTTTTGTTCTATCATTTGTGTCTATATTCTACCCTAATGCTCTTGCACCTGGCATAACCTAACCCTAATCTCCATTTCTCTAACCCTAACCCTAACACCATGGTTAAGTTAAGGCTCCATCCACCATATCTTGATGTTATACGATTGGTGATTACAGAACATGCTCCCACTCTCACAAACTCCACCACCCCAACCCCCCCCCCCCCCCCCCCCCAGTTGGCCCCTATCGTGTGGGCCTCCTTGCCACTCCCCCCTTATACCCTCGTGACTAGACATAAGCACTCACTCGAGAATGTATGTTCCTTTTGCATGATAGCAAAGGGACATAGATGATAGCAATAGTTGCACAAAAACTTCCATAAAGACTCCATCCAAATCGCCCAAGGTATGCTTTGTTTGAAAATTGAACGTAATATGACTAACCTTTCTTTTGAGTCGTAGCCAACAAACATATGCTTAATAGCCTCACCTGACCAATGCAAGGCTTCTTTTCATGTCGATCCTCATATATATTGATAGAAAACAAATGCAATAGTTAAGCACATACTCAACACAAATGATATCCTCAAGCCCAAACGCAAGTGCCAAGACTTGGCTTTTGGAAACATCGCCATACGCTATTATTTTTTCTCTTGGTAACACAATTTTGATATCTAAATACATTGCTCATAAAGTGTACTCCTTTTTTGTGCAAAATAAGAAATATATCCAAGTGTAATCTCTTTTTTGGGTTTTCCAAAGGAAGGACTAGTGGAAGAGTTATGGAAGAGTTAAAGTAAACCAAGAAGGAAAGTATAAATATCGTCAAGCACGTTTAGTGCCTTGAGGGATCATAATACATACAAGTCCGTTACGTAGATACATTTTGGCATCTGGCAGATCCCAAATTTGAGAGGACTTTTGAGTACTAGATTCCAATCTTCAAAGTTCTTATGTTTTCCAATAGAAATGAACACTTCCTTGCTTTCATGAATAATCTCATTGAAGCTTGTCGTTGAGCGGTCATGCTCAAAAAAATGTTGGTTCCTAGCCTTCTAAGTTTGTCTGAAGTAGCAAAAGTGGACGATTTGTGTGCAAATTAGGGTGTCTTGGTTCTTCAAAATCTTGCCTCGTACGAGTAGGTTATTCTTGTAGAACTGGATATTACAAGTTTTCTATATCCATTTACATAATTTTCCCACTAGGCCCCTCGTAGATGAAAAGTTTTGGAACAAGTGGAGTGGATCTTTTTCTAGCCCTTTGCACCCTGAGCATCTATTTGATCTAGCCTATCCCTTTGGATAATATCTTAACCCGATTGGAATGGCCCCCCATAGAACCTTCCATAGGAAGATACTTATAGTTGGGGGGCATTGAGGGTCCCATATGTTGCTTGCTCTACTGTTGCCCATCTCGATTTTGGCCAATGTGAGATTTTTCTCCTACTACAAAGGAGATTTTTCTTTCGCACCATAGTTTCTTAGAATTCTTGCCATAGTGTTCAAGTTTTGTAGTTATGGCCTCTTCTTCTGAGATTGACATTTACAACATACCAAAGTCCAATGGCACGAACATTTCCATATAGAAAGAGTAGAATAGATTCAAATTTATTACTCCAAAAAGGCCAATTGGAGCCAATCCTTGAGCGTAGAGAGGGTGATGGCTACATTGTTGCACAGTGGAAAATGCTTGATGCCAAAGCTTAAGTCCACTATTAGTCTACACCTACGGTAGAGTCTGTGTACTTCAACATCATGAAGCTATTGTAAAAGCTTTATGAGACAAGGCCAATTGGAGCCATCTTTGAGTGCAGAGAGGTCGATGGCTACAGAGTTTCACAATGGAAAATTCTTGATGCCAAAGCTTAAATCCACTATTAGTCTACACCTTGTAGAGTCTATGTACTTCAATATCATGGGTGAAGCTACTGCAAAAGCTTTATGGGACAAGCTATGCAATATGTATAAGAAAAAAATTTCAAGTAACAAGGTTTACTTGATGAAGAAGCTATTCACAATTTGAATGAAAGAAGGTGACACAGTTTTGGAACACTTCAATGCGCTCAATGTACTTTTCTATCAATTGACGTCACAAAGACTCAACTTTGACAACGAAGTGTGATCTATCTTCTTGTTGTGCACTCTACCCTCCTCATGGGGATTTTTTGCGTAGCCACAAGCAACTATGTGCGTGAGGGAAAATTGGTCTATGATGGCACAATTGTCGGTCTACTCAGTGTGAAAAGTATTTGTAAAAAGTCTATGGAGCTTGCAAAGCAAGATGATGCATATACTGCTTGTGGAAAAGGATGAGAGGTCACACTCATTATCGTGCCAAAAGTAAGGATTAGGGGAACTCCAAAAGTTGTTTGTGCAATGTTGAGTATTATCATTGCCATAAAAAAGGGCATTGAAAGAAAGATTGTTGTGCATGGCAAAGAGATAAGAAAACATCTCAAGATAGCAAGAAATCTGACAATGATGGAAAGGAAAAAGCTAAGATCAAGGAGCTCCATGTGCTAAAGTCTCCAAAGACTACAGATGTGCTTGAGGTCCAACCTTCCTCATATGTTCTTCTTTACGACATATCTTAGCCCATGTGCTCTTGTTGTAGATGATGTCAGCTTTGATCAAAATTGAGTCATAAATTCTACATCCAGTTTCCATGTGATACCTCATAGAGAGTGGTTCTCTACGTATGCACATATACATCCCATAGTGAAGCTCGATGATGATTATGAGCTTGAAGTACATGTTTTTTTAACAACCAATTTTACAAAATGGCATACAGTTCATAATCAAGAATATCAGACATGTGACCAAGTTAGTGAACAGTTTGATATATGTTTGTCATCTTGAAGACTTGGGTTGCACAACCACATTTGGGAATGGTTTGTTGTTTGTCAAGAGGGAAATCTTGTGATAGTTAGAGGTCAGAAGCATGGAATGCTTTCTTCTATGTTTGTATCGTATGTAAAAGAGGATTGTATATCCATAGCCAAGGTATCGTTTACTGAGTTGTGGCAGCTAGGCCACATTAACAAAAATGGAATGAAACCATTATTATGTACTTACCTACATTAAGGTTTTTCAATTTTTTTATGTGAACACTACATCTATGCCAAAAAGACCAGGGATACCCCATCACCAAAAAAATGTTAGGTATTTGCAGCCACTAGAACTTGTTCATAGCGACAATTGTTGTCCTATGTCGCCCAAGTCTCTAGGGGAGCTAGCTATTTTGTGACCTTTATAGACGATTCCACTTGGTATGTATGGGTTGATCCTTTGTGTCATAAGGATCAAGTCTTCTCTACTTTCTAGAGATTATTAGCATTTGTAAAGAATCAATCAAGCAAGAAGCTCAAAAGCTTGCGAATTGATAATGGTAGAGAGTAAGTTTCCAAGGAGTTTGAGAATTTTGTAGAAAGAGAGGTATTAAAGTAGCTTATTGCTCCTTACACACCTAATCAGACTGGAGTTGCAAAAACAATGAATCAAACGATTGAGGAGTGAGTCACAGTTTCGCTCTCAATGGTGAATCTGACTCAAGGTTTTCTGGCAGAGGTAGTACTTATAGTAGTACATGGCTAATCTTGGCAAGTAACATTATTGGTTACAGGGATGCAGACTATGTGGGTTGCAAAGACAGTAGGAGGCCTACATATTGGCTAAATATTCATTTTTACAGGAGGATTCATTTCTTCGAGATCATCTCACCAATGTTATATGTCTTCTTCCACTACAAAGGCTTAGTACATTGTAGTGTCAGATGCTAGCAAGGAAGCTCTATGGTCAACGCATTTTAGTGGGAGAATCAAACATTTAGCAGGTTCCAATTTTGCATTGATAATCAGAGTGTCATTGCTTTGGTAAGAAGTACCGTGTTTTACTCCAAGCCGAAGCACATTGAGGTGAGGTATCATCTCATTCAAGATGCATTGATGGATAAGTTCTTGAAGCTTATCAAGGTCACATTGATGACAACCCAATGAATGCTCTTACAAAGAACCTAGCTACGAAGTGTCGTTGCTTTGGTCAAAATGGCATTGCTTTGGTAAGAAATCCCTTGTTTCACTCCAAGCTGAAGCACATTGAGGTGAGGTACCATCTCATTCAATAGGATGCGTTGACGAATAAGTGCTTGAAGCTTATCAAGGTTCACATTGATAACCCAATGGATGCTCTTACAAAGAACCTAGCTATGGAGTGATTTGACATTGCATTGAGTTAATGGGTGTAGGGTGAACAGCTTCACTCTTGTACATTTGTGTTCATCCTACATCCTGAATTAATGGTCTAGAGTGGCTATGGAGCAATTTGCACACATTGCATTGAGTTAATGGGTGCACGATAAAAAGTTGTACAAGGATGAAAATGTCGCGTTTCGCGGTTGTACATACTAGCTTTAGTCAAAGCCACTTACGACCACACTGACCTTTAAATGGGAGATTGTTAGGGTAAAGGCCACAGTGGCCGCCCCAATTAGTTGACTAACTCCGTAACCTATAATTAATTAATTCATATACATTATAAAATAATATACACACTCCACTCCTTCTAGTGTGTATGGTTCCCCCCATCTTGGTCTCTCTCTTCCTTCCCTTCCCTCACACACGCATGCATCGAGCGCCGCTCAACACTCCCAACTCGCTTTTTTTCTACATGATGTCAACAAACTTAATGGTGGGTAGTTAGCATCCAAATAATTCCATTAAGTGTCTAAGAAAGACGCACTCAATTGTAGCTATTAAAATTGCCATGTTAGAAATGGCCAATGTAGGCAACAACCGGGGAAAAAAAAACCTCCAACAACTGAGGGAAAAAAAAGGGCTCGAATGTGTTCACACACATCATCTCCAAATCATGGTAGCACAGCTATCTATGGCGAAACGGATGTTAAATTGAGCCTGAATGAAAAGTTTGAGAAGACCACCCTCTACAAGACATATGTAAACTATGAATGCTTACCAAAGATTGCTTTGATCTTACATACTAAAGCAAGCGTGCAAGTGACATTGCTTGGGATGCCAAAATCTACTTTAATACCAATTCTTTGATTTTGGATTGCAAAAAGGCGCACACAAGATTGGAGAGGAAAAGCTAAAGGACATACAATCAAAGTAGTATTACTTATGCAGGTATAAAGATAAGTTAGCCCTATGATTATCAGCGTGTATATGATGCACCCGGATAAAACCTCTTAGCAACCAAAAAAAAAACATTGCACCAAAGATTTGGAAATTTTGGGCTTAATCTTTTGACATATGGGTTTTGTGAAATAGCCAAAACGATCCTAAAGAGCCTTAAATGTATCCACATCGCTTTCTATATGAACATTGATCCAAAGATTGGCACATAAATAATAACTAGAGTGCTTCGTTAGCCGCATTTGTATTGAATTGAGTGAGTTTAGCACAGGCGGTTACGCAATGCGATTCGCCAGTGATTAAAAAATCTTGCGACATAGGTGATTGCATTTGAAGAGAGGCCTGCGCTTCGCATCTATTGAAAATAGCCTATAGCTCCTTTTTGTGCTTTCTCAAGCGCATCACATTTGGCATACATATCGACCAAGACAATGCCAAGCACGACATATTTTCTCAACAGCCTCTGACTAACAATATAATCCCGCAATCAGAGCATTTCAAGAGGCGACATGCCAGACATGAAGCTCCTCAAGCACTTTTTATGCTTTCTCAAGCACACCACATTTGGCATACATATCAAGCAAAACAATGCCAATTTCGACAGCATTTTTAAACAATCTTTGACCAATTGTGAAGTTTCGTGTCCATACAAGCATCTTGTGTAGAGGCACACCCCTTAAAGATGCATGCGTAGGTGATTGCATCTAGAGAGAGGCACCCGCTTCGCATCTACTGAAAACGGCCTAGAGCTTTCTAGCCCAGCTTTCATTGTGCACTTGCCACAATCAATGTCGACATTCCAGACAGGAAGCTGCTGAAGCAATTTTTATGCTTTCTCAAGCGCACCATATTTGGCATAGATATCAACCAAGACAATGCCAAGCACAACATATTTTTCAACAATGTATTTTTGTGCCTATATTAGCATCTTGCGTAGAGCCACATGCCTTCAAGATGCCTGTGTCGGTGATTGGAATTGGAGAGTTTTGGCCCTACTCTTGTTGCACAATCCCACACTAGTGCATTCCTTCGAGGTGACTTTCCAGACAGGAAGCTCCTCCAACACTTTTTGTGCTTTCTCAAGCACACCACATTTGGCATACATATCAACCAAGACAATGCCAAGCACAACATCTTTTTTCAACAACCTCTTACTAACAAAATAATATCGCAATCGGTGCATTCCAAGAGGCAGCATTCCGGATAGGAAGCTCTTCAAGCTCTTTTGATGCTTTCTCACGCGCACCACATTTGGCATGCATATCCAGCAAGACAGTGCCAAGCACGACAATTTTTTTCAACAGTCTCTGACTAAATGTTAAGTTTTGTGCCCATATTAGCATCTTGCATAGAGCCACATGCATTCAAGATGCATGCGGAGGTGATTGCATCTGGAGAGGCCCTCGGTTTGCATCTTTTGAAAGCAGCTTAGAGCTTTCTAGCCTTGCATCATTGCACACATCCCGCAATCAGTGCCGATATTCCAGACGGGAAGCTCCTGAGGCAATTGTTGTGCTTTCTCAAGCGCATATCAGCATCTTGTGCCCATATCAGCATCTTGCATAGAGGTTGCATCCAGAGAGAGGCCCTTGCTTCACATTTGCTGAAAACAACCTAGAGCTTTCTAGCCCTGCTCTCGTTGCACAATGAGTGCCGACATTCCAGACAAGAAGCTCCTGAAGCGATTTTTGTGCTTTGTCAAGTGCACCACATTTGACACACTTTTCGTCCAAGACACTGCCAAGCACGACATCGTGGCACGGAAGCTTTGGTCTATTACAAAAGGTTCTTGATAGGCATATTGTGCAGTCAACGCGCTCCAACATTTTGGACAGAATGTCCATCAAGAGCTTTCCATGCTTTCATGATGACTAGCAATCTCATCATGAATTCTCTCACCCATGTCAACGTCTTTCATAAGACCACACACCTGCAATGCTTTCATGATGACTAGCAATCTCATCATGAATTCTCTCACCCATGTCAACGTCTTTCATAAGACCACACACCTGCAATGTGCAAGCGTAAGTGATTGCATTGGGACAACTGGAAAGAGGCCTTCGCTATCCCGTGAGAACAACAAAGTACTTCTGTGAAGTAGCCACGTTGGGCTTATCTGTAATAGTGATGACAGTTCGGACATGAGAACTTCTCATGCTTTTGTGAGTCTGCTTGATGTGATCACGAGTATTGCTTCTTCCTTAGAGTTGTTAGTGGATTTGTTGCCTTTCTGTGGACATTGTAAGGGCACCACATTTGGCATACATATAAAGCAAAGCCTTGCCAAGAACCTGTTTCTGCATAGCTTGTGACTGACTAGCACTCTCATCATAAATTCTCTCACCCATGTCAGCATATTACGAAGGCTTTCAAGATGCTAGCATATAGGTGCTTGCTTCATAGATGATTGCATTGGAGAAAGGACTTCTGCTTGCATATGCTTAGAACAACCTTGACGAGTTTTCTTGCCAACGTCCTGCAATCGACGCGTTCGAAGTGATTACTCATCTTGTGGTTTTTTTGTGAATGCACCAAGAAAGAACAAAGGAAAACGATCTCCTGCTTTCATTGAAAGGCTGCAATTTTGACGATTTCTCAGTTTGCGCTGAGAAAGACGTCAGAGGGTCGAAACTGTAGTTTAGAGCAGGAATACGTCATGACAAGTCGACTAATGAAGGACATCATGATTTCATGATGGTACCACATTTGCCATACATATCAACCAAAGCATTACATGGCATGACATCCTTCACCAAGAGCATTGGGGATAGACGTATTGCTTGCGAGGATGCACTGCACACTGTCACTAATGGACTGATGTTGCTTGCGAAAGTCATGATCAGATTCGCTATATGAATTTGAATGCACGCAAGGCATGCCAAGCACGACATCTTTTCTCAACAGCCCCTAACTAACAGTATCAGCCTGAATGTTTATGCCCATATCAACATAGAGCCACATACCTTCAAGATGGACGTCAGCATCTTGCATAGAGCCACATACCTTCAAGATGGACGTGTATGTGATTGCATCAGGAGAGAGGCCCTAAAGTTTGGCCCTTTTGGAACAGGCAACATCTGTGCTTTTGGTAACTTGGCTAGAATCTAGTATAAGGTTGAGCTATTGGCCCTGGTCCTATTGTGCATATCCCGCAACTTATGCATTCTAAGAGACGTCGTTCCAAGTCGCTGCCGCTGCAACGTCTGAACTCCATCGGTAGACTATATTGACGATATCAATCCATGATTTTGAGCATGGTAGAAATATAGCCTTCTTCTTGATTGAAGTGTGATGTCTCGCATTCGATCTACTAAGGTGTATCCTACGCTTCCGGTGATGGTCTATTCAAGCCTTAAGCTGGACTCAATCTGAATGATTCAATGCGCTGAAAACCTTGTGATATCTAGTTACTAGTCACGTCTAAGCAACGAACATTGCAAGCGTTTGAAACAAACATGTACTTGGTACTGGATTGTGTTGATGTGGGCTTTCGAGCTTGGAAGAGGCAAGCGATAGCTGATTTTCCAAATGTCCCTTGCAAAGAATAAGTACGAAGCATTAGAAAAGTAATAGCACAATGTTCAAGGTTCTGAGAGTAATCTCATTATTTGTATGTGTTCTTTCATTCTTATGTTATAGAAAAAAAAAAAAACGTGCTAGTGTCCTTGCACGGGGGAGTTTTCACAATCCTCCCCAATTTTTATAATACGAGGGAACGTGCCATTCCCACGGCAGCATGCAATTTTCAGTGTGTTCTTTCTACTGTGTTCTCAGTGTTCAAGTCTAGAATGTAGCACTTCTTACTCACCACACGCTGGAATATGTCGCCGTTGCAAATGTAGAGGAGATGTGTCCAAGGTTCTCTTGATCTGTTTGCAATGTAACACCGTAGCATTAGACCATAACTAGTTGCACCTGCAGAAACGAGCTAAGTTATAAGGTAGTTGAATCTGGACATACTGTTCAACTAGCCACTGGGTCTTGTTACACACAAAGCTGCTATGATTGCTACGCGGGGAAGGCGCAAAGGCTTTACTGCAAAAGAAGGTCGATTCCAATATGCCGATGAGGCAAACAGTGACATTGTCGACCTTCTACTGTAGGAATGAATAGGGAGGAGCTTGGCCTACAGAATCTATGATATTGAAGAATACTCTCGCCATGTCGACGAGACAGGATTTTCTAATTCATGGCTCTTTGCTTTCATGTGAAGAGGCATAAGGTGTCAGTACAACAGCTAGCTGGGCGTTGCCACTTCCAACACCATAGATGGGTGTTGCCATTCCTAGCACCATAGATCAAAGAATGAGTGAAAGGCAGAAGGGTCCGATGGTTCCATTAAAGCTCTGCGCGAACAAGTACTTCTAACTTTTGTCTCTATTGCTTTCTCTTATATGACTTCATATGTGAGTAGAAGCTGCTAATTAACTCCTAATAAGTTGCTTAAGCATATGATAAATGTGAGCTATTTTGGAGCACATAAGGAAAGCATGGAAAGAGAAGGATAATCTGTAGACCCACGTGCAACAATGCTTGTTTGCTTCCTGTAGTACTAGCTACAAATAAGTCACAGTCTCGTGTAGCAATTACTATTGTGAGTATGTGTGTGCGAAAATTTTAACGTGCTACGATGATGGCTTTGGTTAAAAGGAGGAGTGTCAAAAGATGCTACTAGCTTCATAGCCTTCTCTCTCTCTCTATCTCTCTCTCTCTCTCTCTCTCTCTCTCTCTCTCTCTCATTGAGGTCTTGGGCATGCAAAGGGTTGTGGAGTACATGCGTAAGACACAACGTAGCCCTTTGCATCGACTTCCTAGAATCGCATATAAAGCAAGTCAAATGGTTCAAAAGACATGCAAGAGCAAAATACTAAGTTCGGGGTGGATGCTTGATATCAAGAAATGGTTTGGAAGATGGGATGCATGTCACTTGGTCAAGGATGCGTCGATCGACTCCCAAGTTAATGAGGCCTTCTTACAACGCCAATGTATCACGGCTTGGGAGAAATCCGGAGGTTCTCGCTTCAGCCATTACACCACACACGTTGCCCCAAACTACAAATCTCTCTTCTTCTCGGAACGAGGTAACCGAACCCATTCCTACATCCTTGAGCCCATCCCGTTGAGTGCGATCCGCACCATTGTCTCCATTCGTCTTAGCTCCCATTCTCTACGCTGCGAGACAGGACGTTGGGGCACTGGCAAGGAGTGTCATCGATTTTGCACCTTATGCCCTCGTCAAGTGCGAGAGAGTGAGTACCACACACTACTTGAGTGCTCAGCTTTTGACCACATTAGGTCCTCTTTTCCCCATATATTCAGTCATGATCTCTCCCTACATACCTTCCTCTCCCAACCACGATGTGGACTCTCTATTGCGACGCTCATTTCAACCATTTTTGAGCATCGAGAGTCACTTATGAACTCCACTCACACCACGTGACATGTTCATTTGGTCCCATAGGTCATATTTGACCTCCCAGGACGATAAAAGAACTATCTATCTATCTCTCTCATATAGTGGCTAGAGACAAACCTGTAGACAAATTTCGAAGCTGATTACTCCTGCAACCTGCGAATTGCTGTGGAACTTTGAACGTGCTCCGATGATGGCTTTGGTTGAAAGGAGGAGTGTCAAAAGACGCTACTAGCTTCATAGCTCTCTCTCTCTCTCTCTCTCTCTCTCTCTCTCTCTCTCTCTCTCTCTCTCTCTCATACAGTGGCTAGAGACAAACCTGTAGACAAATTTCGAAGCTGATTACTCCTGGAACCTGCGAACTGCTTGTGGAGAAGATCGAATTGCTCCTGCGAACTGCGTACTTTTGGAACCTGCGAACTGCTTATGGAGAAGATCGAATTGCTCTTGGGAGCAACAAAGTAAAGATTGCTTACTTGCATAGAGCCACATACCTTCAAGATGGACGTGTATGTGATTGCATCAGGAGAGAGGCCCTAAAGTTTGGCCCTTTTGGAACAGGCAACATCTGTGCCTTTGGTAACTTGGCTGGAATCTAGTATAAGGTTGAGCTATTGGCTCTGGTCCTGTTGTGCGTATCCCGCAACCTATGCATTCCAAGAGACATCGTTCCAAGTCGTTGTCGCAGCAACATCTGAACTCCATCGGTAGACTATATTGACGGTATCAATCCATGATTTTGAGCATGGTAGAAATATAGCCTTCTTCTTGATTGAAGTGCGATGTCTCGCATTCGATCTACTGAGGTGTATCCTACGCTTTCGGTGATGGTCCATTCAAGCCTTAAGCTGGACTCAATCTGAATGATTCAATGCGATGAAAACCTTGTGATATCTAGTTACTAGTCACGTCTAAGCAACGAACAATGCAAGCGTTTGAAACAAACATGTACTTGGTGCTGGATTGTGCTGTTGTGCGCTTTCGAGCTTGGAAGCAAGTGATAGCTGATTTTCCGAATGTCCCTTGCAAAGAATAAGTACGAAGCGTTAGAAAAGTAATAGCACAATGTTCAAGGTTCTGAGAGTAATCTCATTATTTGTATGTGTTCTTTCATTCTTATGTTATAGAAAGAAAAGAAAACGTGCCGGTGTTCTTGCACGGGGGAGTTTGCACAGTCCTCCCCAATTTTTATAAAACGAGGGAACGTGCCATTCCCACGGCTGCATGCAATTTTCAGTGTGTTCTTTTACTGTGTTCTCAGTGTTCAAGTTTAGAATATGGCACTTCTTACTCACCACACGCTGGAATATGTCGCCGTTGCAAATGTAGAGGAGATGTGTCCAAGGTTCTCTTGATCTGTTTGCAATGTAACACGGTAGAGTTAGACCATAACTAGTTGCGCCTTTAGAAACGAGCTAAGTTATAAGGTAGTTGAATCTGGACATACTGTTCAACTAGCCACTGGGTCTTGTTACACACAAAGCTGCTATGATTGCTACGCGGGGAAGGCGCAAAGGCTTTACTGCAAAAGAAGGTCGATTCCAATATGCCGATGAGGCAAACAGTGACATTGTCGACCTTCTACTGTAGGAATGAATAGGGAGGAGCTTGGCCTACAGAATCTATGATATTGAAGAATACTCTCGCCATGTCGACGAGACAGGATTTTCTAATTCATGGCTCTTTGCTTTCATGTGAAGAGGCATAAGGTGTCAGTACAACAGCTAGCTGGGCGTTGCCACTTCCAACACCATAGATGGGTGTTGCCACTCCTAGCACCATAGATCAAAGAATGAGTGGAGGGCAGAAGGATCCGATGGTTCCATTAAAGCTTTGCGCGAACAACTACTTCTGACTTTTGTCTCTATTGCTTTCTCGTATATGACCAAATATGTGAGTAGAAGCTGCTAATTAACCTCCTAATAAGTTGCTTAAGCGTATGATAAATGCGAGCTATTTTGGAGCACATAAGAAAAGCATGAAAAGAGAAGGGCAATCTGTAGAATCACATGCATCAATGCTTGTTTGCTTCGTATAGTACTAGTTACAAATAAGTCACAGTCTCGTGTAGCAATTACTACTGTGAGTATGTGTGTGCGAAAATTTTAACGTGTTGCGATGATGGCTTTGGTTGAAAGGAGGAGTGTCAAAAGATGCTACTAGCTTCATAGTCTTCTCTCTCTCTCTCTCTCTCTCTCTCTCTCTCATACAGTGGATAGAGACAAACCTGTAGACAAATTTCGAAGCTGACTACTCTTGGAACCTGCGAACTGTTGCGAAAATTTTAACGTGCTGCGATGATGGCTTTGGTTGAAAGGAGGAGTGTCAAAAGATGCTACTAGCTTCATAGCCTTCTCTCTCTCTCTCTCTCTCTCTCTCTCTCTCTCCCTCTCTCTCTCATATTGTGGCTAGAGGCAAACCTGTAGACAAATTTCGAAGCTGATTACTCCTGGAACCTGCGAATTGCTTGTGGAGACGATTAATTGCGTACTTCTGGAACCCGCGAACTGCTTATGGAGAAGATCGAATTGCTCTTGGGAGCAACGAAGTAAAAATTGCTTACTTCTGGGAGGGTGCGAACTGCTTGTGGAGAAGATCGAATTGCTCGTGAGAGCAACGCACAATGCTGTTTTTATTTTATTCACTTGGTAGCTTCTGGCGGCGTAGTTTTTTGTAGAGCTTTTCTGCCCCGTTTTCTTAAGAGTATCTGAGCGCTGCTGGTGTGTGTGTGTGTGTGTGAGAGAGAGAGAGAGAGAGAGAGAGAGAGAGAGAGTAAAACGCATGTGGGAATGAATATGATGCAGGCCGAGCGAGTGTGGAGCTGCAGTGCATGGAAACCAATGTGCAGGTAATGGAGACGAAGGAGCAGAGCGGGCTAGAGCTTTTGCACTGTTTTTTTTTTGGCTGTTGACGGCGCAAGAGCCACGTGGGCTGCGTAGTTTTTTTAAGAGCGTTTTTAACCTGCTTCTTTTTGGGCTGTCGACGGCTGGCCACGTGGGTGAATGACAGGGGAGGGATCCGAAAATCGCCACTATGCTAACGAAGTAAAGAGTTTGCATATATTAGTGAGAGCGAGCTTTTACCACATTGGAGTGTAGCTAAACTTGCTTGTAAGTTAAGAGAGAGAGAGAGAGAGAGAGAGAGGTCCACCTTCATACAAGGAATGGTAGGGAGCAATACCCATCTGTCGTAAAAGACCCTTCGAAAACTCGATGTTGCCGTAATGGAACAAGTGATGGCCAAGCCTGCTCCCAAATCACCACACAGACGTTGTGCGAGGAATAATGCAATCACATAATTATGATTAAGTGATTTAAACTCATCTTGCAAGCCAACAATCCGTTGTAGTCTAGTCGGTTAGGATACTCGGCTCTCACCCGAGTGACCCGGGTTCAAGTCCCGGCAACGGAAATTTTGAAGATAAATCAATTTTTGCTTGGCAGTTGTCGCCTTGGAAATGCGTGCTTTCAATTAACTAATTGAGTCTCCACCATCTCAGAAGAAAAATTCCTTTCGAAACATCTAAAACACAAAAGGTGAATCCTCACTCAATCCATAGTTGGTAGACCAGCTAGGCATGGATCTCAAACAGAAGGATTGACAATAGAGGTGCATAGTAATGCTCACTCAATTATTTGCAATGCCTCTATATAGCGTAATAAGGCTTTTGTTGCATCTTGAGTGCAAAAACCAACAAGCCCAATCTCATTAAGGGTTCTATATCATCTTGGCTTTGGTCCTTCCCTATCTTCCTTGTTGAATTGGCTTTATGTTGATAGTTAAACTTTTGTATGATGGACTATGGCCTCACATAACTTCAGTTGATTGGTCACTTAGACATCAGGAATGATATCTCTACATGCTTCCTTTTATGTATCCTTTTCTTTTCGATCCGGATCACTCGTTAGATGTCACCATACTATGCATACATACACCCAATGTAACACTCTGTAAAAACTGTAGCACCAACCGAGCTTTGAGCCACACCAAAATGGGAGATTTGCAAAACCAGGAACCTTTGCGCTCGTCCATGCGAAAGCACTCCAACTCCAGACTGGATGCCGAAAACAATGGGCAGCTTCATCGTCATGCTCTTTCCTTCTGGTCAACAATTTGTTCCTCAAGAAGATGCAAATGATCTTACAGTGAGAAGAAAGTGTACTTTTGGGGGCATCGATAGTTTCTCCTAGGCTTCATGAAAAACTTTTCTACATCCAAGTTGTTCTCTTTTGCACCTTAAAGCTTGGTATTCACTACTTTGCTCTTTGCAAGCACAATATTAACACAATTTTCGTATTATGTAGAGATGGCAATGTGATACACAACACTTGGTGACTCATGCTTAGTGAGCCCTTATTGTTGTTCAACCAGATAATGTTATTCTGCCAAATATGCAGAATTGGAAGCTCTCTACCTGGCTGTTGCATACAAATGTACATGAACTTTAACGGCATATGTACGCTTCTTGTTGCCCCCATTTGCATTTATGGAGGACTTAAATGTCTTCATTTTCACAGAAATACCATGGAAGACATCCTCGCATCAAAAGGGAGAAAAGAGAAAAGCACGCCTCAGAAATTCTTTTCACAAGAGGTAAATTACTTATCCAATTGTGTTATTTACAAATTTCTTCTTGAATTAGTACTACACCCCTTTCGGGAATACTCACATTCTCAAAATCTCTGTTGCATGGCACTCTGTTTGGCTCTAGTACCAATTTCATCACATTAAATGGCGACCCACAAGTCCATAATGCTTCAAGGTTTTTGCCATAAACACATTAGCAGCGACTCAGCTTCCCTTGTCATAGTCCCTACAGTCTTCAACTCCCTCTTCATATTCCAGAGCCACCTGTTTCGAACAGTGTGCATCTTATCAGTGTGGGGGGGAGCGACAAATACTTACATTGAGCATTCTGTGGTTTCCTACTTTCTTATTTCTTTGTGCCAAGAGGATCCTTATGTTAGAATCATTCTAAAACAAACAGCAGAAAAAACAATCAACGAGAAAATTCTTATATGAGTAGTTCACAGTGTAGGGAAATGTCCCTTAGTAACCTTTCCCAATAATACTCCAACCACATGGGGAGCGGACGGGGAGGCCGCAAAGCCATTGACGGAGCACTATTACTGGAAAAGGTCACTCATGGCCCTTTCCAACCACTTTGATTGGAGGGCATGAGCAGAATTCCAGAGGTGCTGACCTGTTGAGCATCAGATAATTGTAGGCAAATCATCAGGCTCGATGTGTCTTAGCACCACTCACTTTTTATTAACAAGTAACTCTAAAAGTAATAATGTACCAAAACACCAGAAAACTGAGGCCATCACATGATTGCTGAGGCAAACAATTTGGCAAAAGAATGCATCAAGAGATCAACAGCATTGGTCTTCTTCATATCAAGTATGTTGTATAGTTGATGCTCTGTAGCTGCCGCCAAATAGAGGCACAGAAATGTAAGAGTCAACACTGATGCAAGTGAAGCTGAGCAGGCTAGAAGCAGCAAGAAGCGAAATGAGATTTAAGGCACAAACAAAATGAAGCACATCTTGTACCCAATCCAGCTTCAAACTCCAGGTTACTGCCCACCATAATGCCATTTGAAACAATCACTTCTATCAATGTCTGGCTGCAAGTTTCGACACCATAAAAAGCCATTTCCCTAATACATTCCACAAACGCAGAATGGAGGCCATGAGGGGGCAAAGTCAGGATAGAGAGAGCAATGCCCAAGCTGCGAATCATCTCTTAACACCGTGAATATCAAGCCTCAGCTAAGGGAAAGGACAAAGAGCCCCTGACTTGTGGGAAGCTTAGACAAGACTTCCAAAAGGTATCAGATACCCTCAAAACTATTGATATAACGGCACATGTTCCAGCCCTCTTAAAGAATCAACTATATTGCATATGTCCAAACAATTATAGACCACCTCATTCAAAAGTTACACTGGATCGTGCCTATGCTAGGGTGGGGCATCATACAAATGAGTTGGTCTTAATATACAAAAGATCCGAGGATCTCAAAAGGAGGTTTGCTTCATGATGCCAGAATGGTGAGCCACAGTGAGTTGCTTCCATATATAGAACAGCAGCAGTCATGTGCACTTCTAGCTTACAACAAAAATGTAAGCATGCCCGCTAGAAGGCTCATCTTCCACGCAACAGCAGCCCTCACACCTGTCATGTAGACATTGAAGTCACGGTTACTAAACGTGTCCACATCCCACCGACAAATACAAAGTTTTACAATACCTGCAAGCCCAGATGTATCCGTCACTGGGAGAGCAGGAAGAGAATCAGCTGCAAAAGGAGAAACTTTGAATTAGACAACCAAGGCTCTGCATCACTCATTCATATGGACTATGAGCTAGACTCACAGGAGGCACAGAGAGAAAAAGAAGATTGAGATGAAGATGACGGCCATGGAGCAGCTATATTGTCGTTCAGGTCGCAGGTGAAGCTAATGCCTGTGGTTTTGTCATCCACGACATCGGATGGTATTGCACGCAGCAAGCAACCTGGGAAGCACAATTTTTAGGTCACCTTCAAGTATGTATAAATGGTTGACCTTCAAGCATTGCCTCCAGCCCTACACATGTATGACCTAACTTGACAAAACAGAGAGCAACCATCACAGTAACTGCATAGCATGAGACAACTTTGCAAATATAACAAGGAAAAAACCCTTCATTAGTCCCAATACACCTAGAAGAGGAAGCATCAGCACAAACGTCTCTTTACTCAACCCCTGCAAAAGCTTCCCTACTTTTACGAATATACTTTTTGGCACGGTAAGAATGAAATCCCTTGATTCTCAAGGATTGAAAAGATGCTCATCAGTTTCATCTAAAGATGAACCGATTATGTCAAATCAAAATGACCACTAGAATAATTAAGGGATAGGGAAAGGAAACTGCGGCTTCCTTTCCCTATAAAATTTGTAGACAGGAGAGTCCGGAGCCATGGGGGAGCCTGTTTTGTGAGGGAAAAGGACGTAGTGGGGGAAGGGAGGCCCAAAAACTCGACATGAGGTGACGGTGGGGGAGTGAGTCCCCACCAGGTGACACAGGTGCTGATGTGTCGAAGAGCCCCAAACTTGTGGGAGAGTGCTGCAGAGTTTCTGTGTGCTGAGGTGGCAGAAAACAGGCAGTTGCAAGGGGGGGTTTGTCATGGAACGCATTGGACAGTCAAGATCAACTGCCGCACAAACCCCAACTTTGATGTAAACTCTATTTTCCTGAAGAAATTTATTTAGCCTGTGACTTGCCGTAAGTTGGAAGTGCATTCAAAAGCATAGGCAGCCCTTGGAGTTTCCAAACAAAGCATGGCACCTTACAATTTCTATTGTTGGACAAATGGCACTATCTTCACCCATCCCCACTCTACCTAGCTATCATAGTCCTATCCTGTGCATGTAAATCAGGTTTCTTACAAAAACACAGCAAGAACTGCTGGGTTGATTGTGACACTTCATGAAAGTATCCCTTTAGCCATGTGACAACACAACTTAAACCACAGAAATACTCTAAAAAGGTAATCTTGCAAAGTAAGTTAATTACCTTGCTCGCCATGGACTGACATAAATAAGGGTCACATGCAAAAAAAAAAAGGATCATCAATACAACTGAATACTTAAACAAATCAAAGAACTCATAAACTCTATCAAAAAATGTGCTGGAGCATCTAATAAGCATACCTTGTAGACTGAAGTCTTTTAAATCGACTTGGCAAAGACTATATAAATCTATCTCCACTCCTTTCTTTATCAACATTGATCCAAACAATGTGACACAATTAAGAGCTTGCACATTAGTGATAAGCATTTGCTTCTGCAACTCTGTGATGTAGCTATATAAAGACATGCAGCAAGTGATGTTTGAGGGAGAAGAACCACCACATGAGCTTACAACAGATGAGGGGTCTTTGAAGATTAGTGGACATCCTGCAAAGAAAAAGAAATCCATGGCTTGAATTTATCCTTAACTTGGCTACCGCTTTTGAGCTTCGTTACAAAACACATTCCAATCATGAACCCAAGGACTGTCATAAACATTCCACCCTCCCCCTTTACAAAACATTGACTAGATTACACAAACCAGACATTAAAGTTCTACCCTCACAGCTTAATAGAGGACTATCAAAACACGTTAATTAGCAAAGCTCGTCTGCAAAGAATCAAATGTTACATCTTGGATAGCCACATTTCAGGGCCTAATGTGTGAGACTTGCAATTATCATTGAAGCTTTACATCAAAACAAAACTCCCATCCTAACATGGGTGAGTTCAGCCTGAGTAGGGGTTATAAAATATTACACAGTTACGAGGCAATGAAGTTGCACATAGGTCAAAAAAATTGAAATACAAAACCTCTTCATAAAGAGATCAGTTTTTCGTCTACACGTTAGGTATCTCTAGAGAAAAAAGGGTCAAGTTTTATCCTGCACAAGGCTAGTGCACGTCTTGTTTATGGCCTAAAGATGAACATCCTGTAACAAAAAAAAAAGCGTCTTAACTTCATGTGACATGCCCAGTGTGGTAATCAACTAATCGTTTTAACTTCATATCAAGGCTCAAGAAAATCATTGCAGTAAACCTCAGGAGTCGTGCATTGAACAAGGTAAGGAAGCAGTTCAAAAATATCTCATTGCCCTCACCACACCTTGGGTACTGTAGTAGTAAGCGCACAACAGAGTTTCCTAATATTATTCTTACATTTCCATGTGTGCATAAAGGTTTATAAGCCTCTATGAAAGGAGTCCAAAATCCACAATTTCCAAGGACTAGTTTAGCAAAATTGGAAAATAGGTAACAATGCTATAGTCCATGTATAATGATAACACATACTGAAGAAAGAAAATCAAGGCTTCAAAGTCCTCGCACCTTTTGTGGATGTGTTGATCACCTTGAGGAAGATTGTATCGCCACACATGAAATGTCGAAGAAGCTTCATGTGGAGGTTAAAGGCAAAGCCAAAGGGCACACCACCACCAAAGGCAAAAAGAAGGCCAAAGATGAAAATATGACCATAAATGCTTATCAAGCACTCTCCCTCTCAATCTCCTTGCTTATTCGTCGTGGTGGCTATTCCAACTCCACAAGAACTCGAATTCGTCGCCAAGGAGTGGGTTGGAGATAAGGGGGCATCTTCTCACAAGTCTCAAACCTCGCACATTATGGAGCATTGTTTGTTAAGTTGTTCCTAACAATGATTCTTGCTTGCCTCAATGTATTGGATTTCGTGATCTCTCCTTGGGTGATGTCGGCTTGAGTGATGAGCATCTCTTGCAGACACTCTAGATGAGCTTAGTACTAAAATGGATTCCATTGTGCAAGATGGATCCAGGCTGTGGAAGTGTGTTCTTTGAACATGTACCCCAGTTACCCCACTGCCTTCTCCAATCTCCCCCCCACCGATGGCACCTAGTCCTATGGATTCCATGATGCGGATGATGATGGACATGATGATGTAGCAAGACGAGCATGTTCCAAGCTTGGACACTCCAAGCAAGAAATCAATAGCAACACACGAACAGAAACTGCAAACAACTGAACTGAACTTAAAAAGAAAATCCATATCTTGAGTACCATGATCTACTTGCCTCCTGTGCGGATAGGGAAGGATTTGGAGACAGGATCCCTAACCCTCTTCTGCATTCGCATTCGCATGTAGCGTGCATCCACTTCTGTCGACATGGAACCCTGGGAAATACCTCCGAGCATCCTTACCTTTCATCTTCACCCGCAATGTTTTCATGACAAGACTATTCGAGTGGTCGTACTTGCTCGCAAGGCAGAGTAAGCATCAAGGCTAGTACTTTGTGACAGTATTATGATAAACACTTTGCATTCAAGGGGTTCACAATGTTTCACGATTCATTGTTTTGTTAGTAAGTTTTGCATGTTCACTCCTTGGCATGACACAGTCACAGAAAAAGCACGAGCACGATTGTCTATCAAGCATTGGCATTTCCACTGTAGTGTGCCACAGTTGATAGGTCTAGGACGACAAGTCAAGTTTTGATCTCACTTTTGGCATGTATTTGGTGAACGGTTTGGCACTCCGTCACTTTGTTCACATGCATTGCATGCACATTCATTTAGGAAGATTAGTCCTTTTTCAGTCTTTCGACATGGAACGTATATGTTTATGGTTTTGTTCTGAAGTGTTTTCAGAGATATTCCCCAACGAAGATTCTTGAAGAAGGTGGACCCGAGATCATAGACGAAGTTAGAGCATTGGAGCCGCAACAGATCATTCTGTCACTTTCGACGCGGCCCATAGAAGCAAGCATTGTAGACTTTCATTAAGTTCAAGTATGGCTCAACCCACGCAACAGAGTGGGCCGGCGAAAAGTACTTCGCAACATCCCAGGAGTTGTTGGCGGACTCTACGAACGCCATACAGCTCAGTACCAGTACCTCACCTTGAAAAGGGGAGATGTCACGTGCACAACTACTCCTATGTGCATGTGGACAAGCTGTTCCTACCTCTAGGGTTTAGGTAGCCTAGGAAGTGTTATGGCAACCTTGTGAGCCTATACGCAAGCCATGCATGTCTAGGCACTTAGAGTAGCTGCATACCCTCTGATTGCACAACCGGGGATCATTAGCATCAAAACCAAGTACCCAGCATGAGCACTTTGCACCACATGAATCCAGTTTCCAACCACACATGGGAACCACCTCTTATTGGCACTTATTTAATTAATAAGTGACTTATTAATCGTGAAGCCTCTTCTTGCACTGCTCGACCCATCACTTGGCATCTATATAAGCAGGCAAGGGGCGCCAGTAGAAGCAGAAGAAGGCAAAGACGCAAGGAGGCAGGCACCTAGCAAACAGGCAGCACCTCAGGCATTCTCTAGTGTTATCTCCAAAATCGGCCCAACATTTTTGCAGCAAGAAGACCAACGTTTTCAGCATTGAGGACCAGCGTTCTCAGTTTTCAAATTTTCAGCCCTTAGCCTCACTGTACCGCACCACTCGGTAGAAAACCTCGCCTCGGACTTTCCCGTCGCAACAGATCATCTAGAGTTTCCAGTTTCAGCCCAAATCAGCCAGCATTTTCTGTTTTCAGCCTCTAGACAGTCAGCGGTTTGCATTCTCAGCCCTTACAGGAATGGACAGCAACAGATCAGCCCTTGACTCGCAGCGGTTGCAGATCCACAGCAACAGATCTTAGCATTTTCAGATTTCAGCCGTTATCGTTGTCAACATCATCGTCGTCAAGTACCACAATACCTAGAAGCATTGTACCAGACTTTGTGCAATCTAAAGCAAATACCTCTTTAGCAATAGAGAGGGGGGCCCTTGGAGGGGGTTTTGGGACCCCACGTGGGACCAGACCTAGCTACATGGACGCTCATTAATCTCAAGGGATACGATATGCTATTGGTCAAATGCGCAGATCGTCACATCAGCTTGAGATGAGACTGGTAGATTCAGAGGAGTACCAACAAAGGCTAGAACATATCAGTTATGCCTTTTGGAGCAAAAGTCAATTATATATGCCATTGTCCAATGTACTACAAGATACGGCGCCGTTTTCACTATCTTTGAAGAAAAAGAAGAAGAAGAAGAGGGTTTTGGACCATTGTCTAGAGTTATGAGATAACAGGATCACAGATGCCTTGCTTTGTATCATTTCAAGCTGCACACACATAGAGAGGGTCTATTGAGCGGATCAGGCGAAGAGAAAGAGATCACAGGCTTCTTTGGACTAGCTACCATGCAACCAATCAGAGTTTACCCGTACCAGAGGTACATTGATTGATCGAGCCCTTGAGCTCAAGAGATCCAGACGCCCACGATTACAAGGAGCATCCGAACGGAGACTACAGCAGAAGATCGGGACTACTCTACTACAGCACAAGAAACGCCGAGTCAGAGTACTTACCATGGAGGACATTGACGAGATTCGACAGCCACCGATGCTGGACATCTTGGGATATCGACGACGATGATGTTATATACCCTCCTCATCCTCATGAGATTGTATTTTTGTTTTTTGCTAGAAAGCTCTTAGTCACCCCCCTAATAGCTGCCCTACAGTTTTATTTAAATTGTTTTAGTTTGGGTTCTTTCCAAACATTTTATTAAATTCTCTGGAGATATAACTATTTGGGGTCTCATAGGTCATTTTGGCCTTTTAAAGACGTTTGATATAACATTTCATCTCTCTCTCTCTCTCTCTCTCTCTCTCTCTCTCTCTCTCTCTCTCTCTCTCTCAATGGAGACCAAGAGCAACTCACCCGTGTGCAAGTCTCCCTCGACGGTAACAAAAGCAAAATTCATGGTCACGGACAAGAGAATAACACAAGCGGAAAAAGAGATGAAAGAATGGAAAACGGAGATGGAAGGATGGTGGAAAGAAAAGGCCAACCTCATCCAAATGGTCTTCAATGAGGGCAAGCAATGGAAAAGGAGAAAGAAGACTTTCAAGGAGAAGTCCAAGCGCTTCGGGAAGAAGTCTCACCCCTCAAGCAAGAGCTTGCGGAAACTTGAGCGGGGAGTGGACTTGAAGAAGGAGAAATCCAGCCCTCGATGATAGAGGAACTCAAAGTCATCAAAGAACAAGTGCGGAAGATAAAAGAAGAAGAGAAGCAACATGAGGCGAAGACGTCATCGTGGGTAGATGTAACCACGAAAACACAGAAGAAGGTAGATGAGGCCGAGAAATGGATAGAAGTCACCAAGAAAGCGAAAGGGAAAGAACCAACAACCATCCCCACTCCCACAATCATCAACATGACCCTAGAGGAGGAACAAAGGAGGAAGGCTAGAGCTTTACATGTACGAGTGACCGGTCTAAGAGACCGTGATGATGTGGAGGGGGAAGTCAAAGAACTTCTAATTACGATGGGTAGTGAGGCCACTCACACAAAGGCATGGAGACCATTGGAGAGTAGGGAAGAAGAGAGAAGGAAATGGGGAGACTTCCAAAGAGAGAGCATTGATCTTTCACTGCCATGGAGATGGATTTCTTGAAGAAGCGTCCTCCACTAAAGAAGACAAGGATATTCCTTGGGGACGACCTCACACTCTCACAGCTTGCTCATATGTAAGAAGTTATGCCTGAGATAAGGACAGCCTAAGAGAAACGGAAATTGGCCTTCTATAGAGACAGACGAGTGGTTATTATGGAGAGGCGCTCCGCATGACGGCGCGAGACCTATGGGACCACACTCAAAGTTGCTACTTGGAATTGTAATGGATCTTTACGCCTTGATGTGGGTGCTTTTGAGGATAGTTTCACTGGGAAGGGCATCATCTTCTATTGTGACACATTACGCCCCTGGGCAGTCTATGCCACATGTCAGCGGATACAAATGGGAGACAGCTTGCAGACAAGAAACTAGATCAGAGCACAGATGACGAGGCTCAGGGAGAGTAGCAGTCTTATTCAAGGAGGAGTTGCAGGCTGCAGGCATTGATACATATAGCCGGCAGGGATGAGCAAGCTAGGTACATATGGGTGAGACTGAGGGCAGAGACAGGCAGATACCTCTACATTGCTATTTGCTACTTTCCTCCGAGTACGTAAGTATATGCACCACCTAGAGGACAGTCCCCCTTTTCTATTTTGGATGACATATGGGAGTTCTCTAGGGATGGTGACATTATCATCCTGGGGGACTTCAATGCTAGGACTACCCATCACCAGACAGTATTTTATGATACTTCAGAGGAGATGTTGAGGAAGCTGGATGTTGTAGAGATGGGCCTATCTAGAATATTACAAGATGTGGAGCATACTAAGTATGGACGGCACTTGATAGACATGGGGATTGCACATGGATTGGCCATTTTGAATGGCCTTCAGGGATTTCCTGTTGCGGGAGGTTTTACATGCTTTCCACACAGACATGGAGCTAGCACAGTGGATTATGTCATGACATGCCGAGCTTTATCTCTAGTATCCAGGACCTCACCGTTGGACCTAGACATGTTGGTGTGGACACCTTTACACGGGAGACGGACTCTGTCTACATAGATGGGATCTACAGACGCCTATGCGTTGAGGAGCCAGGGCGACGTATGGAGGAGCTTACTACTACACTGACACAAACATTGCAAGATGCAGCAGCAGAGGCAATACCCATACACCCAGCCTAAGCAGAGACGACGTTCTGGGAGCATGCCCCAAAACAGCTAGTATGAAGAGGAGTGCCGCGAGACGAGAGCCAAGCTTCAGAGGGAGGTGCTTTTGGGGGACATCACTCATAGAGAGTCACCAAATTGCCATCCGACGCCTACTGCGGCAGAAGAAGAGAGCATTTTTGGCTCGACTAGAGCAAGATCTATATCAACTATTCTTGAGTCAGGACTCGGGTGAGGCATGGCGACTCTTTCATGAGCACTCCTCCCCTCCTGCCATTACTTCTACAGAGGCCTGGGCCAGTATGCGTCATCTCTGTACACAATTCTTGGACAGCCACCTCTTCCCGACCCCCCCGAGCTATGCCCACACACGTGCTTTTTTCACCGCTAAGATGGTGAAGAAGGCCATTAATAGGATGAGGACTAGGAGAGCATATGATCATGATGGCTTAGTGGCTGAGCATTTTATACATGCCAAGGATTTGCTCGCAAAGCTTTTAGCAATCATGTTCAATCGTGCCATGAGTGAGGGTTTGCCTGATACTTATAGAGTTTATCTAATATTGTACCTATCTTCAAGTCAGGAGACCCTATGGAGCTTGGGAATTATCGCACTATCATGATTGGACACATTTGCACGGTTGTGCGCATCCATTCTTGAGCAACAACCGAGTAGATGGGCAGAGAGGGAAGGTATACGCACACCCGGGCAGACAAGGTTCAAGAAGGTATTTCTACTCTTGACCACATTCTAACACTCAGAGCCATTATTGAGGAGGGCAGATCACATGGGAGACGGATCTATTGTAGCTTTGTGCCATGTGGACTTCCGCAAAGAATTTGACACGATGCCTACAGCTAGATTGATGCGCAAACTATAGAAGCTGGGAGTACCCACAGAGCTGATTTGGGGGATTATGGCATTATGCAGGACAGTAGCGGGGCATGTACGCACTCCAGAGGGATTATCTACATTAGTTAACTCCACTATCGAGGTGAAGCAGGGTTGCCTGCTCTCTCCTACTCTATTTGGTATGTATGTGGAAGAGGTTTCTGACTATATTGAGAGAGAGGGTAATAGAGGTGCACAATTGGCAAGACATGGATTCCAAGTTTGCTCACGACAATGGTCTGTCTGTCAACCTTGGTAAAACCAAGGTTATGGTGTTTAACACCACCCCACAGTTGGCCAGAAGATCAGCACCCACATTTACATACGGCCATGAGACAGTGGAGTATACAAATGCTTACACGTACCTTGGGGTGGTCTATAGTGGACTAGCGTTTTCATTGAGGAGAGCAGCAGCCACTAGACTGACTAGAGCACATGCAGCATTTGGGTGGATTGGAGAGGATGTGTTCACAGATTCAGTTTCAGGAGCCTCGGACGAAGCTCTGGCTTTTTGACACTCTGGTGGCTTCCGCATTGCTCTATGGAGTTAAAATATGGGGGCCTTCATTGGACCATCACGGAAGGTCGGGTCGCGCTGATGGATGGGGAGACATGGAGAAGCCTCTAGTCTCTATGATCTCGCGGCTTATTAGAGCCAAGGCTTCAGTACCACATGACATTATTCGAGCAAAGTTGGCTGCCCCCCCCCACTAGTGGTTGAGACGCTTGACAGATCAATCTCCTTTTTACACCACTTGTGGGACCTCCCCAGAGACAAATATGCCCGCCTAGCACTTGAGTCCTCTCAACAGTTATCTTTGCAAGGAGACACAACATGCTGATATGGAATTCTCCTCACGCCAGAGGCACGTTGATCGATCGAGCGACCGACCTAAGGAGATCTAGATTCCCACGACTACGAAGGACTACACAACATCGACGGAGGCTGCATCAGAGGATACGGATCACTTTGGCTCGAAATGAACGGCGCCAGCGACCATGGAGGAGATTGATGAGATCACCCACCGATCGATGATGGATCTCCTATGATTTAGTTCTATTGAGGATTATACACCCTACACATCTTGTATCAGCCTTCATATCAATTCTCACCCATTATATTCCCACACGCACACCCACGCAATGTTGTATTAGCCCCCAATCACTACTTTCACCCCCATCATCTCTCTCTCTCTCTCTCTCTCTCTCTCTCTCTCTCTCTCTCTCTCACATAAATTCATCGAAGGCGTACATGAAAAGTATTTCAAAATATTGACCCCTTGAACTATGGCAATGCTACACCCTCATATCCAAGTAAAATGAGAGAGCCCTACCACGATCCGCTTATTATGGCCTTAATACCCAAGCTCTCAAACATAACCTTTGAGAGTGCTACCATGCAAGCATTTTTTTTTTTTCCCGAGAAAAAGATCCTTCTATTAGTTACTGAAACTGCCCATAGGGCTACAACCACCTCTTCAAGAGAGGGCTACAACAACCATGGTGGGGAGACTCTCCCAATGAAAAAACCAGCATACATACAATGGGGCTAAATCAAGAAATGAGGGGAGGGAAAAGCCACACAGGTGGTCGGTAGTGCCATCGGAGTACACCCTGGACCATGGTGTAGAAAGGCCCAGGACGCCAAAGTCGAAGGAAAGCCTCTCTGCGCTCCCGCATGCGTTCGGAGCTGCCCTGTAGTTTCTCAAGCTGTCCTTTGAGAGTGTGGATCAGCTCTAGCCAAAAATCGCGAACAGTCTTTGCAGGTGGCAGAGGGCAAGCCTCAAAGATGTGGAAGCAACGGGCCCGCCAGATGAACCAGAGTGTCAAGCCACTGATGAGCGCCCAACACTCCTCTCTCACTGCACCACTCCTGAGGAGTAAGCTCTGTGGCAGGCTAGAGTGTAGGTCGCCCCTCCTGCATCACTATCATCCTGCTGGTGGAAGATAGCTCAAACTGAAGTACCGGGCCCGTGAGGGTGGACCAAGCCGCTGCTCCCCAAGTGTACTGTCAAGCCGTGGAAAGAGCAGGCATCAGCCGAAGAACTGCCGCAGGATTAGTGACGATGATTCTCCACAAGATGGTCACAAGCTGCACATGCGGCCGAGAGACCACTCTGCACTAGCCAGCTCCCAACTGTTGTAGCTCTGTGTGCGACCAGCCACTGAAACAAGGTGACTCGTCTCGACTGTCTGGAGTCCCACAACCTCTCCCAGAAGACTACCAAGAACTCAACTGTGAGACCCTCCTCCTGCCAATGAGGTGTTGCAACGGGGCGGGCCTCTCTCCACGCTGCTAGTATATGACATCCCAATCGAACAGTGTACTGAAAGAACGGGACACCTGGGTGGTCTGCAGAAGAGAAAGGGTCCCTCCAAAGCCACTCACCAGGATCCCATTGTAGTCATGCCCATGCAAGCATTTAATTGAGAAGATTTAGGAACCTATTTAGCCTCGCATCCAATGCAAGTAGCTTATGTACCTCACAATTAAACACGTATGGCAAGCTAGGTTTGCATTCTTCTCTAATGTATCCAAGGTTGTCATTGTACGGTCGTACGGTAAAGTATGGTACAGTATCATACGGGAAAATACGGTATATTTCAAATATATCATATAATTTGGATGAATACAGTGTGTTTTCAAAAAAACTCTTTAAAACAATTAAACAATTACCTCATGACTTAGGACTATACCTATGTCTAAGGTTGAACAGCCTAACAAACTTATGAAAGATGACCTAAGGAGTGGGCACAAAGACCAAAGAATCAAGTTACAGGCTACAAAAAAGTTTTGAAAAGGTTGAACCGTATTTGTATAAGTATGGTCGTACAGATGTATATCGTACGACTATACAACATGGGCATTCGTATGGCGTACGAAAACTTCCATAGATGTATCACACCCTTCTTGCTAATCCCATGTGATGGAGATAATTAGTAGAATCACACCACTTAACAATCATGATGCTTAAAGGCCAGCCATGATGCTTGGGAGACATGGAGAGTTTACAATGCTTTTAAACTTAACAAAACCTAGTAGAATCAATGCATGTTTTTCTTAAGAACTCGTATAATCAAGCTCCAAAGCGTGTAAATTAAGCAACTGAAATAAACTTGCTTTGAAGACTGCACACACAATGCTGCAACAAGAAAGAGTGTAGGTGTGCATATCAGCATACCACTACGGATGTGTGAGTGCTTTGAACACAAGGGGTTACTAAGCTGAAACAAAACAAGAACCTGCAAGATAGCCTATTCACTTACACGCACACACATAATGAATGGAAAAATTGCTTGCAAGATTGGCTGACCTTTGTTAACTTTACAACTGTACAGATTGCGAAATACAGAATTGGCACTTTCTGGTCCCAGTTGACTTGACAACCACGAAAGAACAACAGCCTCACAGTCATCCAGCACTTGATGATTTTTTTCATCAGCCAAGCTTCCATTCAATGCCAGAGAGCTAAGTGTTCTGGATGCAAGCTGTGCAGCAGCGGTATTTATGGCTCGACTACAAACAGGCTTGCAACACTCCTTCAGCGGGTCTATGGATGTGCATGCTGCCAACAAATTGCTCTTGCTAACTACTTTCTCAAATTCTGTCACCGATAACACTGGGCATAAACCCTTTGTAAGATTCTCTGGCTTCACAGAGCACAAAGTGGAAAGAGTGTCATTCGCTCCCAGCTCTGTCAGAAACATCATTGCTTCTCCAAAGCACATTTGTGCGGCCGTGTCGTTCAGTGCAAGTGAGCCTGTTGTGCTACTCAACTCCCCTTGCACAATTCTCATCATACTCCCAAACTGAGGGCAGCATATGACATCCCCTACAAACTTAGCCAAAGGACCCATGCAGTCAACTGCTGTCTTTTGAACTACTCCATCTAATGCTTCAGGTTCCAAACCACATAGTCCTGCTAGTCACAAATACCTGATCATAAATTGTACCGGACATGATCCTTTCATTTACACAGATAAAAAAGGATGTGGAATTGATTAAGTTCAATGTTAATACCAAATGTGGGTTGTGAGACAGGCCCACTTGGTTCAAAGGGATACAAAGGAGAGGAGGGCAACAGAGGAACCAATGAATCAGGGGCAGCGCTAGGTTCCAAGCCAGAGGGTGATGCAGCTGGGCTCATGTATGGTGATCCTACGTACATGATCGCCGGTTCAGGGGATGAAGCTGTTGAAGCCCACACAAATGGGCAGCTCATAAGTGAAATAACGAGTAACAAATACGACCTCCCTGCATAAACAACTAACAGTTAGACATTGCAAGAAATAAATTTGATAATCTACTTGTCTCTCAATTGCTGTAACACAAAAACAACCTGAAAATCAGCAATAATATAAGCTAAAGCAAGCTGCCTTATCCACAACGGCTTCTTGCTTGATTCACACACAAATCTAGTTCTTGATTAAGTGAGAACACAACTCAGGATATTATCTACCATTTGGTTCAATGTCCTTAGAACAGGCATCACACCTATAGTTTCTCTTCAAATCCCTGCCATATTGAAAAGGCTTGATCTCCGCAGCCTAAGGATGGTGCAAGACTTGGAATAGTACACCAGATAGGGGACTTCGAACTTAACAGTTTTTTGTTCACAGATAAGGATAGTGATTTGTTACATTGGTATCATAATTCCAATAATAGTTCTGTAAAGCACTGACACATTTGCTGACCAAAGAGCAACAATCACACAGCCCCGGACACCAAATAAAGTGTTAAATGCTTCCAAAGATAAAGCATAAAGCGGGAAACCATTGAACTTACCTTCAAACTCTTACAGCATAATAGGACCCTTTAAAGCTCAACATAAACTAGCTGCTACATGCTTATAATCCTAGGCTTATAAAGTAACTGGTACTACTACTAATGTAGTACTCACAGAACTCACGTGCAAGGTGCAAAGAATAGGCAGCTCACCAAAAGTTCGAATGGACTGGAAGTGCATGCTTGCAGCAGCAGCACACTCAAGGCCAAGCTCACAATCCCAGCCACCCCAGAATAAACTTATAAACCAAGCAAAACAGAAAAGCTCATAGACAAGATTACTTATAATGGGGTAATTCTATAAGGATGGTAACCTTAACACTATGGCAGTACTTGATGCACGCTTGCAAAGCCACTACATCTAAGGAAGAGCTCACAATACCAAATAGCCAGCCATGTAAAGTCCCGAAGACTGGACCAATGAACCAAAGCTACAAAATTGCTAGAGTAGAGAAGAGAACCATGCAGGAGGAAGAAAATGAAGCCCTTCTTGTATTTGCAAATGACTGGCGTCTAAGTGAGAGGAATGCCTGATCGTTCAAAGTCATGCTACTCAGTAGATGAGTGCCCAAATGTGCGTCAGTAACATAATACTGGCAAAGAAAGGCACACACTTCTCTCTCTCAACACAGCAAAAGTAGAAAAAAAGTTACGAAAATTTCTCTTGCTGCAGGTGTATGCCCAAAGCTGAAAATTTGAACATTGAAAAGGGCATACTCATGCTGGTTTTTTGGTTGTTGGACACCATCTGCAGTATGTCAGCGAGCACCCACAATCATTCCCGGGTCACTCCCAGAGAAAGGACTTTCAAACATGATGAGGTTTGGAAATGTATGGAGAGGAGTAGACCGCTTGCTTAAGATGCACATCGAAGGAGCCCACCCTTTGATCAAGGCTGATTTAGGATGAAGCGCAGTTTCTGCAAAAAAGCCCACAATGCGGGTCAAGGTGACTGCATGCACTGTGGAAAAGCAGTACATAAGGGCTCCTGAGTTATTGTGTGTGTGTGTGTGTGTGTGTGTGTGTGTGTGTATGTGTGTGTACGTGCATGTGTCTCTTGTTTGTTGACGAAGGGAAGGGAGAAGAGGGTGTTTGAGAGAAGACAATAGGAACTAGAGTACACTGTAGTACCTGTCGCTTGAAGAGATGCGGTGACAGAAATATGATCGCAGGGAGTAAAAGCCGATCTGCTCGTGGGCCGTCTCTCTCTGCCGCATTTGCATTTGCTCTTGAAACCAGCATTAAAGCGTCCAAAATCTGCACAACTACCGTCTTCGCTACCCCAAAATTGAGGCTCACGACTCACGAGTCACACCCAAGGCGAGCGAGCCAAGTCGAAGCTCAGTAAAGTGTCGATGAGCAGTAGCTGAGAGCTCGAGCTAAAGAACACTCACAAACAGATTACAAGCACACCCATATGCAAATTTTCCGAGCTACATTTTGCAATTTACGCAGCGCTCTCTCTGTGTGGTGGGTTGTTTCCATACTGCTGACAAGCGCAGAGCCTGCTCCTTTCTAGGTAGGCCGGTGTAGGGTCCAGAGCAGCAGCAGCAACAGGTTGCGGCTGATTATTAAAGCCTCCAGCTCAGCCTTCATAAGTGAGCTTCTTCCAAGAAAAACTCTCAAGGTTTTCAATGTGCCACTTTCGAGATAGTGCTGAGTGGTCAGTGGGGACTGTGATGTGAGAAAGCTCACTTTGTTAGTGCGTATCTAAGGCTTAAGCACTAGGAATGAGATGGCCAAGACTAAAGAGACGTTTCTCTAGTGAGATCAGGATTAAGCGTATGAAACAGGTGGGCGTAATGTAGGGTGCAAAAAAATATTTGTCCCTTGACAACAAAAGTTCCTCCAAGTGAAGATGCAATCCGAAAGAGCTTAATTTTCAGAATTTTTGAACTATTATCTTGTATGTATTAACATAGTTTCTTTTGTCTTAGTGTCATTCAAGCACATTAGTCACATTCTCAACCGGCTCTAGGCTAAGGTCAAGTTCAAATGTCCTGGCAACAATAATTTGCTTTTCATTCTTTCCCCATTCTCGTTGGAGGCACATGCAACACTTAAGCTTTTACTTTTGGGAGGCCCACCCACCAATCAGCGCTAGTCAAGTGATAAGGTGCCAGTTCTTGCAGAGAATCGTAAGTTTAAATCCCAATCTCTGCTTTTTACGCTAAAAAGCACATTGCAATTGCAGATTTTCGTGAAGCCACGCACGATTTGGTGTGGGTCTGGAAATAGAGCTTCATCTTTTGGCATGATGGGAGATCGCCACAATGGACATACACTCCTTTATACTTATGTCGCTGCCCCGTCTGAACCCAGACTAATCTAAGACAAACCTTTCTTGCATAGTGGTGTTATGTGTGTCACTAAATGGTGACTCCGATTCAACAGTGCCTTTTCTCACCTTTTCTGGAATAAAGTGAAAATAGAGGAGAGACTCTCCAAAATGTCAAAAAAGTGGAAGATACACTCTTCCACTACACAATCATGAAAATGATCAATCGAATCAAAATCAAAATCGATGCTCATATATGCATTAAAAGACTCCACAATCTGTAGGCATAAACAGTGTCACTAAACCAAGTAAGCCCAATCTAGGACAAACAGCTCAATCGAGCGTAAAGCACATAACCATATACGGAAGTAGTGAGCAAACAATGCTCAAAACGCATCCCATAAGAAAACTGCCTGCAAAGATCTGCCAATGGTCCAAAAACCTGTAGAACTTGTAAAGCTTGTATGACTGCTTGTAACTTGAAACTCGATCACTCTCAAAGTGGGAGTCACGTTTGACCATTAAACCATCATATAGTAAATTGTAGATATGCACAACCATTAAACCGTCAGTGTCTCAGTAGCAAAAAACCACATACGTTATACACCTGGCAATCATCCTCACTTCTGAACGAGTGGCTCATGACCGTCAAAGCCAAATCACCAAGGAGACACTGCAGATCCAAACCACTCCAATCCTGACTAGAGGGGAGCCGATGTTGATGTCTCTTGGTCGTCTCCTGCTAAATTGAGGCCTAGATGCTGGGGGGAAACCATCACAGCATACTATTCCAGATGGGCATGGGAGGGGAGCCGGAGGCAAGGCTACGCCAAAGGAGAGCCAAATTGCTCTCTCTCACTCTTGCTATGTCAAAGCCAAGAAGTAAATGTCGATGCGGCCTTCCGCTATTGGATGGAAGTCGCTAGCCGAGGCCGTAGCGACTGATGGTCGAAGCCAAGAAGAACGCTGAAAGCCAAAAAAATTTAGAGATACGGTAGAAAGTGTGCTCATCAATGCCAAGACCGAGGCGAGGGTCGATACTCTCTCTCTCTCTCTCTCTCTCTCTCTCTCTCTCTCTCTCTCTCTCTCTCTCTCTCTCTCTCTCTCTCTCTCTCTCTCTCTGCCGATGCCGCCGAAGCCCTAGCCGTTGAGGCTCGACGAGGAAGGAGTAGTCGATGACATGAAGCCAAAATTTGTGTTGTCACAATCCAAAGCCTAAATGTGAGATCCAAAGCTTGCCGAAGCTTCTCTGCTACCAAAGCTTCTATCTCTATGGGTTGCTGAATCAGTCCTCCCGCTTCTCTCTCTCTCTCTCTCTCCTGTTGATGTCGCTCTCAATGATGAGTGTGTGTGTGTGTGTGTGTGTGTGTGTGTGTGTGTGTGTGTGTGTGTGTGTGTGTGGACACTCTAAGATAAGAGAAAATTAATGTGCTTATTTTTTTGTTCTCTGCCGAATTATGTGTGTGTGTGCGTGCATGTGTGTTGTTGTTTTTAAACTTATACTTATGCACAAAAGAACATAACAATTCAAAAAACATCTGGCTTTAGACAAAGGACAATGATTAGCACAAAAACAATTCAGTCTTTAATTCATTTTTGTTCATCATAGTGAAAATGAGGTATCATTCTAGTATTTTGTATATAAGATAGTCAAGAACAACTAATTTTGAAGTGAAAGAGGCCAGGTTTGACAGTGATGGACAACAGTTAAGCCAAAAAGATCCTAAGTAAAGATAGAGTCCTCACCTGAATCCATATAAACAAAACAACAGATTCTTTAACCTTGAATATGTATTATAGGTGTCATTGAACCTATCAGTTATTATCTATGTCCTACTTAAAGCCTTTTTTAATTTATACCTACCATCCATGTAGTGTTAAATATCAGCAAGTATCCATTCTCAGAATAGTAAGTTACATATGAAAGTGACATGTGTGTGTGTGTGTGACACACTCACACACACACACACACACTCACACCCCATTTGAAAGGGTGCTCGTTTTGACCGTTGCTACTTGACTTCTGCGCCCAAGCTCCCAAGCTTTGCTCAATTTTCAGTAGATGCCCAATTTTGCACGCTCTCGCTTCAACCTTTTAGTTAAGCACTACTACTTGCTTGCACTTTGACTGCAAAGCTCTTCAAGCTTGCTCGATGCTCTGTTGCACCCGCTTCAGCTGCCCACAAAGCTGCAAGTTGTGGGGATGTCTTTTGAGTGTTTCACCTTTGCGCAATTTTGCCCAGTTTATAGTGCCTAGCTCTACTGCATTCTCTGCTCGTTAAATATAGATATGTCCAACGTGCTCTTCCTCTGCTCTATCGAGATTCACTTAATCAATCCTACCCACTTTTGCTTGATCCTTTCATACTTGCCCATAAGCTTCAAGATGCTCACCTGCTTAATTCTCTGCAGCTTTCAAAACTATCCAATGCTTAGCTTTGCTTTCGACTCCTACTTGGTTGATTCTCCATAGGGAGTACATGGTTAAGATGCAACAAAACCTTTCACATCAACTTCCAATGACTACATGGATGTCCATAAAAAAAAGTCCAAAAGATGTGCAAATGCAAAATTATAAGTTTGGATTGGATGCAAGATAGCAAGTGGTTTGGAAGATGGTATGCATTACAATTGCTTCATGATGCATCAATAGAATCCAAAGTGAATGAGGTTTTTTTACAACACCAGTGTATCACGGCTTGGGAGAAATTGGTTGCTCATGCCTCAAACATCACACCACATTTGTTTCCCTTAACTACCAAACCATCTTCTTTGTCAAATGAGGAAACAACGCCCACCCTTACAAGATCAAATTGATCCCCATGAGTGTAATCCACACTATTGTCTCAATTTGGCTCAGCTCTCATTCTCTATAATGCAAGACATGGTGTTGGGGCATGGGCAAGTAGTGCCATTGAAATGTACTTAAAGCCGCCATAAAGTTTGTGAGTCTATCACACCCTACTTGAGCTCTCAGCTTTTGATCACATTAGAGCTTACCTTCCCCACATTTTTAACCATGAGATCTCCCATGCACGATGTGAAGTCTCTAGTGGAACGCTCATTTCCACAATTCTTGAGCATCAAGAACACTAAAACCAAATACATTTTCAGCCATAAGCAAAAAATGCTTGAAGCACATAAATACTTCAAAATTTTCCTTAAGCTTAGCCACCCATGTGAGTAGTCATCAATGACAGTAACAAAGAACAAATGATTCCCAAAAGAAAAGGTGTGCATTGGACCACAAACATCATTGTGTATAAGCTGAAATGTGTGAGTGGGCCGCACATAATTATCCTTTAGAAACTTAGAACTCTATCTTTTGCCCAAAATACAACCTTCAGAGACATGTTTCAATGGTGCCTCGAGAGGAGGCAACTAAGCAACCATATCATATTTTTCCTAATGAAACGAGTTGATAAAATTTGAATGACCAAAACAAGCATGCTAAAGTTTTGCATATAAAATAGCCTTCAAACAAAAAACTGCACATGTTTAATCTTCCACACATTGCTTGTAGACATTGAGCTTATACATCCCACAAAACATAGTACCAAATGCCTCAATAGTATCATCAAAACTGAGATCATGCATGGTATACTTATCACCCACAACCTTGAGTACAAGACCAAGTTTTGCAATTGCAGACAAGTATGTACAAAGCATTCAAAATTGTGAAAGAGTTGCCACTTGTTGCAATAGTAAGCACAATCTTTCCAATCCCCTAAATTGGATATGAGGCATTGTTGGCATGCGCGATTGTATTCGACTGTATTCTCATTAGGGACAATCTCACAGGAAGTGAACAAATCACAATGAGACGTAATGTGCTTAGTTGCACTAGTTTCAAAGTACCACACATGATCCATAGATTCTGCTCAATATATGCATGGTATACTTATCACCCACAACCTTGACTACAAGACCAAGTTTTACAATTGCAGACAAGTATGTACAAAGCATTCAAAATTGTGAAAGAGTTGCCACTTGTTGCAATAGTAAGCACAATCTTTCCAATCCCCCTAAATTGTATATGAGGCATTGTTGGCATGCGTGACTTTATTCTCATTAGGGACAGTCTCATAGGAAGTGAACAAATCACAATGAGACTAATGTGCTTAGTTGCACTAGTTTCAAAGTACCACACATGATCCATAGATTCTGTTCAATATATGCATCATGAACAAATGAGTCATATTGACGTTGAGCGCTAAAAGCCCATTCTACATCTTGCACAATGTTTATCAAATCTGCATTGGCATAAGTAACTGCAATGCCTGCATTTGCCTCTTTCTTTTGAGTCTCTTTCGCCCATAATCTTACGGCATTTCTTGACGAGATGATCCACAGTAATGAAATTTCAACTTCTTCTTGCCTTTATCGCCAAGCTTCTCAAGCCTATTGATATTTGAAGAAGTAACAACCGTGGGGGTAATCCTGCTACTTACAGAAGCATTGAAGGTGGCAACAATAGCATTCTTCTTTTTCTCTGCAACCACAAATATCTATTCACTTGCACATTGCTTAGCCCTATTTGTTCTGGATTGGGCCTCTCACAATTATATAGAGACAAGATGTTAAAAGGGTTTCCACCATCCACTCTAATCTTATGCAAAATTAGCAAGAAATTCACATTAATGTCGATACGAGGGACATAGTATCCCTAACTAGGGCATGGAGGTGACAAGAACTTGTCAGGTCCTTAGAACACAATATCAATGTAGGTTGCAATCATATACCCACCCTCAAATGGCCTCAAAATCATCAAGGGATATATTATGAATGTGAGTCAATCTCTATTGTTTTGTCAACCAAACAACACCCACAAACTTGTAGGGATGATAATCATGATTAGGATGGCCAATCATGTGGTCTCAGAATCACCAAAAACATGTGGTTACAAAAATGATACTGTCCTTATGCCTACTTTTTTGCAAGGAAAAATCAGGGTGTAAGGTATCATATAACTTAGAAATATTAATCTCTACCTAATGCAAGTGATGGTTTGTCAAATGATGCCTAAATCACAAGTTACGATGACAGACAGGTGGTACGGAGTCACAAACAAATGTAAGATATAGTGCGAGAGACTTACATCAACTTGAAGAGCCTTCACTTGGCAACATGTAGCAATGCTCGAAATAAAATTGTGACACATAAGAAGGAGAAATGAGTACATAAAGCTTGTGGGTACACACCTCTCATTGTCGTATGTTCAATAGAGTTTCATCTCATTTAATAACTTATCAAAGAAGGTTATAGAAGTTACCTTTATACTTTGGCCAAAGTTTGGGATTTGGTCCTTGGACCAAAATGGCTCAAGAATTGACAAAATGAGTGTCAACAAAAATGACAAATGCAATTTGGAAGCTTGTAGGACTATCTCAATGAAATTGATTCATACTTGCATCCAGAATAATCAATCTTGACAAGTCGAGATGACAAATCAAGTGGCTGACATTGTATATCAATAAAAACATTTCAAAATATGGCTACACAATCTTTACTGAGCAGCTCCTCTTAGCTCATCAGCTAACATTCCCCCCTCTTAGGCCATGTCATTCCTTGACACAATGGTCAGGGTGCTAGGTAGTTTGTTGGGGTTCGGGCCTTCTCTCCCTTTTGCAATTGCTCCAAAACTTCTTGGTACTCTAGTTGCAACACTCTGAACTATAGTCTAAATGTGAATCTAAACCATATTCTGAGTTGCTTTCATTCAATGTCTCATAATCTGAACTGTCTACCTCATTTCATTCCAATCGTTTATCAGAAGTCAAGTCATTTGAAGTATGAGTCTCTGAAGTCGGAGTCTCTCATCTACCATTGGGTCATCTAAATTCATTGAATTATTTTGAACCTTACTCTAGAATAGCTGTCATGTTGGGGCGACAACACAAGAATCTCTCTCACACACATGCTCTCAAACAGAGAATAGATACTCACTCCATGATCAGATTCATCAGAAAACACAATTAGACAACTTCAGAGTCAGCATACAGAATATAGAGAAAAGATCAGACAGAGCAAAGAACACCATGGCTAAAGCTTCTCTTGCATTTCCCTACTCAGAACTCGTCCAAATACAAGTACCAACTAATGGTTATAACTGTCCAACCCAAAAATGTTCTTGGCATAAAATATCAGACTTATCAAAATCCGACCTAACAGAAATTTTACCTAGCAATATTTCGACCAAGCAAATATTCAGACCCAGCAATATTCAGACTCAACAAATATTCGGCTGACCAAATATCAGACTCAGCAATAATCAGTTTCAGTAAATATCTAACTGACCAAATATCAGAGTCAGCAATAATCAGACTTAGCAATATATACGACTCGGCAATATCTCTGTCAACATGTCAAGCGATCTATCTCATTCCATTGTAGCGATTAAAATGGTGAGCTAAAGCTCTTGATAGAAACCACTCACAACTTACGATTCAAAGCTAGTTAGTTATTCACCATGTAGATGCTAAGAATGAGGAAGAAGAGCCACCAGAATGGTTGAAGAGCAAGGTTATATCGGTACACTTGACAAAGCATTAGAGTAGAATTTTGATGGCCTTTATCCACATTCACAAGGAGAGGAGACAGAAGCAAACCCAAGCATCAAAGAGACTTATTGTGCGTCGAGTATCTAAACATTTAGAACAGTTAGGTCTAAGACATTCAGAGAGGATTGAATGATGCTCTCAGTCACACAATTCTTGCCATGCTACTGTGACAAGGGCAAAGCCAAAGTCAATAGTGATGCTAGTGAGTCATGCACACATAAGCACAAGCATTTGGAGTTAATGGCCAAATTGCATAGAGAAAAAGAGCCTAAAATAGTTACAGAAATTGATGATGACTATCATGTTAAACTAAGGAGATGGGAGGCAAAAACGAATGACCAGGACAAGCCGAAACATTGGGAGAAAGAAACAAGCCACCATGACAAATGATATGAAGATAGACTTTCCCACATTGAAAGATAACAAAAGGGATGATCCAGATGTTTGTATCCAAGATTTTGAGCAGTATGTAGACCTCAAAGATGTTAATGAAGATGATTGGGTAGAATATTTCTCTCAAATTATGAAGGATGTAGCCTGAAAATGGTCCTACCATTATCCAACATGTAGGGTGAGAACGTATAGCAAGTTAAAGAAAACTTTTTATTGGAATATGGTGAGAACGGAGGGGATGAAGATATCCTTGGTGGACATTGTGCTTGGTAATATGCTTTGGTTAAATCTCAATAGATTATTGGCAAGTGTCCTATATAAGTGTTGTCTTTTGGGAATGCATGAGTATGGGATATGCCCAATAGGGGTGGGCAAGAAGTTTTAGGTAGCGTCACAAGCTTGAAACACTCACACCCAATGATAATCAACTTATTGGAGCCATATCTGTGTCAATTGTCCTCCTCCAAAACCTCTCCTTCCTAAACATTTCTTACACTCTTCTATCAGCCTCAATCAAACTAAGCTCTCTACAAGGATTGGGAGAATACTATTGCAAGGGTCAATTTTGAGCTCATGTTTCTTCAATGAGCTCCATGCATAAAATCCTTGGCGTCAGTCTTCTTGATGGTGAAACCAAATCTGATTCTAAAGCCACTAATTAAATTATGTATCAATCATTGCTTTATTCTATGTTGGAATTTAGAGTTGCAGGAAAACACACACAGCTTGGAGAAGACGAAGGAAGCTCAAGGCACACAACAGAGAGTGTATTACTTAGTGTGCAATGGAAAGATAGATAGCCCTAGAATGAATGGGCGTATATACAATGCACGGGGGCAAAAACCTCCTAGAGAGGGAAAAAATTCCCCAGCGGTCCTAAGTGTGTTCACACACATCACTACCACATGTATATGGTAACAAATCCCCCCGGGAGTGATGAGGTGAACGAGAGCTGGCACATGAGTAAAGGGAAGTGGCATGCCCTGAGGACATGATTAATCCACAAAGGGGAGTAAGCCCAAAGCTTTGCGGAAGGCTTCGAACTTCTCACGAGACAATGCCTTTGTGAAAAGATCTGCAAGGCTGTCTTGTGTTGGCACGTAAGCCAAGCTGATCCCTCTTGCTGAAAGCCTCTCCTTGACATAGTGGTAATGCACCTCAATGTGCTTTGTGCGAGCATGAAAAACTGGGTTTCTCGCAACTGCTAATGCGCTCTGACTATCAGTGTAGATAGTGTTGGTAGTGTCCAACACCCAAATCAGCCATATGTAGTCTGAGCCATACACACTCAACCGTAGCTGTGAAGACTGCCCTGTTTTTAGCCTCACAACTCGAAGTGGCCACAGTAGGTTGCTTCTTGCTCAACCATGATATACATGAATTGCCAAGCATGAAACAAAAACCACTTGTGGACACTCACGTGTCAAAACAACCAGCCCAATCTGAGTCTGAAAAAACATGTAAGTCTGGTAGTAATGATCCCCCCATAGGATAAAACAAGCCAAGATGTAAAGTGCCACTCAAGTAGCAAAAAATCCTCTTGACAATTTGCCAATGCTTAGACCCTGGGCTATGCATAAATCTGTTGACCCGTGAGACTACAAACTGAATATCCGTCCTCGTGTTGCATACATACATGAGGTAGCCAACAGTAGTTTGGTAAAGATTGACATCAACAGGATCACTAGCATCATGTAGACTCAACTTCAAACCTGTTTCCATGGGAGTGGCAATAGGTTTGCAATCCACAAGTCCAAACTTACATAGCAATGTCTCTATGTAACTTTTCTGACACAAGGCAATACCACCATCACACTGCTTAAACTGTATACCCAAGTAATGATGCAACAGCCCCAAATCCTTCATCTTGAAAGTAGCATTCAAATCAGCCTTAAATTCAGCAATACATGCCTCATTGAAACCAGTGATCAACAAATCATCCACATAAAGAACAACAATGAGAAGTACATCACCCTCATGATTGACATACAATGTGCTTTCTGTTGGACCGTTACGAAAGCCTCATTTGACCAAATGAGTGTTAGCTTTCTCATACCAAGCACGAGGAGATTGCTTCAACCCATACAAAGCCTTCTTACATCTGCACACTTTGTCCTTTTGTCCTTTCTTGACAAAATCGCGAGGCTACGTTACATAAACTTCCTCAAATATGTCACCATTCAAGAAAGCAGTAACAATGTCTGATTGATATACATCCCAACCAAAATGAGATGCCAATGCACATAGAAAACGAACAAGTAGTCATAAAACAGTGGGAACAATAGTTTCTTTATAATCTATGCCTATTTGCCACGCATAGCCTTTTGCAACAAGTCGAGCCTTATGGCGATCAACCTCACCATTCGGCTTGCGTTTCAACTTTTAAACTCACTTTGTACCAATGGCCTATTTTCCAGGAGGCAAATCACATAAAGTCCATGTGTCATTTTCTATAAGTGCATCATATTCTGAATGCATGGCATCCATCCAATTTTCTGAATTCTGTGCTTCATCAAAAGACAAAGGTTCCTCAACATCATGTAAGCTAGACACAACCAATGCATAACAATCTTATGCATAAGAGGCATGGCGAGAACCTGTACGAGTACGACTAGACAAAGGTGCATCCAATTTACTGTCATGCTAAGTGTGCACCAACCATTTTGGCATACCTCTAGCATGCTCATTTTTAGCCCTTTCCTCGTCAAGTACATCATGTACATCTGCATCAATAATAGGCTGATCTGTAACATTTTTAGAAACCCCCATAGGTTGTACATTTGCCTCATTATTGGAAGTTACATTCATACTTCCACCACTGAAAAGAGGCAGTAAAGTGTCATAAATATCCTTTGAGCTTACATTACTGTCTCTAGTACATGACAACAAAGGCTAAACAGAATCTTCCACAAACACAACATCATGTGAGACCAAAAAAAGCTTTGTTTGTGGATGGTACAATCTGTAACCTTTGCTTTCAGCACTATAACCAACAAAAATACATTTGACAGTCTTATCATCCAATTTTCTGTGTTGCGCTTGTGGCACTACACCATAAGCCAAACAACCAAAAACACCGTGTGCTCAATAGATGGCTTTCTATCATGCCATGCTTCATATGGAGTCATAGACTGCAACGCTTTTGTAGGACACCTGTTCAGTACATAAGTGGCACACATGACAGCCTCGAGCCAAAATGAATGTGGTAAAGCTTGACTCTTGACCATACATCTTGCCATTTCCGTAAGAGACTTGTTTTTCCTCTCAGCAACACCATTTTGCTGAGGCATATATGGCACTGTACATTGGTGTTTTAAGCCACGACTAGCCAAAAATGCATTAAATTCATGAGACATATACTCCCTCCCTCAATCGGAATGGAGGGTGCCCATAGTACATATCGAGACATTTTCAGACATAGCAAGAAATTGCTTGAAGCATGTGAACACTTCGGACTTAGCTTTCAACGGATATACCCATGCATGCTTGGAGTAGTCATCAATGAAAGTCACGAAGTACAAGTAATTTCCCAAGGACGGAGTTTGCATAGGCTCACAAACATCACTATGCACAAGTTGAAATTTGCATGTAGCACGGACTGACACATCCTTTAAAAACTTAGCACGCTGCATTTTACCCAAAATATAGCCTTCACAAACATGTTTGACAAGTGCTTCAAGAGGTGGCAAAGAAGCAACCATATCAGATTTCTGCAAACACAGCAAACTAGTAAAATTCAAATGCCCAAAACGTGCATGCCACACTTTTGCATCTGAAACAACCCTTGAATCTGCAACTGCATTTGTAAAATTTTATCCACACTTTTCATACAAAGTGAGCTTGTACAACCCACAACACAAAAAAGCCAGATGCAACAATTTCATCACCAAAACTGAGATCATGGACTGTACATCTGTCATCCACAAATTTGACTACAAGTCCAAGTCTAGCAAGTGCAGATACAGACAAAAGATTCTCCTTGATCCTAGGTACATAAAGTGCACTAAATGCCCATTCTGCATCAACATCAGCATCACAATCTCCTTGGACAGAAGACTCTACAATTGCTGCACCTTTATTAGACCCTGTAGTGGATCCAACCTCTTTCTTCTTTGCCTCTTTTGCCTTCAATTTCGGACACTGCTTGAACAAGTGATCATTAGCTTTACAATAATGGCAACGCATCTTCTTTTTGCCCTTATCACCATAATTTCCAGACGAAGTGCTGCCAACAGAAGCATTAGGAACATGCGATTTTCCACTCGCAAAATAACCGTAAGAAGTGGCTGCATTGGTGTTACAACCCTTTCTTTGAGAAGCAATAAAATCCTGTTCAATTGCACGCTATTTAGTCCTATTTTTTCTGGAAAGTGACTCTTGCAATAGCAATGTGCACAATGCATCAAACTTGTCAACTTCAGGAATTCCTTGGATCATAAGTCTCCAAGTACTAGCAAAAGTCTGGTAAGAGTCTGGCAAGGCATCAAGAACAGTCTGCAAAAGGGAACTGTCTGAAATAACTTCACCTATAGAAATAAGTTGCTCATTGATATTCTTGACACCAGCAAGAAAAGTGTCCATATCATCTTCCTCATGCATAATCTTTGACTCCAGCTCTTTACGCAGCAATGCAATTTTTGCCTCATCGCGGCTTGCATAAAGACTAGCCAGAATATCCCAAGCCTCTTTGCAGATTTCATTGAACGAATGTGAGGAGTAATGGTGCGCTTCACAGACAACGCAATCAACACACGAGTCTGCATATCCTTTACATCCCAACGAGTTTGCAACTCTAACAGCAATAATCCTTGCCGCAAGACGTGCAACATCCTCAACATCGCCTACATCCTCACAACCAGGACGTACATCAATGCCCTGCACAATATTCTAGACACCCTTTGATAAAAGAACATGTTGCATCATGTAAGCCCACATAGGATAATTGTCCCCATCCAATCTGTCCTCAGTAGCAAACATCTTGAATACATTTGTGTTGTTGTTAACCATGGTAAATGCTGCACTTGATGTGAAAACTGCTCGAAAAAAGGATAAACAAAGCGGGAACAACACGTGCTATATAGCACAAACCATAGAAGACTGTAAGGACCTGTTATGCAGAAAACGACACTGACAAAAAATTTGTACAAAATGACAAAATAGCATGTGTACTACTGCATGTAGTGGAAACGGAGGCCAAAATGAGCCCATAACTTTTTTTCAACCTGAGAACGCTCTCCAAAGCTCACTGAAATCCAAGAAAGTGAGCAGGCGCGTGCTGGGGCTGCTGGCGACAGCCCGGGAGGCCACAACTTGCTCTGATACCAATTGCTAGAATTAGGGTTGTAGGGAAACACACACAGCTTGGAGAAGACGAAGGAAGGTCAAGGCACACAACAGAGAGTGTATTACTTATTGTGCAATGGAAAGATAGATAGTCCTAAAATGAATGGGCGTATATACAATGCACAGGGGAAAAAACCTCCTAGAGAGGGAAAAAATCCCTCGACGGTCCTAAGTGTGTTCACACACATCACTACCACATGTATATGGTAAAATTCTAGAGGATAAATCATTGCCATTGTGAGTGCATTAAAATAAGAGTTTGCTTGATGTTTCATTTCCAAAATCATGTGTACATATGGTATACATGGAAAGCACATCGGATAATTAAAAAAGCTAGCATCTAACTTGTAAACTTATTTTTTGATTCATGTAAATTTATTTGTTGCCATTATCTAAAGATACCTATGATTTCTCAGCAATCTCCACAATTGCAAAGCAAAGACATAGAGGTTTCACATATGGAATTAATATCTAATTCTGATAAAAAAATTACCTGATGCAACCTAAAAACATTACTAAAAAAGAAAGCTCTTTGCGTGCTACACTAAATTGGATGGACATCACAATAAATGAAAGAAACATGCACGATCCAATTGCCAATAATTTCAAGTTTGTATTAGAAACTACATGGCGCAACTCTACTTCCGTTCTTTATAAATTTCAAAGAGACATTGTATCAAGTCTTCATGATGCTTTTGTATGACACTCACTTAGTATGTGCACAATACTTCTGTGATATTTTGAAAAACTTTCATAGTATGAAAAGTTTGCTTTGCTTTTATTTGTTGTTCCTCAAAATTCTTGCTCCTCATATGCAAGCTTTTTGAGTTGCAAATATGTTCAAATGGGCAAGTTGCCGATCATGTTAGCGCTTCCCTTGGAGTATACATTAGGTAAGTGGTTTACACAAAAAATGTTCATGATTTTATTCTAAAAATTTAGGGAGAGTATTAAGCATCACAAATGTGTTTCGTGAAATTCTTTGATTGATATGTATATATGTTTGTTTCTTAAAAATTTGTCAGAAATATAATATTGTGCGCTCCTTGCCTCACTGTCAAAGCAAGGGACTTGCCAATACACCGTGTGCGAGCCACAAATGGCTCCAAGCACACAACAAGCCTAAACTAGCAAGCTCAAGAGAGCAAAGGGTGTGTCACTCACCGCTCTACGCTCGCCTCCGTGGTGGATTCCTCGCCGCGATGAAGAAGAAGCTGCAGTTGTGCCGCGCTCAACCGCTTCGCCGCCGTCGTGCCTTCGTAATGCTCGATCGCACACACACTCTCCCTCTCTCTCTCTCTCTCTCTCTCTCTCTCTCTCTCACATACACACACACACAAGGAGGTGAAGAAGAAGAAGATGGAGATGGAGATGGAGATGGAGCAAGAGCACTCTTCTATTGCACAAATGAGAGAATGAGTGAATTTTAGGTTTAGTTGGCTTTTATATGAGCTCACCCCATTCACACATGGGCGCCCATGCTTAGCCAACTAATCCCTTGAATGTCCCAGTTAGAGTGAACCTCTCATCGGCGATCACTCTTACCCTTTTCCTATTGGTCCGACAAGCCCGGTACCTGACTCTACCAAATACATAATACACGTCCGTCGTAGGTGATGGGGTGTCCGTGAGCCGTGAGGGTTAACATGTCCCCCTTCCTGATGTAGATTCCGTCCTCGGAAGCTATTGAGTTGAAGCTCGTTCGTCGAGGTGGAAGAGCATTTGAGATGAATGTCCTTAGCCTTCTTCAGTCACTGCAAAATCAAACAACATTGGCACAGTAATTGCATTCTCATAAGTGATTAAAAAGCATATGCAATTTTAGGTAGACAAATTGATTGGTAAAAGAATTTCAAACAATTTGTCAGCAATGAACATTAAATTGCAATGTAATCAAATGCATAAACAGATGTAAGGGAAAAAATTAAACAAGTCTGGGGTCGCTAATTTGACGATCGAAAGGCACTAGAGATCGAATATTAATACCATGGATAAGCTTCTTAATTTTATGTGGTCAATTAAGTTGTTTAATCGCGAGAGCCAAGTATTCATGTTCAAGGGCTGACTAGAGGCTATATCTAGAAGACCTTGTAGTTAAGCTACCATAAAAGGAATTTCTCATGAAATCATCGCTTGACTGATTACTTTTTCTTTGACCCCCCAAAGTCTTTTCATAGTGATTCAATTTGATGTGTGTGCTTATTTTGTATGCGTTGGGTTTTTTGCTTTTCAAGGAAAAGCGCCCACACTGGGAACCTCTAGGGCTCTAGTACTATAGGCAATACATGTGAGTGAAGTACCAAATCAAGCTGAGATTTCTCTTCCAACTTAAGATTTTACAGTGTGGCACTTTGATTTTTTGTTTGTTCATTTTCAGCATTTTAATTTTGTAACTTTGGGGGGTCATATAACACTGATACACCTCCCCAGGCTCATCACACTAGTAAACTCCCTTTATAATACTTAAGCTAAAGGTCAATAGGGTCAAGCCCACTAGAAAGCCCTAGTACATTTCACACAATGCTGCCTAAATCGGATTAAGAACCTAAGTAACCATTGATTATTAGGAAGGCATTCCCCATGGTATTAAGAGAAGATCTCTAACACCTAACTTGGTCAAACTAGCTTAGTTGGACTTCTTGATTTTTAAACCTAGACAAGTGATTATGACAAAAAATTACATTGAATTAAATGTTTGTTACTAAGCAAATGTGCTGGATATTATCCTACCAATCACAATTAAAGCAGACAATCATAGATGCAAAAAAGATAAGGGGCAATGCTAATGGACAAGAAACACATGTTTGTGTCGATGGTCGCGCTTGATTTGAAGAGTGAGTCGAGATAAAGATTCCATGAAGGTTCAAATCCTATCAATAGCAACACGCTCCTGTACACACGAGGAAACAAAAGGAATACCTCCAGGAGGCACATTAGTGGGAAAAGGTACCAACACTTATTGAACACAACAAAAAACATAAGGAACCCTAACCTAATAATTTGCACTCCCCTAGAGAGTCAAGGGAATAGGATATTGTAGAGGTTGGGGGGAAACCCTAAGGCTAAACCCCTATCCTCGTCGTCGAGATAAACAAAGTCATTATCCATGAGACCATATGTGCCATCCGTGTAGTCCTGTAAATTTTCTTCTTCATCATAGGTGCCCATGTTTACTAAGAAGGTCACTAGACGCCTATAGTCATCTTGGTCAAAAGGGTAGGCTTGTGCAATGGGAGAAACGCTCTCTACTAACTATGGATCAAACGTGGTCAAGAGACGTATCAGCCATTCTAACTCCTCAAAATTCCTCTCACATGCTAGCGTACCTATCAAATCCCATTCACATGCAAGCACTGGAAAGACCATGTGAAATATTTGTGAAAAGTAACGAGGGTACCTCTCACCCAAGGTAGGAGTGGATGACTCTAGTGTACTAGCCATATCTGTACACGCAAATAGATGATGGTTAGAGTGCAAATATTACAAGGGTCGTGTTCTTGTGCATAATTTGTTTTTATGATTTGTGTTATGGCTCTTGCTCTTTTACTTTTTTATCTTGTTTTTGTGAGTATAAGGCTTTATATATACATTCCCTAAGATTGGAGATTAAGAGGTCAGGGAGAAAGGTTGAGAGGGAAGCAAGTGAATGATGGATGTCCACAAACACTCCCCCCTTCCTTGGGTAGATCATACTGTTTGAAATGATGTCGTCACCCTTTGAAACCAATTCTTCCAGTTGGTAATAGGTGAGGATTTTTGCCATTAGTTTTCTATTACCCTAGGTGCCTCGTCAAGTTGCAAGGGTGGTAAGGTACTCTCCCAAGATCGAACTTGAAGTGGTTCATCAGGTGATTCTTGAACACTGGGAGGTGTGGATTCTTTTGTAGCTTCATGGAGGTCCACTACTATAGATGGAGGCTGTGTAGAAGCTTTTACCTCTATGGATGTATTACATGAGGAGCTAGAAGCTTCATGGAACTCCCCCCTTCCTGAGCTAGGTGGAATAAATTGGTTTTGCCTTGGAGCCCAAACTAGCTCTGGACTAGGTGTGTAGCATTCTGTGATCTTTCCCTTCCCACGGTCTGCCATTGGCTTTAGCGTTACACTGTTTGACTCATATGGGTTTGTTGTCGATAGGGAAGGACACATTTTACGTTTAGGTACCCAAATTTGCTCATTTCCATCATAGTAGCCTTGGGCTTCTAATAGTTGTTTTGGAATCCATCGTGATTTGGTCTTGACTCTCCTAAGGCGCGCTCTTGGTTTTCCAGGGAAATTTTTTCTTGGAATGGATGGGAGGGTTGAGGTAGTTGGAAGTAAGGCCTTGGGGACCCATTGATATGTACTCTTAGGTCGTGCAGGTTGAGTACTTGCAATATTACTGCTTGCTGCAACTACAAGTGTTGAAGTGCTAGGTTCATGGGTAGCTGGCAAAGACGAGTTAACCACCTTGGCTTGTGAATGTTGGCTATCCTTCAACTTTTCTAGAGTTTGCAACGTAGGTGACTTTGCTTGAATGATAGGGGTAAGAGTCGGTGATCGCGTCGTGACACTACCAGTATCCCAATCAATAGTGCATTTGGTTGCCAACATCCACGTGCGTCCCAGGTTTACGTTGCCTTCCATAGCTCCCACGGGCATGACTAGAAACCTCTGCACTATGCTTCCATTGTCATAGACAACAGGGGTCTGAAGGACTCCAAGAATAGCAGTTTTCTTTTTATTAATGCCCTTGACTTGCATCGTACTCGGGGATAGGGTCGGTTTCCCTAATTGACACCAAACTCCATAGGACAACAAATTGTGTTTAGCTCCCGTATCTAATAAGGCATTGTATAGTACTTTCCCATAGGGGCTACTTAGCTCAATTGGGTATCGTAGGGGTGGCTCAGATTCTAATGAGTCGTCATCTGTGTCCTCGAAAAATGCTTGCGTGATTCCCAGATTAGCCTCTCGTTGGCGTCTAAGACGTTGTTGTCGTTCTCGAGCCTCAACTCTTGCTTGGATTTTTTTAAGCTCTGCTTGTTCCTTGGCAGCCTTCTTTTGATGGATGGCTTGCAACTCCTCTTGGCTTAGAGGATCATAATATCTTTTGAATTTACTCCCATTAAGGAATCCAATGGTTTCAACTCCATCTAGAGTCTCCACACGAATGGTACCTTGCGGGGTAATTTCACACACTCGATATGGTCCCTTACCAGCGTATTTCAATTTCTTCTTTTCATTACGTACCCCGTACATAAGAACTTTATCACCAACCTTGATGTCTTTATGCTTTAAATGGCTATCAAACCACTTCTTTCTCCTATCCTTCTCCACTAGAGCATTTCGCACAGCTAATTGCCTTTCTTCATCTAGCCTTTCCAGGATATATAATCGCTCCACTAAGGGGTTACCATCCCAACCTTCTTGAGAAGCTACTCGAAGACTAGGAATGACAAACTCCCATGGCATAACTGCTTCTTGGCCATACACCATCTTAAACGGTGTGCAATTAATAGCAACTTTATACACAGTACGATAAGCCCATAAAGCTGATGTAACCTTTAGGTCCCAATCAGTGCGATGAGCCTCAACTGTCTTTGTCAAAATGGAGATGAGAGTTTTGTTGGTACTCTCAGCTTGGCCATTTGCCTGGGGATAATAGGGTGTAGACTTGTGGTGAGATATCATGAAGTTTGATGTGAGTTCTTTTATTACTTCATTTATAAAATGAGTTCCATTGTCACTCACAAGTTCAAAGGGGCATCCAAAACGTGTGATAATGTTCTCAAAGAGGAACTTAGCTGTTGTTTTTGCATCCGCCTTTCGTGTTGCTTTTGCTTCAGCCCATTTGGTTACATAGTCGGTAGCCACAATGATATATCGTGATTGCGTGTTACGTGCAGCCGGACTAATCGGTCCTACAAAGTCTAAGCCCCACTTTTCAAATGGTTGGGTTACCTTGATGGGATGTAGAGGCATCCTAGAACTTCTTTGTGGATTCTTGAAGCGTTGGCATTCATCACATCCCTTTGCAAAAAGTGATGCATCCTTAAACAGAGTGGGCCACCAATAGCCTGACTGTAAGATCTTTCGGGCAGTCAACTTTCCTGAAAAGTGACCACCAGCTACGCCCATGTGTGCCTCTTGTAGAATATATAAATACTCATCCTCGCGGGCACAGCGTCTAAGAACATCATCTTTTCCTCTCTTATAGAGAGCTCCAGCCAGTAAGCAATAAGGTTCGCATTCCTTGATTAATTTTCGAGCTATATCTTTTCGCAGTTCTTTGGGTGGAAAACCATTAACTAAGAAGTTAACAATCTTTTCACTCCATTCAGGCATTGTCTCAACAATGAACAAAGGAGTATCAGGCAATTCATCATCAACCCCCGTAGGAGCTTCGCCATTAGGGATACGAGATAAATGATCCACCATGACATGTTTCCTCCCAGGCCTCACAACAACGGTGAAGTCAAACTCAAGAAGAATTAACAACCATCGTGTAATTCGACTTGTGGAACACGGCTTGTTTACCAAATATAGCAATGCTTGATGATCAACATAAAACACAATCTTGGTAGCAAGAAGGTAATAGCGAAATTTCTTTACTCCGTAAATCATAGCTAGACCTTTGCGCTCTGTAGTAGTGTAGTTCATCTCGGCATCATTTAATTGGCGACTTGCAAAGCTAATAGGATAGTCCAATTTATGTTCTCCTGGTTGAGTTAGAACACACCCAATAGCAAAATTTGATGCATCAATATGCACATGAAAAGGTACATTCCAATCAGGTGTTCGCAGGATTGGAGCACTTGTTAGGGCCTTCTTTAATAACTCATAAGATTGATGACATTCTTCCGTCCAGTGAAACTCGATAAGAAGCTTGTACAATGGACGCGCTATCTCGGCAAAGTTTAAAATAAACCTTCGATAATAACCAACATGGCCCATAAATCTTTGAACTCCTTTATAGTTAGTAGGTGGTGGCAAATCGGCAATGGCTTTAATCTTACTCTCATCTGTGGATATCCCGTTCTTGGACACTATATGCCCTAGAATGACTCCATGCTTAACCCAAAATTGGCATTTGAAAGGGTTCAATGAGATGCGATAAAATCTGCACCTTTCAAATATTTTTCGTAGATATAACAAATGCTTCTCCCAAGAAGAATAAACACAAAGGTCGTCTAGGAAAGCTTCACAAAACTCCCTTAGAAATTCTTTAAACGCAGTGTTTATTAATCGTTGGAATGTAGCAGGGGCATTTGTTAAGCCAAAAGCCATAACACGAAATGCAAACACTCCAAACTCTGTGATAAAAGCAGTTTTAGCTTGGTCCTCTAATGCAATTGTGATTTGATTGTAACCAGAGTACCCATCTAAAAAGCTATAAGATTCCTTGCCCGCAACTCTTTCAAGCACATGTTCTGAATATGGCAAGGGATAATGATCTCTCCTAGTGGCTGCATTAACTTTCTTGAGGTCCACGCACACTCTTAGTTTCCCATTCTTTTTTGGCACAATGACTATTGGAGAAACCCATTCTGAGTGCTCAATAGGGTATATGAATCCACATTGGATAAGTTTTTCAATCTCCTCTTGTACAATTTTGGCGTACTTAGGATTCATTGGATAGGGTCGTTGCTGGACGGGTTTAGCAGTGTCGATCATGGGAATTGTATGTTGCACCACAGAAGGTGGAACGCCCTTCATGTCATGATATATCCAAGCAAAGATATCCTTGTATTCCTTGAGGAGCTCCTTAAGTACAGCCTCTTCCGTTTCGGTAAGGTCTTGAGCAATAAAGACTGGTTTAGCCTCCTCACCTGGTTCTGCTAATTCTATCTCTTTAACTACCGCTGGACCATCATAGACTCCACTGCTTCCATTGGTAGGTATTCGTTGGGCTTTGGCATACACAACCTTTTGCTCCCCCGTGGTATAAGATTTAAAATGTTCAGGAGCCGTATGTAAGTCAGCAGGCTCTTGTCCTGACAGAGACCTTTCTTTTAGTTCTGCCTCCTTTTGTTGTTGAGCTAACTCTCGGTTTTGACGTCTCCTTATAGTTCGACTCAATTTCGGCTCTGTAACCTCCAATTGAGCGAGGTCAATGGGTCGCGGGTTGCACCACATGACACTCTGGAGATGTTCACCCCAATTGTCTACTAGCTTTCGATGAGCATCACATGCCCCTAGATAGCTAAGCCATTCTGCAGTAGATCTTTCCTTGTTTATCCTAGCTCTCACATTTGCTCAATATCGTCGTCTCTTATATGACCTTTGTTTCTTGTTAAGGTTTTGATTTTGGTAAATGTTTGAACTCGACTCGCCTGATAGGTCTTCGCTTGTATCTTCTTCACTCTCATATGAATTACCATAGATGGTCGTACTAGGCCTTGAGTGTTCAGTTTCTATACTTGGTTCACTCGATGTTTCCTCAGGTTCTGAATCCATTTCTTTCTGAGATTCCATTTTCGATGTGTATTGGCCTGAAGCCTTTGAGGAATCATCAATTTCACTCTCAGGTAGGTGTGCCTCTTTCTTATCATCGGATGTTACATGCGCTACACCTAACATGTTTACTGGTGCAATGTGTGGTATCTCTTCCCCATCTGGTGTTACCCAGGTTGTTCCTCTAGCTCCCCATGTATCTATAGTTGCCGCTAGGTGCACCCAATCGACATTGTCTGACTCAGCCATTCCGGGTAGGATATCCATATAAGGAGAGTTCTCCCCAATATCCGTGTCTTCGTTACATGTGTAACAATACTGTAATGGAGCTGAGTGAATTGTTGTGTCTGATCGATTATCAATGATAAATTTATTTCCTAGAGGATACGTTCGACCACTTAAAAGATCAACTCGAATGACAGAGTCTTGGAACTGTAAGTAGATGTGGTTTTTGGACCAGTCATGCACCATTTTTGCTTCCCTCATGAATGGACGCCCTAAGATCATCTCAAATGACATAGGATGCTTGGAAAAATCCATAACAATGAAAGTCTGCCTTACCTTGTGTCCCAAGACCTTGATCCTGAGATCCTTTAGCATTCATAGGCGTAGCAATCGATCCATTAGCCATTTTTACCACTACGCTTGTGGCTTCAAGGTGAGGTCGCCCCATAGACTCCCAACAACTCTTTGTCACCATGCTGACTCCCGCACCACCGTCAAGGACCCCCTTTACAGTTAATCCTTTAGTAGTGATTGGTAGAGTAGCATTAGATTCATCACCTTCAAAGTATTGCCCCAACTTGTTAACGGGTACTTCAATTACAGATTCATGTCCCACTAGGTCAGATGGTGGTGCTAAATGTTCCTCATCATTCATTACCGAGTCAGGTTTGTTCATATGTGCAAACTGTGGTAATCCGGCCTATAATTCTCCATTGAGGAAGGCTTGAAGAGCTGAGACTAGCTCGGGGTCTTTATATAGTTTGGACATGATGGTGGTTCTAACTTCTGAAGACATGAAATCCATCAATTTGGCAACATTTAATGGCATCTTGTGGGACGTAGGACCCTGACAAGAGAATGGTGAAGATGGAATCTCCACTTCCTCAAGGGGGTCGGGCATTCCCTCACCAAACATTCTCTCTAGTAGGAAAGGTGTGTGTCCACTTTCAGATGTCCTACCCTCACTCTCTTCCCGAATGATACTGGGTATAGCTAACGGCCTGTAGTTCTTGTGAGGTTGAACTTGTGTGGGAAACACTGTGTCCGACATATGGATATGTTTGGGTTCAGGTTCTAATGTTCGTTGAGTTTCTTCCACCAAACCCCTCAGTTGTTGGACTCGTTCAATTTCCACTGTTGGGTTTTGATAGGTTCCAATCTTTCTCTTGCAATCCTCATTTTTTGTCTCTCGTAGCTTATCTTGGGGGTTCGCAACTGGGTGGTTTAACTTTGAATACTCTTTTGGTGTTCGTCGTAATTCCCTCTCGTGATCCTCCTCACTGGCTTTTTCCTTTGTAGTAATAGTTTTGGTCTCCGTGGTCTCTATCGAATCTGAGTCATCCTCAGGGTCATTCATATACACGGGATCCTCTCCTGTCCCTATGTTAGTCTTTGAACTAGGTTTTGAGGTAGCAGCATTAAGGGATTTCTTTCTTCGTGTTTTCTTCTTTCTCGCTCGGCCAATGGATGCAGCATCTCTCTCTTCGAGGATGTAATTTTGCTTTTGGAGCATCGACCGTGTGAGTGCATTCACTGGTGCTATGTTTATAGTTGGTGGTGTCCCATCAACAATCTCTATTATGTTCAATGGTGTGATTTTCGGTGCGTTTGGATTGTTAGGACACTGTGCGATCAAATGATCTATGCCACAACGATTACAAGTGAGTATTGGCATTGCAATGCACTCCCTTGACTTGTTTGCATTAGTGCGGCATTCTTTTGCATTCTAATGGGGCACTCAGCTACTCGATGTGGTCCACCACATTCGTAGCACTGAAGAGGTGGTCTCCTGGCAAAACTATTAATGTTTTGGCCTCTTGCTGCTAGCGCAGTAGCTTAATATACCGGTTTGATTTGTCCCCAATGGTCTTCCATATAGTACATGGGACACTCCTCAAGCATGTCGACTCCATAGGTGATACTAGAGTCTATGTCCTCTTCGCAATCTACATAAGTACTAGATGACTCGCAACCTATTTGGTTCATAGGTGTAACTCTTGGATGAGGGGGTTGCGGTCCTAGCACTGGAGGTGGCAACGGTGTGGTTTGGACCACATTTTGGGTTTTAGGGACCATGTGCTGTAATGGCAACTGTTGCTCCATGGGTGGGGTAGACATCAATGCAGGAACTCGAGGTGAGTCTGCCCAAGCTATAGGCGGTCTATTTTCCATGATGCGTTTAAGCATTAGGCAATCCTTCGCTTTATGGCCATACCTACCACACGCGTTACAAGTCCCGTTAAACTTTACTCTGAAAGTAGGGAATTCACTCGTAGTATGTGGGCCCAAGCAAATTGAGCACCATTGTTGCTCCCTTCTTGGATACATATGAGTGTTTTGTGGAGCACGATTACCCCTAAGGCTTTCTTGGATGGCCTTGGTGAGATCTGCCAAAGTCATCTCAGATATCGTTTGCTCTTTCACGATTGGCTTTATCTTCATTGGCTCATGCCCTGACGCTTGCGAGCTACTAGACTTCGGCTCGGCAGACACTCTTTCTCCTGCAATCATTAAATTATCCTCCAATTGGATTGCATTCATGGTGACTGCTTCCCAAGTAGTGATACCTCTAATGACTAGGCCATTATAGATACTTTCATGTCGTAGTCCCCTAATGAATCTATCGAGAAATTGGTTGTTGTTGAATCGCTCGTTTGGATTGCATCGAGAATTCAAATTCTTTAGGCGACTAATGAAGTCTCTCACGGATTCCCCTTCTTCTCGTTGGGCTTTCTGGAGCTGAGAGGCTACACCCTAAAGTACTCCCTCTCGTATGTGTTCTTTTAAGAACAGTCTCCTAAGAGTAGAGTAGATCGTTTTCTCTTCTACTCTTAAGGTTCTATACCAATCTCCAGCCTTTCCGCTTAGGGTCAAACTCAAAGCCTTACACTTATGTAGCTCATTGTGCTCTTCCAAGGAATCACACACATGTTCAAAGACTTCCATATGCTTTCTAGCATCTCCATCTCCACTGAATTTTTGTGTGAGCTTAGCTACTTAAACTGCCTTGCTCCTAGGCTCTCTATCAGGTGCACTACGCATGTTTTCCGCAATAGAGCGACCGATAGTTTGAGCAAATGCTGCCAAATCTCCTATTTGAGTAGGTATAATGGGTGTATGTGCTCCTGGAACCACATGTGAGATGGGAGTTGGCCTTGGCCTTGGCATACGCGCGGCTCTTGGGTCCCATATTTCATATGGTGGTGTACCAAACGATGGTCCAAAGTTTACAGGCGTGGCCCTAGGCATAGGGGGTGACTGATATGGCATGTTATTATTAAATGGCATGGCTCCACTTGTATAAGAGCTTGGATAATGCCATTGTGGATTGTAAGCTCTTGGAATAATCGGAGGTGTAGGAGCTACATGAGGCTGAGGTACGACAGGTGCACATGATTGATACATACATGTAGGTATAGTTGGGGGCACTGTGCTACTAGGCATCGACGCAGTATTAACAAATGAACTCCATGGTGTACTTCTTGTCATGCTCACCACTGGGATATGCATGGTAGCCGTAGTGTCATTAAGAGAAAGATGAGCTAGATCTGGGAAGGTAAAGCTGCCACTTGTGGGCTCAGATTGTATTGAGGCTCCTGGCGAAACAACATATGCAGGATCAATGGGGCTCACTGAGGGAGTCTCCATTTGTGATAGGGTTGGTTGGTTGGCCTTTCCCGTATCCAAGAATCTCATTAGGCCTGTTGAAGGCATGTTGATCCCTGTGTTCTGTCTTTCTAACTCGACAATCCTATGGAGGACATCACAGACTTTCTGTTGTTGCTCATCTATGCTAGTAGCACCCGATGTGGATTGTAGAACATCTAACCAACCCACATGATAGGTGTGTCCTGTGTACCGATCAGTTAAAGCTTCCGCTTGTAGGTCATACTCCCAATTTTTGTTTAGGAATATCCCATCTAGGCCTGGCGTGCTGGAGGTTTCCCTCAAGGTGGAAGCATTATTGCTCCCCATCGCTTGCCCCTCCGTGACTGCTACCTTGGGAGTACTCGGTTTCTCGGCTGGCATGATTGTTGTCATAGGAGCCTTTGCTTTCAGGGCTCGACTTTGTTCTAGCCTTCGTAGGTTCTCAATTTTTCTCTCCCTTGTTGCTTGCATATAGCGTTTGATCTCTTGCACTTCGGCAAGACTCCTACCATCGGGTAGTAGAACCTCAAAGGGAGATAGTCCTAAAGGATCAGGAGGTGCAGTGGATGGAACATTCACATGCACACTCTCAAGAAGCATAGGGTCTATTTTAGGCATGAATGACGAATTTACTTCCCCACTCCCTTCATTTATTTCATTAACCGCATGTTCGGAGCGAGTAGCTCTACTAAGGGTCTCTTTTAAGCGGCTAAACATGCTAGACCCGGGCCGTGGGCCCATGGCATGCATGTCTTGATTTGAACTATCAGGGTTTGGTGTAGGATACCCCTCCATGACTTCGTAGTCAGAGGAAGAATCACTAAACGCGATATGAGGATCTTGGTTCGCGCTACCTTGAGTCCCGGCCGAAGGTTCAGAACCTAGGGTGGAGGAATAATGGGTGCCCGCGTAAATGGAGGCAATACCAATATGCTCGTGCTCTAACACTCGTCCAGAGCGTAGGTACATGTGACCTCCACACTCTAAACGCGTTGGTGAGTGCCCGTGAAGGCCGCTCACTTAGTTTTTTTTTTAAAAAGGTGTTTATAATCCAAGTTTTTCGTTATTCTTGGTTATTCTTTGTAACCGAGCCACAAAATATGGCGTGTAATAGCTCAAGACGAGCGTTTTGGCTAAAGGAACGTGCCGTGCTTTACAGCTCCCTATTCGGCTACGTGAAGCCCTCGAAATCCTAAAAATAGTCTTTATAGTCCTCGAAATCCTAAAAATAGTTTTTAAATATAAAAAGGTGTATAAACTATATTTTAAAATTGAGGACTGAGGTCTGGGTTTGGGTTTGAGCTTGGGGAGTGATCCCCAGTCCGATCCTTCTTTTTAAAGTAATAATAATAATATTTATATTTATTATTATTATTATTTTTAACCTACACCTAACTTATCTACTTACAGCTAATAGAGATATTGTTACACACACTCTAACACTGTTTACACAGTACTACAGTAGCTAACAGATCTACAAAACTAACCTTACAGAACTAACATTGAATCTTACAGAACTAACATTCCATAGCTAATACCTTAATTCTAATAATACATTGCAAAAAATTTGTAACTCCTTCTTTACAGAAAACAAAAAAGACAGTACAGTGTAACAAAAATCTTCTCCACACAACCACACACCTTCCTTCTTCACAAATCCTTCTCCACACAACCACACACCTTCCTTCTTCACAAATCCTTCAATTGAAATTGCATCACAAGAAAGCGTAAAGTGCTTAACCGAGCTTAGTGTAGGGCATTTCCCCGACAGCGGCGCCAAAAATGTGCGCTCCTTGCCGCACTGTCGAAGCAAGGGACTTGCCGATACTCCGTGTGCGAGCCACAAATGGCTCCAAGCACACAACAAGCCTAAACTAGCAAGCTCAAGAGAGCAAAGGGTGTGTCACTCAACGCTCTACGCTCGCCTTCGTGGTGGATTCCTCGCCGCGATGAAGAAGAAGCTGTAGTTGTGCCGCGCTCAACCGCTTCGCCGCCGTCGTGCCTTCGTAATGCTCGATCGCACACACACTCTCCCTCTCTCTCTCTCTCTTTCACATACACACACACACACACACAAGGAGGTGAAGAAGAAGAAGATGGAGATGGAGATGGAGATGGAGCAAAAGCACTTTTCTATTGCACAAATGAGAGAATGAGTGAATTTAAGGTTTAGTTGGCTTTTATATGAGCTCACCCCATTCACACTTGGGCGCCCATGCTTAGCCAACTAATCCTTTGAATGTCCCAGTTAGAGTGCGTCTCTCATCGGCGATCACTCTTACCCTTTTCCTATTGGTTCGACAAGCCCGACACCTGACTCTACCAAATACACAATACACGTCCGTCGTAGGTGATGGGGTGTCCGTGAGCCGTGAGGGTTAACAAATATTAAATTTCAATTTCTAAGTTGACATCCAATAAACCAAACCTGTCAAATCTCCTTTATAAGTTCAACCAATGCATCTATTGTTGAAGAACCCTCCAACTATGAATACCTTATTGTTGAGTCTTATTCATTGTTTGAGTCACCAAGCATTAAGAAGGGCATTACAACTAAGTACTCTAATAGTTTCCAAAGAAATGAGGATTACTAAAATGTGCGACTAAAAGTATAAACTCCTACGACGAAGCCAACCAAGCTTGACTAGTTGTATTAATAGACCCTTCCAAGCCCTTTTGACCTACAAGAGAAGGATGACAAGAAGCTAGTCCTCCTTACGGCATGTAAGAACATAATAATTCCCTTCTCATAGAAGAGGAAAGATTAATGCATCCTTGCACTTGAAGGGAAATCTAGGGGGAGGGGGGTTGTTTAGATAAAGATTAAAATATAAATACTTGCATAATTTCAATGGGAAAGTACATAAATCTGCATTTCAAAAAGTAGAATTATATATGTAAAAGTTGGGATTTACAAGAAAGTTAGTGGCGCAAGAGAAACATACATGCAATTACGTCCACAACTAAATACCCAATTAGAGGGCTTATTAGAGAAGTGCATTCAAGAAGAAAATAACCAGCTCATTGGTCTTCTCAAGAGCATAATACAAGTTGGAGAGCTATCAGGTAAGAGATTGATGTAAAAGTTAAACAAGGGATAGAGATAAAATAACATTTATGTATACTACTATAATGACATCGTGATATGCTCAAGCCAGAGTTGTTCTTTTTTGTTTAATTACTACATAGAAATCTATTTCATTGCTAATTAATAGTAATAATAATGCAATAACATTTGGGTGCATAGCTCAGTTGGTAGAGCATTGGGCTTTTAATCTAATGGTCGCAGGTTCAAGTCCATTCAACATATGATAGGAATGATAATCCCTTGTTAGCTTTGACACGAGATGTTGTGGTTATGATTAATAACAAGAGATTGACGTGTAAGTTCAACAAGGGAGATGAATAAAATAAACTTATCATCTTGTAAGATTAGGAAATGATAATCCTTTATTAGTTTTTTTGCCACGACATGCTAAGATTATGATGGACAACCAAAAGAACCATTCATAGCAACTTAGAGAGCGTGCTTGGATGATTTCCAAATAGGTGCACAAAGAAACCTGTTATAGAGGCAAGAATGGGGTGGCATATGAGTGTACGTTATTGTAAGAACAAAGCACACGAACGCCCATCGGCTTTCACATGGTTCTTGATAATTATTGCTTGTGTTGCTAGATGGGATACACAAAGGGAAATGCTGGCAAACTTGCTGATCACCCAGATAAGCTGTATTTTATAGCTCCTCTAATCTCATATAGTTTGCAATTTTTGCATTTTGTTTATCACCTCCATTTCAGGAAGGGATGCTTACCCCTTTTCGCTCAACTGGCTGAAAAGACCCTTAAGTGGACACCAAGCCGTGGAGAGAGAGCAAGAAAGGGCAAGAAGTTGTGGCAAAGCTTGGCTCTTGACCATACATGATGCCATCTCCATAAGTGACCCGTTTTTCCTACACCATTTTACTGAGGGGTATACAGCACTATACATTGGTTGTTTATCCTACAACTCGCCAAAAAATGTATCAAATTTGCTTACCCCCCCCCCCCCTCCGACCAGAATGGAAGCAGCCTCAGAACCAACTTGTAAATAATGAAATGTGAGAACATGTGGCTTCCAAAAAGGTGCAATTCATATTTCACATGTATAAGCCTCAAATCCTAGCAAAATCATTGCAGTCATGCCAATGAAGAGGAGAGAAGATCTTACAATACTCTTAGGAGTATGCAAGCACAAGTTGTCTCAGATTTTGCTTGATCCTAGGTCGGAATGCCCGACTGTCCCAAAAATATGTTACAAGCTTCATGGGTCCAAAATGATACCAATTGCGTATAGACACGCACTCCCAACAGTGTATGCAGAAAACCAAATCATCTTTGCTGTTGTCAAAACCAATCTTGGGCTTCTCTCCCTTGTATAACCCTCAAGTAGCAGCCAAAGTGAGTGACAACCATACAATTGTGTCATAAGAGCCTTGGCACTGAGCCGCTTTGTGTCAAAAGATAAAATGCCCCTGACAATTGGCAAAGACACATTCACTAGGATACATAATACTCTAAACTTATCCACAAGGACTCCATAATGCAGGCTTCCTCCCCTATACAAGGGACATGCTTACAGATGCAGCCAGCTCATCAAGCAATTCCTTCTGCTCCAAAGCTGCACAAGCCTTCCAGCCCAAAAAACAAGTCAACATTGAAACCATTTCCCTTTTGCCAGTAACAACCATCACATAGTAGAAGAATGGTTTTTATGTTTACCTGAACAGCTTGCTCAATGTCGCCATTCAAGACGGTTGTCAAATCAAAGTTTTGCTTTGTACGGTGATCCGACACTCTATTGTCCTGTCATACAAAAGAACATTTATCAGAAGTTTTCACTTGTACATTGAAGAGAAGAGCATTACTATGAAGAGAAGACCCATTTCATATAAAACTACCTTGTAGTTATAAGTCCTTATCTTCTCAGATCGAGCCCCTGTACCCACCTGCGAGGGGAACACAATTAAAAGCCATGCTAGAAAGGAAACACCAGGTAGTAAACACTAAAAATAAGGAAAGATCGAGATTACTGCAAACGACTTTCTGATATTAGGGAAATGAGCCACTGAAAATACAGGTACGAATTACCAAAATACACTAACCCAAAAGGGCAGAGGGTGCATTCTCCAACCTATCTAATGAAGAGATAAAGCCCTTAAACGTGGAGCACATCCAAGGGTGTTGAGCAAAGAAACATGCTTTTCTGCAGTAAGAGCACTTCATCAAAGAAGAGATATGCAGATTCCTGTATAGAGAAAGTATTTGACTATTGTTAAGAACACTTTGATGGTTTTGGGTGGCACCACAAAATATTGGTAGCTACATTGGCCAATGTGCACGCTAGCTGAAACCTGACCTTACTTTCCCATGTCACAAGCATGACCCTGGCAAAAACAGGTGACACAAGCCTCGAGGCTAGCCACCTACATATATTAGAAAAAATTACTACTTCTACGGCAATGCCTCTTCTGAAGAAACCATCCCTACTCATAATTTCTCCAACTGACAACCTTCAAGAGATAGTAAAGCTTGCCTTGATCAAAAGACATTAACATCCTCAGTGGTACAAAGATCGGCACAACAGAAATGAAAAAGAGTGTGCTAGCAAATTCTTTTGAATATACCTGAGACTTGCGCCGAGAGCTTATTGATTCGTGCTGTTCCCGCATCTTTATCTCAAAGCTGGAAATAAAAACGACAGGAAAACAAAATTGATGATAGCACATCTTCTCGCCTATTTTGATCATTGTTTTGTCCCCAAGTTGACATTTTTCCCCCTTCCATGGAAGAACTCTCTCTCTCTCTCTCTCTGCTCGAGGAAATCAAGGTCATCAAGGAACATGTACGGATGATCAAAGAGGAAGAGAAACAGAATGGGGCAAAGACGTCTTCGTGGGTACATTGGATTATGTTATGGCTCCGCCAAGACTCATTCCTTCCTTTCACGATTTCATGGTGGGAACTAGGCTAGTTGGGGTAGCAGTCGATCATGCTATCTTGTCTTTCACTCTATCGTTCCAGTTCAACACAGCTCCATTGGGAGAGGCTTCCACACGTACTCGAAGAAGAGCAGCAAAGGAAGACTAGAGCTCTGCACATACGAATAACCGGTCTAAAAGACCGAGATGATGTGGAAGGGGAACTTCTCCGCATGATGGGTAGTGAGGGTACTCATACAAAGGCATGGAGGGTAGGGAAGAAGAGACAAGGAAATGGGGAGACTTCAAAGGAAAGAGCTCTAATCATGCGCTTCCTATCCATGGAGGCAAAGAAGGACTTCTTGAAGAAGCGTCCTACACTAAAGAAAACGGGCATGTTTCTTGGAGATGACCTCACACTCACACAGCTTGCTCATATGAAAGAAGTTATGCCCGAGATAATGACAGCTCGAGAGAAGGGGAAAGTGGCCTTCTACTACAAGGATGGACGAATGGTTACTCTGGAGAAGCGTCCCGCATGACGGTGTGAGACCTGTGGGACCACACTCAGAGTGGCTACATGGAATTGTAATGGATCTTTGCGCCTTGATGTAGGGGCCTTTGAGGATAGTCTCACAGGGAGAGACGTCATTTTCTACTCTGAGACGCATCAGGCCCCGGGGCAGTCCATGCCCCATGTGAGCAGATACAGATGGGAGACAACTTGCAGACAGGAGACTCGATCAGAGCATAGAGGACGAGGTTCAGGAGGAGTGGCAGTCTTATTCAGGGAGGAGCTACAATCTCTGATACATATAGCTCGGAGGGATGAGCATGCTAGGTACATGAGGGTGAGACAGAAGGCAGAGACACGCAGATATCTCTACATCGCTAGTTGCTATTTCCCTCCTAGATATGCATCACCTAGAGGACAGTCCCCCTTCTCTATTTTGGATGATGATATATGGGAGTTTTCCACAGACGGCGACATTATTATCTTGGGGGATTTCAATGCTAGGACTGCCCATCACCAGATAGTATTTTATGATACCTCAGAGGAGTTGATGCGAGAGCTTGATATTCCAGAAATGGGCTTGTCTAGATTATCACACGATGAGGAGCACACTGAGTATGGCAGATACTTGATCGATATGGGGACTGCACATGGATTGGCCATTTTGAATGGCCTACAGAGATTCCCTGCAGCAGGTGGTTTTACATGCTTTCGACATCGGCATGGCGCTAGTACATTGGATTATGTTATGGCTCCGCCAGGACTCATTCCTTCCTTTCAAGATTTCATGGTGGGAACTAGGCTAGTTGGGGTACCAATCGATCATACCTTCATGAGGGAGACGGATCCCGTGTACACTGATGAGATATATAGGAAGCTACGCACTGACGAGCCAGGACGACCACTAAATGAGCTCACCCAGATTCTGACAGAGACGCTCCACGATGCAGCATCAGAGGCATATCCCCACAGCCAGCCTACACGCAGACGATCTGGGAACTGCCTCAGTACAATTTGTATGATGAGGAGTGTAGAGAGACGAGGATCAGATTACAGAGAGAGGTGCTCATGGGTACTACTACACATAGACAGTCATGGATTATCTTTCACCGCCTAGTGCGATGAAAGAAGAGGGCTTACCTATCTCAATTAGAGCGTGATCTGTATCAGTTGTTTATGAGTCACGACTCTAGTGAGGCATGGAGGCTTTTCAATGAGCACACTCCACCGCCAATCATCACTTCCACACAGACATGGGGGAAATATGCTACATCTCTCTATACAGCATCGGGGCAGCCACCTTTTCTTGACCCTCCAGAGGCATGCCCAAAAACATGTACTTTCTTTACCGCTGGGAGGGTAAGGAAAGCCATTGACAAGATGAAGACAGGAAGAGCACAGGATCACGATGGTCTGGTAGCAGAGCACTTTATCCATGCCTGAGATATGCTTGCAAAGCCTCTTGCTATGATGTTTAATAGAGCCATGTACGAGGGTTTCCCTAAGACTTGGAGTATGTCCACTATTGTGCCTATCTTCAAGTCGGGAGATCCTATGCTTCCCGGGAATTACCGAACCATCATGGTTGGTCACACTCTGGCTAGGCTATATGCATCAATTATTGAGCATGAGTCGAGTGGATGGGCAGAGAGAGAGGGCATACAGGGGGCAACATGACAAGCAGGGTTCATGAGAGGTTTCTCCACTATTGACCAAATTTTGACACTTAAAGCCATTATTGAGGAGGGTCGACACCATGGCAGGAGGATATATTGTAGCTTTGTGAATTTCCGCAAAGCCTTTGATACAGTGCCACGAGCCATACTCATACGCAGATTGCGAGAAATGGGGGTGCCCACAGAGCTGATCTAGGGGATCTTAGCTTTATACAGGACAGTGGTAGGACAAGTACGCACTACTCATGGCATGTCCGACATGGTTCACTCCACCATTGGGGTGAAAACAGGGTTGTCCCCTATCTCCGACTCTCCTTGGGGTATATGTAGATGAGTTTTTCAGATTATGTACAGGCAAAGGGTGGTAGAGGTGCTCAACTTGCAGGGACATGGATTCCGTTGCTATTATATGTTGATGATAATGTGTTGATCTCACATTCTCCAGAGGGGATGCAACATCATTTGGATGCATTGCACGTATTTGCACGGGACAGTGGATTGTCTGTGAACCTTGGTAAGACCAAGGTAATGGTGTTTAACACCACGGCGCAGTGGGTAAGGAGAACTGCTCCTGCTTTTACATATGGTCGAGAGACTGTGGAGTATGCAGATACATACACTTATCTTGGGGCGGTTTTCAGTGGTCTAGTATTTTCCCTGAGGCCAGCAGCAGATACGCGATTGACCAGAGCCTATGCAGCATTGGGGAGATTTGAGAGGATATGTTCGCAGGTTCAGTTCCAAGAACCTCGGACAAAGCTTTGGCTCTTTGACACTTTGGTCACTTTGGCCATGCGGTACAGAGTGGAGATATCGGGCCCCTCAGTTGATCATCATAGCGGCAGTAGCATGGCTACCTCCAGCATGTTGAAGTCACCCCCAATGCACCATTGCTCTGCATGCGGCCGAGACTCTACAATGTGAGACCAAAACTCTGCACGTTCACTTGCCACATTGGGCGCATAGATGTTCAAGAAGCCTAAGAGGCAACCTTGAACCTGCATAGTAATCCACTGAGCCGGGCCAAGCACAATCATACATCTGTTCGCAATGGCCTGCTGCCAAGAGTTCGCAATAGTCATACATACCCCTCCCTGGATACCTGCAGCTAGCCAAAATGTCTCATATCGCCCACGCAAAAGTTGACTAAGAGGGCTTGGACACGCAAGTCTAGAGGCCACTCTGTGAGTGGCCTCTAGACTTGCTCAGCTTAGTCGGTTCTTTCTTCAAAAGTCTACGGCCCGCCTGGCTGTAGCGAGGGAGGAGGAGCAACGTCTCCGATGAGGCATTGCTTCCTTGCAAAGGATGCAAGAGTATCACCCGGACAGTCCATGGTTGGAGGAGCAGTTGCAGCAAGCTCGCCAGAAGCTTGCTAGCATAGAGGAGAGGCGTCATGAGTTTGCTTTCCATCGACAGACATCTCAGTGGACCCAGGTGGGTGACAGAGTGACGGGGACGTTCTTTGAGATAGTTGGACCCCGGCACGCGCACCCCAGTGTCGGCCAGTTGAGGAGGCATGACGGGTCAGTTGCTTCAGAGCCAGAGGACATGCGTGCAATTGCTACTGACTTTTACCGTGACCTGTTGTCTGCAGAGCCTCAGTCAGAGCGTCGGGATGCATGCAGAGAGCAAGTTTGGGCACAGATGCCTTGTCTTGAGACTGAGGAGATGCGCCAGAGGCTTGAGTTGCCTCTTCAGCTCGAGGAGCTCCATACAGCCCTCAGAGCACTTCCCCGTGGTAGCTATTTTGGTGAGGATGGTTTGACTCCCAGTTTTTCTATGAGTACTGGGACTTGCTTGGCTCAGACCTCTGCAACGCTTTTCACTACATCTTATACACAGGAGAGATGCCTGACAGCATAAGTGAGGGCTTGATCTACCTCATTCCCAAGGAGGGTGGCTCCTTGGATGAGATTCGACAGTGGCAGCCCATCACCATCCTCAACTCAGCCTACAAAATTCTTGCCAAGGCTCTAAGTTCGAGGATTCAGCCACTTCTAGAGAGCATTATACATGGGACCCAGACAGGTTTTGTCAAGGAGCGCAGTATCCTTGACAACATCCTCACTTTTTGGGAGGCATTTGCCCTCGCGCGCCTCCGTGGTGAGGATTTGGTGATACTTCTTCTCGATTTTGAGAAGACCTACGATAGCACGATAGAGTCGATTGGGACTTTCTGGAGGGTACTCTACGCAAGATGGGCCTCTCAGATGCTTGGATCAGAGGTGTGTCAGCTCTCTACAAACGTGCACACAGTCAAGTGCTTTTGGCAAGAGGTAGAGGAGATTGTTTCATGCTCACACGTTCAGTAAGGCAGGGCTGCCCTCTTGCCCCCTTCCTCTTTCTGTTCTAGGCTGAGGCGATGAGCAGATTCTTGGTTTCATAGCACGTGGGTCTACGTGGCATAGCGCTCCCTATTTGGGGCGCTGAGCTACTGGATGCTGAGTTTGCAGACGACTCAGCTTTGTACTTGGATGGCCAGAGAGCCTGTGTGTGGGCGCGCAAGCGCGTGCACACGCACGTGCAAAGAAAGAGGCTGATTTCTATTACTAGAAAAATTCTCATAATGCCCTAATGGTGCCAATTTTAAGGGCAAGTACATCATTGATTACAAAGCAAGCCCGAAGGCGACAATCTGGGTGGACAAATGTAAGGGCCAGCTAAAAATTGGTGGACACAACTTCTAGCTTCATCTCATCACAGTCCCAGCTCCTATATGACCCCTGTCCTTTTCTCCCCAAGTAAACATGGAATCCTTGGGGGTCCTATTATGTAGCAAATTAAATCATTTGGAAAGTAACTTTTTTCACTCAACATTCACCTTCTTAAGATGTGGAATGTTATCTTTCTCAGTTGTCACTATCCCTACTTTTGAAAGCATTCCACCCAAGTCTTATTTCAGAAAGAGTTACCAGGTGATTGCCATTTTACATGCATAATTTGCGTCAGAAACTTTTTGGCAGCGATAAGACTAATAACCCTTTTGAGCTAAGTGGATATATTTAATTGAGAAACAATTAGAAACCAATACACCATAGCTAATGCAAGATTACATAACATTAAGGTGGAATGACTTCTCAAAGCACACATATCCGATACCATGAAAAATATATAAACAGTATCAAAAAAGACTCACAGTTTTGCCCGCAAAAGTTGAAAAGCTCGAGTCTTGTTTTTTAACTGTGTACGCTCTTCAGTACAGAAAATCCGTATACCACTAGGCTTATGAAAGAGGTCAATTGCAGTCTCCACTTTGTTGACGTTTTGACCTGCAAGAAAAAGCTGCTTATAATGACACATCAATGTGACTGACATTGAGAAGGCACTGTACATGAATACAGACATGATTTTATCTTCTTGTGCTGGATACTCGTCCATGGAATAAATGTGAAATAGGTGGATCATTAGGGGAAAATGAAAGATATGAGAATTGAGGAAATTGCGTAAATTTGGAAGTTCAATTTTTGGGATTTAGGAAAACAAAAAATGGGGAGAATTGGCTATTAAGTATCAGTGACTAATCAACTTGGAAAAGCTGAGAAAATTGGGAATCAAGAGAGTTGGTAATTCAAAGAATGGAGAATTGGGCATTAAATTATGAGAGCAAAATAACGGGGGTACAATGAACTGAGAAAAACTGAGAACATAAGCTAGGTATGAGCCCATTCTCTGCGAAAAAGGTTGTGATATTTGAAGAGGCACAAACAAACATTTCTTGTGCAATTCTCAAGAGCATTGATAAAATCCAATTGTGTTACTGTTCAGGAGCTAGTTTTGTTACCAGAACAAACCAAAAAAAAACGCAGGAGAATTAAAAGAGAGATGAAACTCCGGGTATATAAGCTGCATATGACATCATCTTATATGCTTTCTGACTTTTAGCTAAATACAGTAAATGATGGTCAGAAGCTGTACCTCCGCCTCTCCCCCCCCCCCCCCCCACCCCCACCCCACCCCCCCCAAAAAAAAAAAAACAACGAAGACACTAATCCTGCCTCTTCCTGACTGTTCACCTCTCACCCTCCGTCATGCGTTATCACTTCCCAAGGAAGCTCTGTGCATAGGGCATTGAGCATGAGATGATGCTGCCATACTCAATGCTAGAATCAGAACAACATGAGGGGTTTCGAAGATATGGTTGAGATGCCTTTGTGGGTCAACATATGAGCCCATTTTGAAGGTTAGGCACTTGATGCATTATTGCACGAAATTAAACGCTGTCTTAATGTTGTAAAAACCAAGGAACCCATCTGCACTTTCTTATGTGATGAAGTACATCTCGCAGTTGAGAAGCATACCTCCAGCACCTCCTGATCTGGCTGTTGTAAGTTCTATATCTTTAGGGTCAATAACCACCTCAACCTCATCAACCTATCACAAAAAGGAAAGTTTGTAATGCTGAACTTCTACCATCTGTGAATGTTTTCACAACAGTGAAAAATTATAAAGAAATTGGGAAGCTTTAGTTTCACACACAGCTCAAACTGCGAAGCCCAGAGTAAACCCTGCCACTCTGTTATCTTTACTCATTGAAACGGCCCAGTCAAAACAAGGTCTCTATTCATTCTAGCCTTTCAAGACCATCACCCCCATTTCCATCCAGGTTACAATAAGCTGCAGGAACCAGTACTATTCTGCCACATCAAATTAGTTCTCAGGTACAAGTTTGATCTAACAAAAATCATTTGTTCTTCTGCATCTCCTCCCCAAAAAAGTTAGGCTAGGTGAATTCTGTAACTATGACCTTGCACAAGTCTGGAGATTTTATTTCTTTTCACCTCAAACATGTCAAAAAGAGATTAAAGATCTCAAGTTACAAAAAACAATAGCTCCAGGCGAATGTGGTGACGTGTTTCTAGTCCTACAAGTCTACTTAATGAATCCACGTCAAGGTTTACCATCAGGAAAGTCTCTCAGAAGTTACTGGAACACTGGATCACCTTCTGAGCTATCAAAGTTGCAAATAAGTGAGGCCCATTTCATATAACATTAGAGTAACAATGTACTAAACCCATCAGTCCTTGATCAAGAACACACGTTCAAAAGAAAAAATAGGCTCACCATATGCCTGAGGGAAAGCAACAAAGTGTACGCTAGTAAACCTTTCCAATCAATTTCTTCCTCCGTTCTAACTATCATTAAAAGTTCAGATAATAGACAGCAGAATACTCACCTCAGGCATAATTGCCACAGTGGCAGTGGATGTATGGACCCGCCCCTGTGATTCTGTCGCAGGTACTCGTTGTACTCTATGCACGCCTGCTTCATACTTCAATTTACTATACACACGCTCCCCAGTGATTTCCATGACATATTCTTTGTAGCCCCCTTTCTCTGCCTGTGCCATTTAGTTGTAATGATGAGCGAATGTTGATGAGTGCTCCAAACACATGCACATACATTATCATGAAAGCCTGACAAACCTCTGTGCATGAGAGAAGAGACCATTTCCAATTGTTACGCTCAGCATACTTCTGATACAGTTTCCCCTGTGAAGCATGATCATAGAGTGAGTCATCATTTTAGGCAAAACCCACTTAAAGGACAGAAGAAACAATCCAGGTCAAAAACATCTGAACCTACAGCGAGAGGGGGAGAAGACACAAAATGTGTACAAGCTTTGAATTAGGAAATAAAGAATACTTCAGACATAGAAATATAGCTTAAGTGAACATAAAATGGGCAAATAAATGCCTGGCCTGAAATCTCCCTTAAAAATCGAAGAGCAGCTCAAGTTCTTTAAGCATCAAATAATGTTGCCAAACAAAGATGTGTACCTACAAGATCTCCAGCCCAGATTCCAGCTTCATCACCACCAGTCCCAGCTCTAACTGAAAGCAGATGCACAAAACAAGGCAATCACCAATCTAGCTTTGTAGACCATGAAAACATCAAAGAATGGTCCACTTTAAGATGACTTAAACTAAATGCATGCATTTAAGAGAAGTGAACTACCTTCCAGCATTATATTTCGTGAATCCAGAGGGTCACTAGGCAAAAGCATGACCTGCAGCATCAGGTCATATGCAAACTAATCATATTACAAGGCCCTCAAATTTTGCAAATTTTAGAATTCACACAACAGAAACTTGTTAACCAGCAGAGCCAGGTTCTACTTGTGAAATTTGTACATATCAAGAAAGTTGTTAAAAAGCAGCATAATGGACTGCATAAAGCCTGTTTTCAGACTTGCTCATTGTTGGGTTAAAGGCCCAAATGGCCCCCTTTGTGTATAGTTTTGAAGGTTATTAACCTTTGGCCAAGTTCACATTGAACTTGGCCACTAACTTTAAATTGGTCCTAATGTGAACTTGGCCACTAACTTTAAATTGGTCCTATACATTTTAATAAAGGGAATGTGAGTCAATTTTTACTCACTCACTTATTTCCCCATATCGTGTAGCGCTCCTGCTCTCTATCCCTCTTCGTTCTGCTAACGCCCACCTCTCTGCTTGCACTCGCCCCTCTCCAAGGTACACACCCTGCACATTTCCTCGTGCTCTTTCACTTGCACACACCACTTCGTGCTCATCAACTGGTATCAGAGCCCAATTAGGGTTTGCCCCTAACCTGCAAACGTTGATTTTCAGCCAAGGAGGTCAACTTTCACGCGAGATTTTGCAATTTCATCGCCAAAGGACTCGTCCCCGGACACTAAAGAGCTCCCGGCAAGCCAAATTGACCTAAAACAAGCTGAAATTAGGTCAAAATCAGCAAATTACAGGTTATGACAGCAAAATACAGGTTTTGCAAATCATGTGTTAAAGTGTGGGAACATCTTTACTAAGTCCCCGCTACCCGAAAACATTGAAATTGCCGAAAAACAAGTCCCAAAACAGGTGTTTTCAGCAAATTTCAGATTTACGCAGGTTTTTGCAAGTGTTTTTATGATGCGAATACATTGGGGAAAGTGCAAATTGATGCAATCTATCTACGCACGTTTGACAAGTTTTGGCTATGTATGACCATTTGTGGCTCAATTTCGTGCAATTTGATGTTACAAATTGGGGCTTTTGCTCATACATGCTTCTAAAAGCTGTGCATTAGCCTTATGTATGTTTTGTGAGGCTAAAAACAACTAAAATTGTTGTTTTTGAGCACAAATTCGCTCGCTGAAATTTCCTGCGAATAAATTTCAGAAATTGTTTTTTGTGCCTAAATCGACCTATTTTGCCCCAAATTGCTCCTGTGACCATTTGCAGCTGTAGTGCACACCTCTGTGAGGCTATACTTCGGTTTTTGTGCATTTTGCCCAAAAATTCAACGTTTTAGCCCTCTTATTCGTGCAACTATGGCCTCATCTTCTTTGGATGTGAAGAATCTCTTCGAGATTAGGAGGTTCGATGGAACAGGTTTCGACCTTTGGAAAGACACGATCCAGGGAATCCTATTTCTTAAGGATTGTGAAGGGGCACTTGAACAGGTAAAGCCACAGAATATGACGGATGAAGCATGGGTTAGCCTGAACCAGAAGGTTGTTACATACATTAAAATGGCCATGACCAATGAGACGGTCATTGATGTGAAAGGTCTCACAAATGCTTTTGATGTGTGGGAGAAGTTAAAGGGAATGTATGAGAATACAACGCCTGTCAACCAAGTGCATTTGATGCGAAAACTTGTTGGCATGCAACTAGATGAGTCCAAGAGCGCTGCAGAGCACTTGTCATTGTTCGCAGATACTTTGTCGCAGTTACAAGATTCAGGCTTGCCTCCTTTTGATGATAAACTGAAAGTTATCTTCTTGCTTATGACCTTACTTGAGTCATGGGAAACATTGGTAGTTTCATTGTCCAATAACCCTTGACCTTTGATGGTGTTAGGGGTTCTATCTTGAATGAGGAAATTAGGAGGAAAGCAAGTGGAGACGGAGGCAATTCGGCCAACATGGTTAGAGGCAGGATAGAGAAGAATGTCTATGCACGAAGGAGTAAGAGTAAGAGTAAGAGTAAGGAAAGGGGAAATGCCAGCAAAGGCAAGGGTGATGTGACTTGCTATCAGTGTGGCAGGAAAGGTCACAAGAAACCCGATTGCAGGTACTATAAAGCCGAGTTAGAGCAGAAAAAGAATGGCTAGACAAAAAGAAAGAGAAGAAGGAAGTCAAGACAGATGCACAGGATAGCTTAAAGGACAAAGAGAAGGCCAATGTGGCTTCTAGTGTTGTGATTGAGGAGCTGTCAGATGTAGAGGACATCTTGTGTGCCACTTTGTCAGATGATGATGCTTATGGCTTTGATGCCTCTCTTAATGTTCATTCACAGGACATGCAGATCACCAAGAGTGATCTTATTGATGCTTTGTTGACTGTCAATGATGCATTATGCCAAACTTGGATAGTTGATTCCGGTGCTTCATTTCATGTGACTCCTATCAAGGAGTGTTTCTCTACTTTTGATGCAGGCAAGCGTGGCCATGTATACCTTGGAAACAATCATGCATGTTCCATTGAGGGTATTGGCACTGTGCATCTCTCCATAGATGGCACAAATGAGCTTGTCTTGCATGATGTTAGATACGTGTCGGGAATCAAGAAGAGTCTGCTTTCTGTTGGTCAGATGGATATGCATGGTTACAGCATCTTGTTTGAGAGAGGATCATGGAAAATGACTAAAGGCTCAAGGCTGATTGTAAAGGGCACAAAGAAAGGAACACTTTACTGCATGTATGGAAAGGCCGTGTTGGTCAAGTTTATTGCATTGGCTAAAATTAACTCTCACATGGAGTTGTGGCACAAGAGGCTTGGCCATATGAGCCAAAAGGGCCTTTCTAAGCTTTGTACTTTGAACAAGCTTGATGCTAAAGGCACAAAGCTTGACTTTTGTAATGAATGTCAATATGGCAAGCAAGTAAAGCGTTCTTATTACTATGGTGTCTCTCGTAAATCTTGTGTGCTTGATCTTGTACATTCTGATGTATGTAGCATGCCTACTAAGTCTATGCGAGGTGCATGCTATTTTGTCTCCTTTGTTGATGATCATTCTAGGAAAATTTGCTTAAATCTAAGGATAAAGCCTTTGCTGCGTTTAAGAAATTTCATGCATTTGTGACCACCCAAACAGGTAGAAAGCTAAAATGCTTGCGTACGGACAATGGGGGGGAGTTCACAAGTGCTGAATTTAACAAATTTTGAGAAAATTTGGGCATTAAAAGAGAGCTTACTGTGCCATACAGCCCCTCTTCTAATGGTGTGGCTGAAAGATTCAATAGGACACTTTGTGAGAGGGTGAGATGCATGCTATCCACAGCTAATCTCTCTCATGGATTTTGAGGAGAAGCTTTGAAAACTGCAGTCCATATATGCAATCGATCCCCTCACATGTCTTTGAAAGGTGACATCCCTGAAGAGGTTTGGTCTGGCAAGCCTGCTTCATATGATCACTTACGCATTTTTGGTTGCGAAGCTTTTGTGCATGTTAGACCTGAGTTGAGGAGTAAACTAGATGCCAAATCCATTAACGGCCTTTTCATGGGATATAGTAAAGAAGGCGAAATGGGTTACAGGATTTGGTTATCTCAGCTCAAAAGAGTTATACGCAGTCGGGATGTTGTTTTTAATGAGGCAAGGCTGCTTCAAAACAATTGTGCCTCAAAGCATGACCATAAAAGGGTCAAATTTCAGCATGACCAACCACCTGTTAGGCCTATTTTTGACCCTCGGGATGCACCACATATGGCTGAAAATGTAGATGATCCAGTGGTGTTTGAGCCAAATGATGTTGAGCAGTAAATTGAGGCTCCTGAAGGGCATTTGCAGCCACGAAACAATGCTGAAAATGATGTACAGCAGCCAATTGTTGATGATTTTATCATGCCACCTGATGTAAACCCATTGCCGGATAATGTGGATCATTGGGTGAGGCGGTCTACTCATCAAAGACGGCCTGTGAGCAGATATGATCCCTCTTTGCATTACATTATGTTGACAGATGAGGGAGAGCCTCTTACGTATAAAGAGGCAAAGACATGTGAGCACAGCGACAAGTGGGAGCTTGCTATGCAGGAAGAGATTAAAGCTTTGCATGCTAATCATACTTGGGATTTGGTGGAATTGCCCAAAGGAAGGAAGGCTATTCCTAACAAATGGGTGTATAAAATCAAGACTGTTGATGCAAAACCCAAGTATAAGGCAAGGCTAGTTGCAAAGGAATATGTTCAAACCAAGGGCATAGACTTTCAGGAAGTGTTCTCTCATGTTGTGAAGATGACCACTTTGCGTGTATTGTTTGCCATAGTGGTTGCTCTTGATTTGGAAATGGACCAAATGGACGTACATACCGCTTTCTTGCATGGTGATGTGGAAGAAGAGCTTTACATGAAGCAACCCGAGGGTTTTGTTATTCCTGGCAAGGAACATTTGGTATGTATGCTCAATAGAAGCTTGTATGGGCTGAAACAATCATGTAGGCAGTGGTACAAGAAGTTTGATCACTTCATGCTTAAACATGGTTACAAAAGAAGCCATGCAGGATGAGGATGAGGATACCAAACGTGATGAGGATGGCAACCCTATCATTCTTGTGCTCTATGTTGATGATATGTTGATAGCTGCAAAGAAAAGAAGCACTGTTGATGCTCTTAAAGGGCAGCTGAAATCTGCATTTTCAATGAAAGACCTTGGGGCAGCTGAACATATACTTGGAGTGCGTGTTAGAAGGCAAAGAGACCAGTGCCTATTGTACTTGTCGCAAGAAAAGTACATTGAAAAGGTGCTGGACAGATTTAACATGGCTCAAGCAAAGCCTCTTGGCGTACCATTACAGCCATATGTCAAGATCTCCAAGGATGATTGTCCCAACTCAAAGGAAGAAGCCAATGACATGCAAAGTGTGCCTTACGCTTCAGCTTGTGGTTCACTTATGTATGCTATGGTTGCTACTAGGCCTGACATAGCCCATGCAGTGGGAGTTGTGAGCCGGTTTATGGCTAATCCAAGCAGGGTGCATTGGGATGCAATGAAATCCATTATGAGGTACTTGAAAGGGACTAAAAACAAATGCCTCTGCTATGGCAAAGGACCATTGGAGTTGAAGGGATTTTGTGACTCTGACATGGCTGGTGATGTGGATACACGGAAATCCACAAGTGGCTATGTGTTTACTCTTGCAAGAGGTGTTGTTTTCATGGTGTTCTAGATTGCAAAAGATCGTTGCGTTGTCTACTACAGAAGCTGAATATATTTCAGCCACTGAGGCTTCCAAAGAAGCCATTTGGTTAGCACGTCTATGCAGCAAGTTTGTTTCTAGTAACTTATTTGTGAACATCACTTGCACAATTTGTTTATTACTAAAGAGCCAATGAAGGTCTTGTTGCTATTCATAAAAGCGTGCCTAATATGTCTCTAGCACCCTCTCTCTTTCACTTTCGTTCCCTGATTGCTATCACTGATGTGCCACTGAAAACTGGTCTTAAACCTCAAGGTTGTGAATTCCTCCACATAGGCAGCCTCTCTTCCTCCTCTCATCGCTTCTATAGATTCAACAACCTTTGCAATGTTGCATTAATCCTGGGCTTTCTTTCTAGGTTTGGAAACTCACTATCACCTGGCTCTCCACCTTTATGGGCTGCTTGTCCCTTACTCCCTCTCGCTGTTCGCTGAGCATCAAAAGAAAGATTTCAGACTGTTATAGAGGTCAACTGCCAAGGACTTGCACTTCTTCAGATTTGACATAAAATTCAACTTTTTGTGTCTATGAGGAGGTGTTGAAGGAATGGAGGAGAACAGATAGAAGAGACAAACTGTCACATGACGTGGCATGCCCAACTGGAAGAGAAACGGCCGAGTGGACAAGAGGAATTGAACCTGGAAGATAGGCCGTGGGCCTACCAACTTGAAGAACTGATGAAGCACTAGCCGAGGGGCCTAAAACCCTAAACACCCCAAAGCTCGACCCTCGGAGTCGATTTCCTAGAACGAGCTGCCATGCTGACGTGGCCACTTGTATGGAAGCTAACGTGGTAGTTATTGTGATTTTTTTTTGCAAATTGCACACGCTGTGCCACATGGCAGAATGTATGGATTTCCGTGATTTGCGCAAGCAGATTTTGGAGTTCTAGCACTAAGAAGCAGATGTTTTTGGGGTTTGGTGCTTTTGGGTGAAGTACTTTGGGGCTCTGCTTTTGGGCAACCTTTGTACTGTTTATAAGAGCCCCTGGGGCCTCACTTTGCAGAGCATCTGGACGCACAGTTTGAAAGCAGAGGACCCTCGGGAGTTGTACTATTGCCAATCGTAATAATAAAGAAATATCGAAAGGGACGCCAGTCTTTGGGGCCAATGCATCTGGGCGTAGAACTCCATCATGCCGTCTCTCTCTCTCTCTCTCTCTCTCTCTCTCTATTGAGAGGAAAAAAGTTGTATTGTTGCTTTGTGGATTTCAAGAAAGCTGGAAATCTTTGGAGACGAATGCAAAGCCTTGAAGTGGCGAGAGAATTTATCCATGTAGTCTTTCGCATCTACCAAAAAGTGATATGTCGACTACGTATGGGAGATGGAATTTCAGAATTTTTTGCAAGCACCATTGGTGTCAAACAAGGATGCCCACTTTCCCCAACCCTCTTTGGGCTACTCATTGATGGATTGGAATGCATGGTTCTTGATTTTATGCAACAAGAAGGCATAGAAGAGGTTAAGATCAGAAATGCGGTGATCATGCTTTTGCTTTATGTTGATGATGTAGTGCTCTTGGCACATACCTTAGAAGACGCGCAAAGCTTATGAGTGTCTTGGAACGCTTTTGCCTACATAGCAGGCTGATCGTGAATGGATCCAAAACCAAGGTTATGCTTGTAAAGACCCTCAATGACAAAAATTTATGCATTGTATACAACAATGAGCAACTTGAAGTGGTAGATAGCTTAAAAGTACCTTGGCCTTGAGGTTCCATCCTATCAAAAATGGAAGGATTGCGCAATGCGTCACTTGGAAGCCGGAAAGAGGGCTTATTATGCATTTGAGAATATGTGTAATGCTGGAGAGATCAAGTGTTGGGCTCTCAAAAAGTACCTTTTTGACACATTGGTGACATCGGTGCTTCTTCATGGAGTGGAGGTGTGGGGTGGTAGCATCGGGAAGTCTACTTGGAAAGAGTTTGAGAATGTCTAAAAGCGTTTTCTCACCAACTTTCTCCAAGTCAAGACACAAACACCCTACAGGCTCTTACTTCTTGAGTCCGTATCACTTCCCATTTGAGGTCTTGGGCATGCAAAGGGTTGTGGAGTACATGCTTAAGACACAACGTAGCCCTTTGTATCGACTTCCTAGAATCGCATATGAAGCAAGTCAAAAGGTCCAAAAGACATGCAAGAGCAAAATAATAAGTTCAGGGTGGATGCTTGACATCAAGGAATGGTTTGAAAGATGGGATGCATGTCACTTGGTCAAGGATGCGTCGATCGACTCCCAAGTTAATGAGGCCTTCTTACAACGCCAATGTATCACGGCTTGGGAGAAATCCAAAGGTTCTCGCTTCAGTCATTACACCACACACATTGCCCCAAACTACAAATCTCTCTTCTTCTCCGAGCGAGGTAACCGAACCCATCCCTCCATCCTTGAGCCCATCCCATTGAGTGCGATCCGCACCATTGCCTCCATTCGTCTTAGCTCCCATTCTCTACGCTGCGAGACAGGACGTTGGGGCACTGGTGAGAAGTCTCATCGACTTTGCACTTATGCCCTCGTCAAGTGCGAGAGAGAGAGTACCACACACTACTCGAGTGCTCAGCTTTATCACAAACTGCTGACGTGTCAAAGCCCTGAAGAATGGAGCCAACTTACAGATGCCAGCCGAGGGGCCTAAACTTTAAGAAGAACAAGTAACAGAAGAAGTCCTCCCGACTTATGGGGACCCCGTTCGATGGGGTCCTAGTGACATAAAGGAATTAAAATAAAGCAGGCTGATGACGTGGCAGATTTCTGAAAATCACGCTTGCTGATGACGTGGCAGAACTGTACGGATTTCCGCTTTTCAAATTGGAGGTGCTAACATGGCAGGACTATATGGATTTTCATAAATTGTGATGGCAGCTTTTTGGCTTTGCTTTTGGACCAAATGCTTTTGAGTTTGAAGGCTTTTCACTGTAATTGCTTTTTAGGCCAAGGGCCTTTAAATATGAGGTTAGGGCTCATTCTCTGGCATGCTTCCTGGAGAAGGTGCAGAGTCTGGAGTACCAGCTTGTATTGTGTTGATGCAATATAAAGAAATACCGAAAGGGACGCCAAGGTTTGGGGCCAATACTCTCTGGGGTGGAATTCCGCCACTCCATGTCGCGTGTCGTCTCTCTCTTTCAGTTCAGTTGTTATTGAAGTGCTAAAAGCATGTTCAGTCTGTTCTTTTCTATCGGCACGTGGTGCCCGTCTTGTGACAGTGGTATCAGAGCATCGGGCGTGTGCTTTTCTGAAAGCATACCGGTTCTACAAAAGAGCAGACAGAGCTATTGGAATTTTATTTGAGGTATCGTCGGTCCACCAACCCCGGACTTACTAGGCACTCCCACCCTTACTTCATCGCGCATCAGGCACACTCTCGTCTTCATCGCTGTGTCTTACAGGGCATAAGCCATAAAGAATCCAAGACCTGAAATTCATGGATTCAGCAGAATATTTGCAGTTTCTCCTCATTGAACTTCACGACATTCTTTCGCGGCATCCTGAGCAGAATCTTCTGATGCTGCAAAGTTTTCAACAATGTTTGAACTACATGATACCCCCTCTGATACCCCAGGTGGTACCTCCTCCTCCGGCATCAGAAAGTACGAGAGCTTCCAACCTACAACCTTCTCAGCCGTCTGTTCTGATCGGGGGAGTTTTCAGGAATATGGTGCAACCATCTGACCCTGATCCAGTACAACCGCCTTTGCCACCGCCTTTCACTTTTTCCGGGGTGAAAGATTGCAAGAAAGCATTGCAGTTCCTACAGCAATTCGACAATATCTATGCTTTACGGAACTATACAAAAGAATCCAAGATTTCTCGAGCAACGGGATTTCTTAAAGATAATGCTATGCAATGGTGGAGTTCAATCGCGACACAACCGCATGCTCCAAGGACCTGGCAAGCTTTCAAGACGGTCTTTGCACGTAGTTACATGACTTCTATGTTTGAAGTCCGGATTTTGGCAGAGTGGGGCAACTTGAAAATGCTTGCCACCGAAACCATGGACGAATATAACCAAAGGTTTCTCAACATGTACCTTCCGGTGTCCTTTAGATCTGTTCCCTTGGAGGCCCAATGGGAGCGATGCACCATTGGACTACCATCACCATTGCAGGAATACTGTCTATCCAAGCAAATCTCCACGATGCAAGAACTTATGGACCATGCCACAGTCGGCTACAAACTAATGAAGGGAAAGCTACAGTTTACCACAGAAGAATCTCCGACCACTAACCACAACTCTCGCCAACAAAGAACAAATTCTCGAGAGTCTCCTGAAAGTCAATCACAAAGGCCTCGTTTGACACCTCAACAACGAGACACCTTACTACAAGAAGGCCAATGTTTTGGATGCTTTCAAACGAGACATAACTATTTTGGTTGTCCCCAAAGCACTGACAGACCCGCGGAGCCGACTCTCGCGTCGAAGATCGACAGAAACCCAAGATCATCTCCAACCAAACGAGCTAAACCGGCTATTGGATTAGTTCCTGGCATCTATGGCATACGCCTTGAAAGTACAAATGAATTGTGTCGAGCATATGGCAAAGTCAATGGCTTCAAAGCCCTTATTTTCTTTGACCCCAGAGCTACAAAGAACTTCATCCATCCACGATTCTTAAAGCAAATGTACTTTGATTATGATGCAGAGGGTAGAGAAATTGAAGATAAGCTAGCCACGAGGCAAACTCAGAAAGTGGTACCGCTCATTGGTGCTCTTCCAGTGACTATTCAAGATTATCATGGAAAAGCTGATTTCCACATCATGAAGTTGGGCAATTGTGACGTTCTATTAGGCATGCCTTGGCATGACAAGAATGATGCGACTCTCCAGGTTCGGAACCGAACCATCGCCGTGATGCAGAAGGGCAAGCCAGTCGTCCTCAAAGTTCGGTTGTCCGAACAAAACCCTGAATAAATTCTCTAGTTGTTTTATAGTTAGATACTTTTGAGCTTTGTTTGAGAAAGTATTGTTTGAAACTTTGTTTGAAATGGATGGTATCTGTTTTGAACCTGTCTTGGTGCCGATTTGAAATGTTTGACTCTGGTTTAATACTAGTTTCAATGATTGGTGATTTTATTCCCGGGTGGAGGGTGAGAAATGATGTTTGAGAATGCTTGTTCATACTCATAGCCCGGACCCTTGTGGTTATTTGCGGGGGAAGTATAGAATGATTGAAAAGTGTTGTTACTCGTGGCCCAGACCTACATGGTTATTTACGAGGGGGTTTTGAGGAGTCTGAGTAGTGGTTACTCTTAGCACCTCCAAACGACGTAGGCTGCGGTCTGGGGGGCGTTTGGTTGTAAAAGGCCTCTATATCTCATGGCCCGGACCTTTTTGGGTTATTTGCGGGAGGAGTGATGAGGGAGTCGTTGAACAGCTCGTGGCCCGAACCTGAATGGTTATTTGCGGGGAAAGTGTTCATCGGCGGCTTTATGTTTCTATGTCTTGTAACATGCATATTGTAAGGATTCTAGTCGCTAATCCTTAATTAAGTACTTAAACTCATGATTAAGACTTAAGAAACTGAAACTGAACTTAGAACAAGACTTAGAAGACTCTGTGTTTGATTGATTGGAAGTGTGATACAAGGGTTCCTTTTATAGGAATTGAATAGTCATCAGTGAAGAGGCATGTCTCTTTGTGAAGAGACATGACTTTAGGCGAAAAGACACATCCTTTCGGCGAAGAGCTACAACCATTGGGTGAAGAGTCGCACCCGTAGAGCGAAGGGGTGTGACCAGTCGTCGAAGGAGTGTGGCTTTTGGCGAAGAGACGCGTCCTTTGGGCGAAGGGGTGTGACCATCCAAGCGCAGGGGTCCTCCTTGGCATGGCACTTCGCGTATCTGCAACTAGGAGTAGATGTATTGCTGTTAACATAGTCACAATCGTGACATTCCCTCCCTCTTTAAATAAAACCCAGGGTAGTTGTAGAAACTCCGCGAAGAAGGAAATGTATTGAGCGACTAAAGTCGTGCTGCAAGGGTCTGTATGTTCTTTATCCTTTGCACCGCTGAAGGTAAGGATTGCAATCTTCAAGTTTGAAGAATTATCATTCACCATAGCATCTGGTATCTGTTTAGAGACAAAGACTTTATTCTGCAAGGGCAGTGACTTCGCCTGGATCACGGCCAAAGAAGGGGTTATGTGTTCGTTGGTTGTCACATAAGAACTGGAATCATCTAAATCTTCAGCTTTCTTAGCGGGTATTAAGGTTTCCAATTGAAAAGGGGGAGGTTGAGAGAGTTGTCGCCTCTTAGACCTCTGAAGGATCCTCTTGCACAAGGAAAGGATCAATAAATCTTCAACTTTACCACCATCAGATAAGAAAGACTTAAATGTAGGGCATGGCTCACGAGGGGGAACTTGTCCAACGTCGCAGCATTCACGACCGAGTACTCGACTAGGGTCGAATATCTGTGCCACTAAGTAAGCCCATCTTGATATCGTTGTTGATCCTTTGGAAGCTTCATATTGCTGCTTTTGTTGTTGATGATTCGAATAAGAAGTTGGTTGCTTAGTACTGTAACATTTCCAAGAATATTCATGCTGAGACTGTTGCTGCTCGCACGAAGTACTTTGCGTCTAGTTGTCTCCGAGAAACCATGCTTTGGGTGAGAAAATTTGAGTTCCGAAGGCTTTTGTTTGAGTGATCCTTCCTGGTCGACCACTGAAGCGTCGGAAGAAGATGCCTGTATTGTCCGAGAAGCTGTTGGTTGTCTCCGAGAAGGGGTTTGCATTTGCATCTAATCCAAGCGAGTGTGAATCGATGCGAGGCTTGATGAAATTGTTGCCATCTGCTTTTTGAAAACTGCTATCGGGTCCTCGGGTAATATATTGTCGTCGCCATCTTGTGATTTGGCCATGCCAACTACTTAGAGGGAGTAGTTGATAACTTGGAATAAGCTCACTCCGAGGCTCGAGAACCGGAACCTGTGCGGGAGTAGGTGATGCTACAGAAACAGGTTCTTGGTTGGGAACATATTTTGAAGTTGGAGAATTGGGAATGATGACCACCTCGTGTGTAAAGAACTCTCCGACAAAATTTTGTTGGGAATCTCATCCAAGTGCAGGTGATAAGGAACGCACACTATCGAATAATACCACACGCAAGAGGAAGACAAGACGCCAGCTCTGTAGGAAGAGAAGGGAGCTAATATGTTGCAAATGTCTATTCCGGCTGCTGGTATTTCTTAATCATGGGATCTTCTGTGGGTTTTTTTTTGAGTCATGTGGTTTTTTTTTTTTAAGTCACATGAAAAGTTGTTGTCCTTTCACACTAGGTAATTTGGATTTAATTCTTTTTGGAGTAATAAAGGCCAGGTAGATTAAAAATGTTGTAGCGCAATGTTCTGTCCAGCGCAACACAAAACTCCAGCGTGGGTGTACTTGGCATTGTAAAAAAGGAAACAGACCAGCGCGACGCTTCAGCCCAGCGAAGTGCGCAAAGTGAAAGCTCTCCGGCGAAGAGGTGCGAGCATCGGCTGACAGGGTGGTGGCTTTTCATACGAAGGGGCAGCCAGCGATTGGGTGCAGCCAGCAATGTTGCAAAAATTTAGCCCAACGTTGTAGAATTCTCAGCCCAGCATGTGAGGGAATTCAGCAGAGGGGTACAAAGGCGAAGAGGCACACCTATATACGAAAGGGTGCCAGCAAGGTGAAGAGGTGTTGCCCGTTGATGTGCCTGTTCGCGGGAAGGGGTGTGGGTTCGAAGGGTTTCCACCCGAGAGATGGGGTACGCAAAGAGTCACCAGCATGAAATTTTTCCAAAAAATCACCGGGTACGTGGCACGCCGCACACACACATCTGCGTGTCTGTCTGTTATTTATGTAATTGGAACAGAAAAATTCATGTTACGTCATGCTCGGGGGTGTGTGTGTACACCACATTTCTTCTGCTTCCATGCAACTGTCGGAAGGGGGGGAGAGGGTAGCGGCGAGGGTGAGAGGCTCACAACCTTCAGGTCCCGGGAAAAAATTTGCTCTGATACCACTGTAAGGATTCTAGTCGCTAATCCTTAATTAAGTACTTAAACTCATGATTAAGACTTAAGAAACTGAAACTGAACTTAGAACAAGACTTAGAAGACTCTGTGTTTGATTGATTGGAAGTGTGATACAAGGGTTCCTTTTATAGGAATTGAATAGTCATCAGTGAAGAGGCGTGTCTCTTTGTGAAGAGACATGACTTTAGGCGAAAAGACACATCCTTTCGGCGAAGAGCTGCAACCATTGGGTGAAGAGTCGCACCCGTAGAGCGAAGGGGTGTGACCAGTCGTCGAAGGAGTGTGGCTTTTGGCGAAGAGACGCGTCCTTTGGGCGAAGGGGTGTGACCATCCAAGCGCAGGGGTCCTCCTTGGCATGGCACTTCGCGTATCTGCAACTAGGAGTAGATGTATTGTTGTTAACATAGTCACAATCATGACACATATGTAAGCATTTGTGTTGCATTGTGATGTACCAACTATTGAATATTCCTAATTGGATGAGATTGCTTGGGCATGTAATTTGAGTACATCAAGACACCCGTGGAAGATCAGTAGTACGGTCTAGGTGTGATGGCTACTTTTACTACGCCGGAATATCAAGAGTTCCGATCTGGACAAAAGGAGAAGCTAACTCCTTAACAAAAAGAGTAAACTGATTCTCCCTCGGAATGACCCTAAGAAATTTTTTTGAGCTAGCTTGAGTTGTTTTGCAGATATGCTGTAATCGCCGACGATTACTCTCTTTCAAGAAGGGGAGATGTCACAAACTACTGACATGTCAAAAGCCCTGAAGAATGGAGCCAACTTACAGATGCTGGTCAAGGGGCCTAAACCCTAAGAAGAACAAGTAACAAAAGAAGTCCTCCCAACTTGTAGGGACCCCGTCCGATGGGGCCCCAGTGACATAAAGGAATTAAAATAAAGCAGGCTGATGACGTGACAGATTTTCGAAAATCGCGCTGACTGACGACATGGCAGAACTGTACGAATTTTCGCTTTTCACGTTGGCGGTGCTGACGTGGCACGGCTTTACGGATTTTCGTAAATTGCGCTAGCAGCTTTTTGGGTTTGCTTTTGAACCAAATGCTTTTGAGTTTGAAGGCTTTTCATTGTAATTGCTTTTTAGGCCAAGGGCTCATTCTCTTGCATGCTTCCTGGAGAAGGTGCAGAGTCTGGAGTACCCGCTTGTAATGTGTTGATGCAATATAAAGAAATACCGAAAGGGACGCCAAGGTTTGGGGCCAATACTCTCTGGGGTGGAATTCCGCCACTCCGTGTCGCGTGTCGTCTCTCTCTTTCAGTTCAGTTGTTATTAAAGTGCTAAGAGTCTATTCAGTCTATTCTTTTCTATCAACACATGGTGCCCGTCTTGTGACAGCTTTTGACCACATTAGGTCCTCATTTCCCCATATATTCAACCATGAGCTCTCCCTATGTCACGAGGACGTGGCAACTGCTAACCTTAGTTGTTGGTTTCTTTCCAATGATTTTTGTTTTATTTTTGAGACCCTCTTTTTGAAGTTGCAAAAGGTCGGACATTGTATGGCCAATGTGAACGGTAGTTTCACCCGCAGACGGGAAGTTGGTCGGCACTGGAACTCGTAAAGTAAAAGGATGTCTAGGCTCAGTTCAAGATCATTTAGGTACCCCCGTCGCACTTAGCAAGTTGGTGGATACTAGGAAGTGAACTCAATAAAGGCATAAAGTCAAGGTGGGACTACCAACAGAAAGTATCTGACAGTTGGGCCACATTGCACTTTTGGATGCGGTCCCAATGAGGATAGATGGTCAGATGACCAGTGGCAGCCCAACGGAATCATTCCTAAAATTTAGGGAACTGCTATTTTGGGCCGTGAGTTGTGTTCGCGTCATTACCTCAGGTATAACTAGGGGAACATTTTACAACTCTGCCGCGAAGTCAACTCATGCACCAGTTCAGAGATTTTTAAGCAGGAAGCCCAATGCGAGGAAATTGCATGTATGAGTGCCGAGTGGCACTTTTTGGCCAATTTACCGAGTTTGGAGAAGAGAACTCGTAACTGACTTTCTGGAGCGATTTTGGAGGCTGATAACTGTGATTTTCAGCCATTTCTCTCCATTTTTGAGCTTCCCATGGCCTCACCTAGGACCAAGGAGCTCATTTTCAGCATTGGAAGGCATCAAATGCGTGTTTATAGGGCTATTTTGCTGCGTTTTCAGCGATACACACGTTTTGGCAGCCATGGAAATCTTCCCCTTTTTGTATCTATTTGTTCACAGATGCATTACAGGTTAAGGACAGAAGAGGGGGCACTCGATTTATGATGGGGGGATGCTTCATTGAGAACCTGTCTCACAAGTCAAGAGCTATGGAGTGCTTTCTTTCCCTCTCATGTACAGTGTAGTGCTAGGAGTGATGCCTTGCACGCTACACACTGCTCTACGTGCAGTTATGTGATGCCCCACAAGAGGGCTCTTCATTTGACTGATGTACAGCTGTGTGGGTTCATGCTTTTGTGCTGAGGCAAGAGCCTCCTTGAACAGGAACAGGGGTAGCTAGCTGCTACTCCAAAGCAGGCACCGGTGAGGGTCATAACCTCACCGTACAGGTGCAAATTCAGCGCTGTGTATGCGCAGAAAACTAACTGTTTCTCAACCATACGGACGCCAGAACCTTTGGGAATCGTGCCCCACTAGCAGAGAACAGTTCGGGGACTGTTTAGGGCTGAAAACAGGGCAAAAACCAGTAAATACAGCGAACTGAATTTACTGTTTGCGGGCAGGAATCAGAGGGTTTACGCCAGTGCAAGTGAGATCCAGCAGGGGAATTGATTTCGCGCGAGTTTTGGAGCTGTTCTGCTACCGAAATTTGGCCAAATCAGGTAGTATCTAGTGTGATACAGGTAAAGGATTCCCAGGACCTTACTTTGTAATTTACCCTCTCAAAGAATAAAGAAACACCGAAAGGGGCGCCAATTTTGGGACCTACAGGTTGTCGGCGTCTGCTCGAGGCATTCTAGCTTCCGAGCTGAGTGTGTATTCAAGTGTTAATTCCCATCGCAGGTTCTCTTTGCAAAGTGCTCTGTGTGTGCGTCTAAAGTAAAGAATTTCGGGTGAGAGCCAATGCCTACCGCCCCACGGGCTAGTTTCATGGTTCCATTGCCGGAATATCAATCACTTTTTCCTCAAAGAGTGAGCCTCGGTTGTTTTGGGTAAAGACACAGAGTACAGGAACGCGGGATTACACTATGGCCGACAAAGGGAAGGGCATTATGGAAGAGGGTTCCTCTTCACAGGACATACAAGAAATTCCGCATGTATGCCTTGCCAAAAAGTGGTCAAATTAGGGCTGATTTTTTTGCAAGTATGAACCAAGATGAGATAGGGAGAGGTCTCACGATGGTAGATTGGCCACTAGATCTCTTGCGAGAGTGATGTGGGTTAGCCAAGTGGCACGCTGCTCGCCAATTCTCTGAGGCGACTGCTTGGATTCTTTGACGCATTGGTAAATCATCTTGAAATTTGAGCTTACTTGGTCGTGGTTAGTACGCTATAGTGTTGCGGAATTATGCTCGTTTGCAGAGGCAAGAGCCTCTTTTACTAGTAAAAAGTTAAGGGACAGGTTGCAAGATGCTATGTGGTGAAGTTCAAGAACTATCCACCTATGGATGGAAAGTGGATTGAAGAGCATGAACTATCAGAGTCACCAAATGTATTGCAACTTTACCTTGAGGCCTTTGGGTTACTGCCTACTTATGCCCCAACCCAATGTGTGCAAAGGAGGGGCAAGGATAGAGCTAGCACATCAAATGGGTACATATGAATTCAATGTAATAGATGGAAATGACAAAAGTATGAAGGTCTCAATAAGTCATTTGTATCTATGTGTTACGACCTTTCTTGCGGATACATGCGATGATAAAAGAGTGCTAACAACACAACATCATCAGTGGCATGTATTTATGGTATGCAATCGAGGACGTTTGCGATTTCAAGAGGGGGGTATGTCACGAGGACGTGGCAACTGCTAACCTTAGTTGTTAGTTTCTTTCCAATGATTGTTTTATTTTTGAGACCCTCTTTTTTAAGTTGCAAAAGGTCGGACATATATGGCCAATGTGAACGGTAGTTTCACCCGCAGACGAGAAGTTGGTCAGCACTGGAACTCGTAAAGTAAAAGGATGTCTAGGCTCAGTTCAAGATCATGTAGGTACCCCCGTCGCACTTAGCAAGTTGGTGGATACTAGGAATTGAACTCAATAAAGGCATAAAGTCAAGGTGGGACTACCAACAGAAAGTATCCGACAGTTGGGCCACATTGCACTTTTGGATGCGGTCCCAAAGAGGATAGATGGTCAGATGACCAGTGGGAGCCCAACGGAATCATTCCTAAAATTTAGGGAACTGCTATTTTGGGCCATGAGTTGTGTTCGCGTCATTACCTCAGGTATAACTAGGGGAACATTTTACAACTCTACCGCGAAGTCAACTCATGCACCAGTTGAGAGATTTTTAAGCAGGAAGCCCAATGCAAGGAAATTGTATGTATGAGTGCCAAGTCGCACTTTTTGGCCAATTTACTAAGTTTGGAGAAGAGAACTCGTAACTGACTTTCTGTCTGGAGCAGTTTTGGAGGCTGATAACTGTGATTTTCAGCCATTTCTCTCCATTTTTGAGCTTCCCATGGCCTCACCTAGGACCAAGGAGCTCATTTTCAGCATTGGAAGGCGTCAGATGCGTGTTTCCAGGGTTGCTTTGCTATGTTTTCAGCGATACTCGAGTTTTGGCAGCCATGGAAATCTTCCCCTTTTTGCATCTCTTTGTTCACAGATGCATTACAGGTTAAGGGCAGAAGAGGGGGCGCTCAATTTATGCTTGGGGGGATGCTTCATTTAGAACTTGTCACACGTTAAGAGCTATGGAGTGCTTTCTTTCCCTCTCATGTACAGTGTGGTGCTAGGAGTGATGCCCTGCACGCTACACACTGCTCTCTCTCCCCTACGTGCAGTTATGTGATGCCCCACAAGAGGGCTCTTCATTTGACAGATGTACAGCTATGTGGGTTCATGCTTTTGTGCTGAGGCAAGAGCCTCCTTGAACAGGAACAAGGGCAGCTAGCTGCTACTCCAAAGCAGGCACCGATGAGGGTCATAACCTCACCGTACAGGTACAAATTCAGCGCTGTGTATGCGCAGAAAACTGACTGGTTTTCAGCCATACAGACGCAAGAACCTTTGGGAATCGTGCCCCATTGGCAGAGAATAGTTCGGGGACTGTTTAGGGCTGAAAACAGGGCAAAAACCAATAAATACAGTGAGCTGAATTTACTGTTTTTGGGCAGGAATCAGAGGGTTTTCGCCAGTGCAAGTGAGATCCAGCAGGGAAATTGATTTCGCGCAAGTTTTGGGGTTGTTATGCTACCGAAATTTGGCCAAATCAGGTAGTATCTAGTGTGATACAGGTAAAGGATTCCAAGGACCTTACTTTGTAATTTACCCTCTCAAAGAATAAAGAAATACCGAAAGGGGCGCCAATTTTGGGGCCTACAGGTTGTCGGCGTCTACTCGGGGCATTCTAGCTTCCGAGCCGTGTGTATTCAAGTGTAATTCCCGTCACAGTTCTCTTTGCAAAGTGCTCTCTGTGTGTGTCTAAAGTAAAGAATTTCGGGTGAAAGCCAACGCCTTCACCCTACATACCTTGCTCTCCCAACCACGATGTGGACTCTCTATTGCGACGCTCAATTCAACCATTTTTTGAGCATCGAGAGTCGCTTGTGACCTCCACTCACACCACGTGACATGTTCATTTGATCCCATAGGTCATATTTGACCTCCAAGGACGATAATAAAACTCTCTCTCTCTCTCTCTCTCTCTCTCTCTCTCTCTCTCTCTCTCTCTCTCTCTCTCTCTCTAAAGTTTAGTGATTTTGCAGTTTCAATTCGTATGTTGCTATTGACTTCTCACTTGGTGTGTCCAAGCCTGTGACAGTGGTATCAGAGCTCAAAAAGATTCTTCTTCTACGTAGGATCCGATCCCTTCTGCAGCGCGCACAGATTCTCGAGGAGAATCTGGCAGAGCAATCAAGATTTTGTTTGTGAAGGAATCTTCAATTCTGTGTCTCTGACTCATTTGCCACTCCCACCCTTAGTCCATCGTGCATCGGACGAGCTTCCATCTTCATTGCTCTATCTCGAGAGCCATTAAACCATGAAAGAGCCACAGAGTGGGGGCCACCTTGTAATGCCAGCCCACGGACAAATTTCTAGCGGGGGAGTTTGACAGAGCGGAAAACAAACATCAATAACAGGTTGACAAGTGTATGAAAAGATTAAGGAAGTACTCCCACAACCCGAAATATGTGAAGTATCTTAAGACTTACCCGATGGATGAGATTCACGCGAGATGGCGAGAGGCCATTGATTCTCCTCTCAAGTCGGGAAGAAAGCTAAAAGGACAAACGAGTGAAGAAAAGCAGAAACTATACTCGCAGAAAGAGTTGGACAGAGCTTTGGACAAGAAGATGAACCAAATTATAAAGGCTTGAAGCACTCTCGGAAGAAGAGGAAATCGACGGATTTCCCTAGTTATTTGGGCCGGAAGTCGACTTTCAAGGTGGCAAGCAGATCCAAGCAGCGTGCTCGTTTCGAGGATGACTCAGATTTTTCTTCGTCTTCAGAAAGTTCCGACAGTTCATCATCCTCTAGTTCTAGTGAGGATGAGAAAAGGCGGAGAAATCGAAGAAAAAGCAAGAAAAGCAAGGAAAGCACATTTTTGAAAAAGCCTAGAAGGCATGGGAGGCCATCTAGCAGTTCAAAGGAGGAGAGCTCGTCCTCTTCTGACGGTGAATAGATGAGCAAGAGGACCAAGGAGTTCAAGGATAGGAGTCGGGCCGTCATGTTTGAGACGTTTGCACGCTACCAGGACACCCATCGAGCCCTTGAGTTTATACAACAGTTTGGTGTCACCTTCTCGAGAGGTTGGCTCACGGAATGCTCCAAGGTGCAAAGGACGGCATCTTTCTTGAAAGGAAATGCACAGACATGGTGGTCTACTCTGTTCTATCGTAGAGAAGCACTCGCGACATGGGTAAAATTAATGTCGACTAGGATATTAGGCGAATATGAAAGAGATGTCATTAGGCTTGGCATCGACTGAGGATGACTAAGATTTTGGATCCTTCGCAAGGTTGATCATCATCTTTGTCGCATCGTCAACTAATTGTCGACGTTCCATCTCTTCAATCTCCGCTTGAGTAGGCCTAGGCAGGCCGTACTCTTCGTGAGAATCTTCTTCGTTATCTCTTCCCACATCCCCAGATGCAGAGGAAGTCGACTGTTCGTTGTTGGAATCTATAAGTGCCGCGAGAAAAGGATCGGATTTCCCGGTAGAAGAGAAATCGAATGCACTCTGATACCATTGTAACAAACTTGGACACTCCAAGTCAAGATTCTACCGCGACACAACAGAGGTTCACTTCATAATAGTTCACAATTGATTCGACACGGCCTAGAGGAGTTCAGTGCCTAGAGATATTGGCCCCAAAGACTGGCGCCCCTTTCGGTATTTCTTTTTGTATTAATCTGAGTTCAAAGTACAAGGGAGTGGGAGGGTTCTCACTTTCAGACTCTGCGTCCAGATGCTTTGAGTTGTGAGAGCTCAACCCACTTATTTATTGATTACAAGGGATGCTCAAAAAGCAAAGCCCCAAAAGCTGCCTTTTTAAAAAACTTTGTAAAATAAAGCAATTTTATCCAAAAAGCTTCTCAACATGCTTTTCCCACGCAAATTCAACGCAAAAAGCGGAATTCCATACGCTCAGCCACGTCAGCACTGCTGCCGCAAATCACAGAAAACCGTACACTGCCACGTCAACAACTCAGCGGGTTTTCCGGGCCTGTTTTCCGGCTGTCCACTGCTGCCCCACTTGTCCAAGGCCATGACATGTCACCAATTTGTGACAGTTGGCACATTGCTTCCTCATTATATGGTATGGCGTTGTTCTCATGCTCATAATTTTTTCATAAGATTACACAAAGGCTGCAATATCGTTTCCCTCACTGCCGTTTTGGAAGACTCTTCTGGACGTTTGGCCGATTGAATCCACCATTACAATAGTGCAACTACATTCTTTCTTGGGTGCAATTCAGGGCCCTTTGGGCTGTTTATCATACATGCAGTCATCTTCAGCAAGCTTTTCGTTGTGGCAGGTTTTGTTGGCTTAGTGTCTCTTTGTAGGGAAGTGGCAGCAGTTTTAACACTTCATCAGTAAAGAGGGCCATAGATAGAATTGGCATCCTAAAATGCTAATAAAACAAAGCATGTCTAATAAGAAAACCAACCTTAAGCTGTTGCTCCAATTCTTGTAATTTTTCTTGGTGTACAACTAACTCTTCAGCTGCCAGTTCAGCCAATTCCCTGTCACCTGACTCCTTCAATTCTGAAGGGTTCATAAGCAACCACAAGTCACACTACGCAAAAGCCGTCATTGCAGACCCTGCAAGACTTTGAAAACAATATACCTCTACTTTCTTTGAGCTGCACTTGCACATCCTTGAAGCTCTCATACGTTGAGACAACCTAGAAAGATGAATGAATGAGTGCATTGACATGCTAATTACCGTGGCATGCATGTGATAAAATGCAAGAACTAACCTCTTGAAGTTCAGCAACCGATTTTGCAATTTTTTTATATTCGCTTGGGTTTCCAGCCACATCTGGATCAGCAAGCCTTGTCTGTATAACCCCAAAAAGGACAATAAGCATCACAAGAGAGCTTGTTTTTGTTAGGATTAACTTCGTATGAATGTGAGGCAAAAGCACAAGCAGAATTGCAGGTCTTACCGATAACTCTCTGTAAGTGCGCTCTGCAGATTCCAGCTTTGCTATGAGGAAAGGTTCCTGCGAAATAAACTCACAATAAGAAGCTTGTCATGTATGAAATTGAAGCCAAAGAAGTGTGAGCAGAGAACTGACGGCCATGCAAGTAATGAGGGCGTGATGATGGCTAGATGAGGGCTGGCGCCAAACTTGATTGTGGATGTTCGAGAACGGGGAAGCCCGCATGGAAGAAGAGACGGCGCTGCTGCCACTGAGGACCCGGAGATGTGAGCATAGCGCACTTGGGTATGCAGCTGCACAGGAGAAGTGTTTCTGCTCACGACAGCAGCTGCAGCTGCTGATGGAGAAGCAAGACCAGCCAGAGACTGTGGCCATCGCCACCTTCTTCGCCCCTTTGTGCAAAAGCTCTATCCAACAAATATCTGTGAATTCGTTAGGTAGTGGCACTCGTTCTGAATGGCAAAACTATGAACTGGCTTTGATCTCCATCGTCCCGTCTTGAGTTCAACACTCATCACATATATCTTTGAGGTCTCTTGGGACTGTTCCTACAATGTGAAAACTTCTCTCTTCTCCCTTCTTTTGGACGGGGTTCTTGGCTTCGATCTCCATCGTCAATCGCCCACATAGACACAAGCGGTCTTGAGTTCAACACTCATCACATAGATCTTTGAGGTCTCTTGGGACTGTTCCTACAATGTGAAAATTTCTCTCTTGTCGCTTCTTCTCTCTCTCTCTCTCTCTCTCTCTCTCTCTCTCTCTCTCTCTCTCACACACACACACACACCATTGCCGTTGTTAAATTGTCAACTAGTATGGTGGGAGGCCTTGTAGACAAAGAGGGGTATGTACTCATTATGAGATGAGATAAGTGTCTCTTGCTTGTTGATATTAATATTAGACTAGATATATGCAGAGGCACACAATGTTTGAGCTGATGTCATTTCTTGCCAATTCTTTGATTGTGTTGCCATACACACGAAGGAAGAGATTTATCCTACCTATGGTGATAAATAAGAATGTTTGGCTTTTTTCTACATTTGTACAAAGTGTATGGGACACCTTTTTCTTTATTCTTTTCATAGGTGTATGAGAAGTGCAAAAAACCGATCTTTCACAAATGTTTCCTCATAACCCAAACTTGTTCATTGTCATGTATTCTGAGAGATACACTTATTGTGGTTGAATTGTTATAGATTGCTTTGATTGTACTTCCAAAAAAAGAGAAATGCATCTGGATGCTACAACCATTTTGTCTTTTGTAGTTTTTTGTTTGCATATTGGATTGGTATACTTGTAAATGAAGGACACCCCTATGCAAGAACCAACAGACTTGAGAACAAGGAGAGGATCATATTTAGATGCTAACGGAAACTCAAATGGTCTATCTCATGTAGAAATTCCTTTAAATCCAAAGCAATGAACATTTACAAAGTAACACAACAATAGACTTTACGTTTCAAATTCTTTATAGCAGCGACACTTAGATCTTAGTAATTTCTCCTTTTAAACACTTCGATGTTACTACTCTTTTTAAGATAGATAAAGAAACGACATATATCTTGGTTGTGGTTACCCATGTAAGATATAAAGCCCATAAAATTTGTCATAGCTACAGAATCAAAATTCAAGTGACTTGTTGCATATGATCTAATCATGTTGTAGCCCACATATGCATCAAAGTAATTGTGGTTCTTATTAAAGCTTGTACATAGTGATGTATGCGGCCCCATGCCGACTCACTCTCTTGGTGGCGCATCTTATTTTGTGGACTTTCATAGATGATGCAACACACAAATTTTGGGCTTATGCATTAAAGTCGAAGGATGAAACATTCTCTTACTTCAAGAGATTCTTGTCAATTGTTGAAACTCAATTTGGTAAGAAGCCCAAGGCTTTACATTCAAACAATGGTAGGGAATAGAGTTTGCCGATTACTATGCAAGAAGGGAAATTAAGTGTGAGTTCTATGCTCCTTATAGCCCATTTTAGGACAGTGTTTTTGAGAGAATGGATAGGACAATTCAAGAGAGAATTATGTCTATTCTACACAAGCAAGCTTAACACAAGGTTTTGGGCAAAAGCGCTTTACACAATGGTTTATTTGATCAATAGATCACCACATGCATCATTGCAGTGTTATGTGTTTAAGGAGTTATGATCTAGACATAAGTTGTCATATGACAAACTCGGGACATTTTGTGGGATCTAGAGAGTATGTTCGTTATTTGTAGTAGTGATGTTTTCATTAAGACTAAGATGCATAGACAACTAGTAAACGAGGGTGAATTCTAGAAGGTTATATTCTCCAATGTATCACCTCCTATGGAGACAACTCAAGAGCCTATTGTTCTATGAGTGAATGCTCCATATGATAGAGATACTGAATAGGCTAGTACTAGTTAGTCAAGGAGATCTCAAAGAGCCTTGCATCTGCCATAGCGATTTGTTTCTAGCATGGATTTTGTGTTGCTGACAAATAGTGGTGAGCCTTCTTATTACAAAGAGGCCATGTTAGCCAAGGAATACTTTGGGATTTGGTTCCATTGCCAAAAGGTAAGAAATCATTGCCTTGTAAATGGGTCTACAAATGGAAGTTTTCATCCAATGTTGGGAAATACAAAGCTCAATTAGTAGCTAAGGGATTCAAGCAAAATTATGGCATAGATTTTGAAGATCCGATGATTTTCCCAAATCCGATGGGGAAACGGATATGATGGCTAAGGCTCCTTATGCTTCAACTTGTGGCAGTCTCATGTATGACATGGTGCCTATGAGACCTGACATTGCATACGCAATGAGAGTTGTCAACAAGTATATGTCCAATCCTAGAAAGAAGCATTGGGATGTTGTCAGATTGATCCTCAGATACTTGACTGGTCCAGTGGATAGAAAATTATGTTATGGTCATTGAGATTTATCCGTTCGAGGATATATTGGCAGTGATTATGAAGGCTATGTTCATAATTGTAAATCAACAATTGGTTGGATCTACACTTTTTCTGGTTTTGCTAGTTCTTGGAGATCCGTTCTTCAAAATTATATGTCAATATTAACAACAGAGGCAGAGTATGTTGCATTGAGTGAAGCATGCAAAGAAGCTATATGGCTTACTCGTGTAGTGGGAGATATTGGACTAGAGCAAAAGATACTAGTTCTTCATAGTGACAATCGGAGTGATATTGCTTTGGCTAAGAATCCAGTGTTTTATGCAAGGACAAAATACATTGATGTGTGTTATCACTTCAACCTCAATTGCCTAGCAAACAAGAAGCTTGACTTGGTGAAGATACATGCATCAAAGAATGCAGTGGATGTGCTTACTAAGAATCTCTGCAATAATTAGTTTCAGCACTATTGTTAGTTGATGGGAATCAACAATATTCTTCACTAACTGCGTAGGTTGTATAATTTTACACCCTCCCACATTGGCCATCAACTAGGAGAATGTTGGGTCACTGACCATGTAGGTCGGCCCATCGCCCCCATCACTAACTTATGTCCACTAATCTTAAATTGTATAGATATACAATTTATGAGCCACACACAAAAAAAAATATAGGCGCTATAGCACACTATCGTGAAGAAGAGGGCTAGCTCTCCCTCACCGTATTTGTGTGTCATGTGCTCTCTCTCTCTCTCTCACACATCCAACTATGCCCTTCTATTTTCATTTTAAAAAAAAGATTGCCCTTATGGATGAAGTTACTAATGGTAGTGCTAAATGTGTCCCATGATGCAAGCAAATAACGTAGCAAGAAAATGGCTTTCATTCTATCATCGAAATTGAGTTCCTTGGATGTAAGTTCTCAAAACAAGCTGTTGAACTCATTCAAATGTGAAGTGGCATTGCTGCCTTCTTTCAGGTTCAAATGCATGAGTTTTTTCATACACAAAACTTTGTTTTAGACACTCTTGTCATCCCAAGCTGAGCATAACAAGTCCCACAAATTCCTTTGCAATGGTCTTTTTCATAACGGTAAAGAAGATAGACTCACCAAGGTTCAGGTGAATGGTTGCCATAGCATGTGCATCAAGCTTTTTCAACTGATACGCTCTTTCAATGGCGTTGAAAGGCCCTTATTGACCAAAACATCAAGCATATGATGCTTCTATATCATGAAGTCTGTGCCATCAAACTTCTTGATATAGTATTGTTCTTTCTCTAAAGGTACAATCATAACTGACAAGAACAAAAGCAAGAGAGTGAGACTAGAAATTTATGGAGAAATTTTTGACAGAGTCTCCTCTAGGGTAGGAGGGCCAATAATAGTACGGGGTCCTATAGAATGACGCTTCCAACCCCATTAGATTAACTTGTAAGGACCAATAAGGTAACACACAAGAGCCAGTGCTTCTGTGGTCAGTGGGTGTTGTAGTGAATCTAAATCGTTCGATCTTTAGTTCAAGCCTTGCTTGCTGCAGTGACACATTATACCCCCCTCACGGTGTCTCTACTCGTACCCTATATTGTTACATAGGAAATGGAGAATAGTGTCAATCTCTGTCGCTTGACTATCGTCTCGACTGAAACTTTTGCTACAGATGTGCCTCATGATGGGCTATTCATTTGCATCACTTTGTACTTGAAATGGAGCAACACAAACTTTAGGCGCATCATTTTTTCTTACACGTTCCCCTACTGGCCCTCCTACCCTATACATAGATCAAAATCTTAAACCAAATCAATGCATAAATTGTAAACAATGTGTTGAAAGTGCATAAAAAATCATAGATGCTGCTCAAAATCGCTATCAAGAGATTGCCAACTTGGCATCAAAGCACATATACCCTTCTATACATATGATATAGTGAGGCCACATATAGGGATCTCTGGCAACCTAATCCTTTGAGTCAGCCCCTAGTGTTTGGCCTCATGCAATGACCCTCACAAAAAGCTATACAGACACAATCAGCCATAGTTTCAGAAAGGGATCTTCCAGATTGAGTCTTAGAAACGATCAAGACTGCCAAAACAAGGCAATGTTGGCTGCACAAGGGCGTATAAAGGTAGTATCCACAACATAGCATACATGAATAGCCATTGCTAAGTGTAGGACATGCGCTCAAACAAGCACCAATAAAGTAAGCAAGCAACATCACAGAACCAGCTTTCTCGAGGGAGTGTAACGCTCTCAACAAAGCACGAGCACTCTCAAATGTCAGTCACGCATAAACCATATGCATCCAAGCTCCCAACAAAATTGTAATGGATGTCATCACCAAAGATACTTGTAGATCTGCTATGTCCATGAAACATGGTGACTATCACTATGCATGTAAAATTATATTTGAGCGTTGTCCTTGAGAAGCTATCAATGGCTACGCATAGGCAATAGCATAAATAACATACATCATGGCCAGACACATATGGCAATCCAAAAAAAAAAGTTTCTCTCAAAACGCATGAAACTGTTGCTAGCGACAATCTATAACTTGTTGACAAACTATCTCTTTGTCTTGCTCTTTACGATGCCAGAGAGCATGTCTGTGAGAATTTGGAGTTGATGTCGCCAAAGTCCATGCCGAATATCTATGATGCCAAAAAGTTGTGTGTCTAGACTTTCGCCGCTAGACCAAAGTGTGTGGCTAATGTCGGATGCCGAGAAAGCCGATGTGCTCTCTCTCTCTCTCTCTCTCTCTCTCTCTCTCTCTCTCTCTCTCTCTCTCTCTCTCTCTCTCTCTCTCTCTCTCTCTCTCTCTCTCTCTCTCTCTCCCCCCCAAAAAAATCATGTGTGTGCATGCGTATATGCGCGCGCACACACACACACACACACTCTTCCTTCTCTTCTACTCTATCCAATGTCGAAGAAGAAACACGATAAGTTTGTCTCTTCTCTCTGTGTGTAGCACTATAGTAAGCACCAACCATTTGCCAACACCATGCTTTTGTGTCCCCAGCGATTCCAAAGAAGAAACAGGATGACTCCGTCTCTTCTCTCTTTGTGTAGCGCTACAGTAAGCACCAACCATTTTCCAATGCCATGCTTTTGTAATCCTAGCACTGTTGACTACACGACTTAAACTTGTTGTTGGATCCAACTTTACCATTTTTTGTTGCGATGCCTTCTAAAATCACCAACGCTAGTTGTATGTTTCTTGTAAAGCCCCAACGCTGCAACTCATGTTGTGCTTGAAGCTCCTTCTACAACAAATCCCTACACACTAAGGCTCAATCTTTAGCTCATTTTGAAGACCGTGTACACGTGCCAAAAATAGTAAGGGAAACTGTGGCTTTGATACCATTTGTGAGGACCAAGAGCGATGCGACCATTGCATGCATGCAGAGAGGGAGACTGAGACATGATATGGGTGGAGCGCAGAATGAGGATAGCCAATCCCTCACCACCCCTTATTCTATTATGCATTATGAACAAGGTTAATTTGGCTAGGTTAGTTGTGGGAATTCACTCATTGGCTAGTTGGCTTGAACCCCAATATGGCGGAGGTTTTCACAAAAGTAGTGTTGGGGTAAAGGCGTTGTGCCTTTGCCCGAGGCCGAACGTTCGGTGTCTGACCGCCCACCCACCGTGTGTACACACCCTTATTCTTTCATATACAAAGAATAAGTAGCTACTCATTTGTACTACTTCCTGAGGTTGCTCCACCCACACTCTCGTGCTTTCCCCTTCCCTGCATGCATCGCACCACGCACTCACGCATCCACGCACACGCGACCTCACAAGTGGTATCAGAGCTAAGGCTTGGCGGCGGTGGCAATCCCTCAACAACGATGAAGCTTGGATAGAGCTTGACGCTTGGCGGCATTGAATTGGCACGGATTCGGAAAGCTTTGGCTGCACCTGGAGGAGATCCAATAGATCTCATCACATTCGTGCGTGCAGCCCCTCTCGAGCATGTGGGGAATCTTTGAGAGAATTAGGTATCTCTGTAGAAAACAGAGCATGGGAGCTTCAAGGCATCAAGTGCAAAGAATCGGAGAACAAGAGTCCAAAAGCAATTGATTGTACCTAGGATCTCGGGAAATAGAGCAACATGTCAATTGAGCCAATTTGGGCAGCAATTTGCAAAAGCAAGCAAATTGTATGAAAGCTTGAGATGCGAGCAAAGGCAGCAACTGCATAGAATCAAACAAGGAAGCAATTGAAGCCTTGCCAAGTCGACCAAGCAGGAGACTCAAGGCAACACTGTTAAGGTGGATTTCGGGAGCATGTAGGCTTACCAGAATTTCGGCAGCGCTTGGTCACCAAGCGGGCAGCAGGGCTTGGAGGAAGATTCAGTAGCAGATTTGCTAAAAAAGAAATTGCAAATTGAATGCATTAGCCAATCGAAGAGCAAATTGAAGCTTGTAAGTTCAGTACCAAGTGTGGGGAAGGTCTCCGGGCAGTATTAGGCCACGGGCCAAATATAGCGGGCAACCTTTGAGAGTCGTATGCACTTGTGTTGCACATGTTGGAATTAGGGTTGCAGAGAAACGCACACAGCTTGGAGAAGACGAAGGAAGCTCAAGGCACACAAATAGAGAGTGTGTTACTTAGTGTGCAATGGAAAGAAAGATAGCCCAAGAGTGATGGGCGTATATACAATGCACGGGGGAAAAAACCTCCCAAAGAGGGAAAAAATGCCCCGGCGGTCCTAGTGTGTTCACACACATCACTACCACATGTATATGGTAACAAATCCCCCCTGGAGTGATGCGGTGAACGAGAGCTGGCACATGAGTAAAGGGAAGTGCCATGCCCTGAGGACATGATCGGTCCACAAAGGGGAGTAAGCCCAAAGCTTTGCGGAAAGCTTCAAGCTTCTCACGAGACAATGCCTTTGTGAAAAGATCTGCAAGGTTGTCTTGTGTTGGCACATAAGCCAAGCTGGTCTCTCCTATTGAGAGCCTCTCCCTGACATAGTGGTAATGCACCTCAATGTGCTTTGTGCGAGCATGAAAAACTGGGTTCCTTGCAACTGCCAATGCGCTCTGACTATCAGTGTAGATAGTGTTGGCAGTGTCCTGTCCAACACCCAAATCAGCCATAAGGCGTCTAAGCCATACACACTCAACCATAGCTGTGAAGACTGCCCTGTACTCAGCCTCACAACTCGAAGTGGCCATAGTAGGTTGCTTCTTGCTCAACCATGATATACATAAACTGCCAAGCATGAAACAAAAACCACTTGTGGACACTCGCATGTCAAAACAACCAGCCCAATCTGAGTCCGAAAAAGCATGTAAGTCTGATGGCAATGATCCCCCCTTGGGGTAAAACAAGCCAAGATGTAAAGTGCCACTAAGGTAGCGGAAAATCCTCTTGACAGCTTGCCAATGCTTAGACCCTGGGCTCTGCATAAATCTGCTGACCTGTGAGACTGCAAACTGAATGTCTGGCCTCGTGTTGCATACATAAATGAGGCAGCCAACACCAGTTTGGTAAAGAGTGACATCAGCAGGATCGCCAGCATCATGTAGACTCAACTTCAAACCTGTTTTCATGGGAGTGGCAATAGGTTTGCAATCCTCAAGTCCAAACTTACATAGCAATGTCTCTATGTAACTTTTCTAACACAAGGCAATACCACCATCACACTGCTTAAACTGTATACCCAAGTAATGATGCAACAGTCCCAAATCTTTAATCTTGAAAGTAGCATTCAAATCAGCCTTAAATTCAGCAATATGTCTCTCATTTGGTCCAGTGAGATCAGCAAATCATCGACATAAAGAACCACAATGAGAAATACATCATCCTCACGCTTTACATACAATGTGCTTTCTGTTGGACTGTTACGAAAGCCTCGTTTAACCAAATGAGTGTTAGCTTTCTCATACCAAGCACGAGGAGATTGCTTCAACCCATACAAAGCCTTCTTACATTTGCACACTTTGTCCTCTTGTCCTTTTATGACAAAACCGCGACTTCCTCAAATATATCACCATTCAAGAAAGCAGTAACAATGTCTGATTGATGTACATCCCAACCAAAATGAGCTGCCAATGCACATAGAAAATGCACAGTATTCATACGACAAGTGGGAGCAAAAGTCTCTTCATAATCAATGCCTTTTTGCTGTGCATAATCGTTTGCAACAAGTCGAGCCTTATGGAGGTCGATCTCACCATCCGGCTTGCGTTTCAACTTGTAAACCCACTTCGTACCAATGGCCTTTTTGCCATGAGGAAAATCACATAAAATCCATGTATCATTTTCTCTAAGTGCATCATATTTTGATTGCATGGCAGCTATCCAATTTTCTGAATTCTGTGCTTCATCAAAAGACAGAGGCTCCTCAACATCATGTAAGCTAGACACAGCCAAAGCATAACAATCTGATGCATAAGATGCATGGCGAGAGCCTGAACGAGTACGGCTAGACAAAGGTGCATCCAATTTACTATCACGCAAAGTGTGCACCAGCCATTTTGGCATACCTCTAGCCTGCTCATTTTCAGCCCTTTCCTCATCAAGTACATCATGTACATCTGCATCAGTAATAGGCTGATCTGTAACATTTTCAAAAACCCCCATAGGCTGTACATTTGACTCATTGGAAATTACATTCGTATTTCCACCACTGAAAAGAGGCAACAAAGTGTCATAAATGTCATGTGAGCTTACATTAATATCTCTAGTACATGACAGCAAGAGCTGAACAGAATCTTCCACAAACACTACATCCCGTGAAACCAAAATACATTTTGTTTGCGGATGATACAACCTGTAACCTTTGCTTTCAGCACTATAACCAACAAAAATACATTTGACAGCCTTATCATCCAATTTTCTGCGTTGTGTTCATATGCCAAACAGCCAAAAACACGCATGTGCTCAATAGAAAGCTTTCTATCATGCCATGCTTCATATGGAGTAATAGACTGCAAAGCTTTCATAGGACACCTCTTAAGTACATAAGTGGCACACATGATGGCCTCAAGCCAAAAAGAATGCGGCAAAGCTTGACTTTTGACCATACATCGTGCCATTTCCATCAGTGACCTGTTTTTCCTCTCAGCAACACCATTTTTTTGAGGTGTATAAGGCACTGTACATTGGTGTTTTATCCCACGACTAGCCAGAAATGCATTAAATTCATGAGACATATACTCCCCCCCTCGGTCGGAACGGAGGGTGCTCATATTACATTTCGAGACATTTTCAGCCATAGCCAGAAATTGTTTGAAGCACATAAAAACTTCGGACTTTTCTTTGAGCGGGACTACCCATGCATGCCTGGAGTAATCATCAATGAAATTCACGAAGTACAGGTAATTGCCCAAGGACGGAGTTTGCATGGGCCCACAAACATCACTATGCACAAGCTGCAACCTACATGTGGCCCGAACTAAACCATCCTTTGGAAACTTAGAACGCTGCATCTTACCCAAATACAGCCTTCACAAACATGTTTGACAGGTGCTTCAAGAGGTGGCAAAGAAGCAACCATATCAGATTTTTGCAAATGCAGCAAACTGGCAAAATTCAGATGACCAAAACGTGCATGCCAAAGTTTTGCATCTGAAATAGCCCTTGAATCTGCAACTGCATTTGCAAAATTTAGTCCACACTTGTCATACAAAGTGAGCTTGTACAGCCCACGGCACAAAAGGCCAGATGCGACAATTTCATCACCAAAACTAAGATCATGAACTGTACATCTGTCATCCACAAATTTGACTACAAGTCCAAGTCTAGCAAGTGTGGATACAGACAGGAGATTCTTCTTGATCCCAGGTACATAAAGTGCATCAACAAGTGTGAAAGAACTGCCATTAGCAGCAGTAAGCACAATCTTTCCAACTCCCTGAACTGGATAAGAGGCATTGTTGGCACAAGTGGCTGAATTCCCATGAGGGACAGACTCGAGAGAGGTAAACAATTCACGATGTGAGGTAATGTGCTTTGTAGCACCACTGTCAAAATACCACACATGTGAATCTGCAGCAATTGACAAGCATGCATCATGGACAACAGGATTGTAAGTGCACTCTGCGCTAAAAGCCCATTCTGCATCAACATCAGCATCACAGTCTCCTTTCACAGAAGACTCAACAATGGCTGCATTTGTAGTGGAGCCAGCATTTGCAGTGGAACCACCCTCTTTCTTCTTAGCCTCTTTGGCCTTCAACTTAGGACACGACTTGATCAAGTGATCATTAGCTTTACAATAATGGCAGCGCATCTTCTTTTTGCCCTTATCACCAGAATTTCCAGACGAATTGCTACCGGCAGAAGCATTAGGAACAGAATTTTTGCCACTCGCAGCAGAACCATAAGAAGTGGCTGCATTACTGTTACCACCCTTTCTTTGAGAAGCAATAAAAGCCCGTTCAATTGCATGCTGTCTAGTCTTGTTTTTTCTGGAAAGTGACTCTTGCAACAGCAATGTGCATAATGCATCAAACTTGACAACTTCTGGATTTCCTTGAGTCATAAGTCTCCAAGTACTAGCAAAAGTCTGGTAAGAATCTGGTAAGGCATCAAGAACAGTCTGCACAAGGGAACTGTATGAAATGACTTCACCTGCAGAAATAAGCTGCTCATTGATATCCTTGACACTAGCAAGGAAAGTGTGCATATCATCTTCCTCATGCATAATCTTTGACTCCAGCTCTTTACGCAGCAAAGCAATTTTAGCCTCATTGCGGGGCATAAAGACCTGCTAGAATATCCCAAGCCTGTTTTGCAGATTTTGTTGAACAGATGTGAGGAACAATGGTGTGCTTCACAGACAACGCAATCAATGCATGAGCCTGCGCATCCTTAACATCCCAACGAGCTTGTTTTGCCGTAGGCAAAACAACTCTAACAGCAACAATCCTTGCAGCAAGACCTGCAACATCCTCAACATCGCCTACATCCTCAGAACCAGGACGTACATCAATGCCCTGCACAATATTCCGGACGCCCTTTTTATACAAGAACGTGTTGCATCATATAAGCTCACATAGGGTAATTGTCCCCATTCAACCTGTCCTCAACAGCAAACATCTTGAACACATCTGTGTTTTTGTTGTCAGCTGCACATGATGTGAAAACTGCCCAAAAATAGGAGAAACGGAGCGAGAACAACACGTCTATATAGCAGAAACCGTAGAAGACTATAAGGCACCTGTTATGCAGAAAACGGCACTGACAGAAATTCTGCACAAAATGACGAAATAGCCTGTGCAGACCTCCATGTAGTGGAAACGGAGGCCGAAATGAACGCTCGCCAAAGCTCACTGAAATCAGAGAAAGTGAGCAGGCGTGTACTGGAGCAGCTGGCGACTAAGCTCAGGAGGACGCAACCTGAATCTGATACCAATTGTTGGAATTAGGGTTGCAGAGAAACGCACACATCTTGGAGAAGACGAAGGAAGCTCAAGGCACACAATAGAGAGTGTGTTACTTAATGTGCAATGGAAAGAAAGATAACCCTAGAGTGATGGGCGTATATACAATGCAAGGGGGAAAAAACCTCCTAAAGAGGGAAAAAATGCCCCGGCGGTCCTAGTGTGTTCACACACATCACTACCACATGTATATGGTAACAGCACACACACACACACACACACACACACACACACACACACACACACACACACACACACAATGTTTCAATAGAGCCTGGAATGGCGGATTTTGACAATCTTGCAGAGGACTAAAGGATTTTTTTAAAACTTTGACCACATACTTAATTGTGTGCAAGTGGCTGCTCCCACAAGAGTTGTCGGCTCGCGTACCCAACAACCTAGTTCCTCGCTCACAAAAGCCCGAGAGCGAGAGAGACAACAAGATTCTTGTCATCTCTTGTCTCGACGGCTTGGCGTCGACTTGACTTATTGGCATATCCGAAGCAGATTGGCCCCAAATATTGGCTTCTTGACATCGACCCAATGGTCGGGCAGCTCTCGAATTCGATGTTCGGTGAGAGATCCCCACCCAGCCATTTTCCTCTACGACTACATATTGGCTCGGCATCCATTTTGACATCAATTAGGCGGCTATTTGGCTAGCGTGCTTTCGCCCGACGACAAAAAATGACATCGAGTGTTTTCTTGACTTCGAGCACAGGCAGGTACGGCATCAGCGCTTCCATTCGGTAGAGGAAGGTGGCATCAACGATCTTTCCTCGGCTTTGACTTAGCGAGAGTGAGCCAGAGCGGTTTGGCTCTCCTCCGATGTAGCTTCGGCATCGGCTTCCCTCCCATGCCCATTCCAGAGCGGATTTGGCTCCGACTGTTTCCCCCAACATCCTCAACATTTTGACTTTGATTCGACCATTTTGGCTTCAACAGTTTTTTAGTTTTCAGCTTCGACAAGACACATTCGACTCCAACGGCCCATTTAAGAGCAGGCTTTTCCCTCGAGCGCGCTGAGCTCTTGAACGATGTTTTTGATCGACATGTTTACCAACGATGAGGTAGTGTGTGCCAGTTTCCCAGTAGTTTTGCTCACATGTTGCACAGTCTTTCCAACACATGTAATGCTCATGTACGATTGTGTGGGGCATTCTAGAGAGCAGTTTTTTGCACGATTTTGGTGCAGTTTCATGCTATGTATGCATTTGCGGATATATTTTGAGCTAGCTATAGCTCACAGATACCAGGTTCACAGGTTTGCAGCTTTTTAGATAGGTATAGGTCCATATAGCCACTTGTTCAAGAGTGAGCAAGTTTGCCAACATTTTGGCAGTGCCATGTATGCCATTTGTGGATCTCTTTACTGAGACACTAAGTGTTTGTTTTTGGTGCAATTTTTTATTGAGATCTTTTGAGATTTTGCTCAAAATATAGGGAAAACTCCGTCCATTTTTCTCCAGATTCTCGCCATGGTCTATGCGTATCCACACTTTGCTCTCTGATGGTTTAGTGGTTGAGTTTACTCCCTCTCTGGCATTTATTTTCAGTTTTTTGGCTTGCAATTTCCGTTGCGTTTTGGCTCATTTTGCGAAGGAAACTCTGTCTGTTTTCCGCTGTCTTTCTCATCATAAAAGTTTGCAGTGAGTGATTGATATATTCCCACTTTGATAGCCATCGTGCGTTTACTCTCACTTTGACGGTTGGACCCATTATGGTGTTCTTGTACCGACTCGCAGGAGTGAGGATTGCGTATGCTTCTGTGGCTACGGATAGACAGTCACACGGTTCACAGGTTTTTGCAAATTTTTGCAGGCAGTTTCTCTTGTGGGATGCATTTTGAGCTAGTTTGCTCTCTACTTGTGTACATGGTTGAGCAGTTTGTCCTAGGTTGTGTGCTTGCAAAGTTTGTAGATTGTGGAGATGGTTTTATGCATATGCGAGCATCAGTTTTGATGCGATTGGTCATGGTTTTCATGATTGTGTAGTGGTGGAGTGATCTCCCACTTTTGTTGCCATTTTGGTATTCACTTATGGCGATAGACAAGTGTGACACTGAGAGACGACGGTCTCGTTCTTGCCGATACATACGACGTTGGCATTGTGGTCACATCGGGCACATTATGTGCCATTGTTTTAGATGTATGAGATAGTAACGAAGATGTATGACACATATTAGAGAGGTAGTTACAGTGGCAGTCTATGCCAGTGACAGTGACGACATGCTTGCCTTGAGTGTACATCGTGGAGATATGTCTATGGATAGCACACTTTCTCCACAGTGGTTACTAGACAGCGATGTTGCTTTCCACGTCACACAATGTTGTGAGTGGTTCAACACATTTTCTAGTGGGAGACTTGGTTGTGTGCACTTGGCCGATGGTTCAGCATGTGACATAGAGGGTGCATGAGATGTTTGTTTTCTTTGCCCAATGGTGCATCATATACTCTACAACATGTGCGTTATGTTCCTCAGCTAAGACATAGCTTGATCTTAGTGAGACAGTAAGCAAATTTTGGGTGTCAAGTACTGCTTAGAGAGCAGTCTTTCCAGATGCATTGCGGTTCATTAATGATAGCCATAGGAGCCCGTAGTGGCTTGGTATATCCTATGCATGTGTCTGAGGTTCGAGACGGCATAATCTTGGTTCTGTTGTTGGCATGCTTTGAGCGAGACACGAGACGTGTCTCCTTCGTGGGTGAGCTCCACCATGCTCACGAGATAGAGCATTTTAGTTGTGCAGGACGTATCAATAGACTTTATAGAGATAGAGGTAGAGTGGCAGTGCTCTAGTGAGATACAACAAGTGTTGTTAGAGTTTGTGGAGGCAGAGGTAGAGCATGTCTGCTCCCTAGAGACACAGATAGAGATGAAAAACATGGAGTTCTTTGATATGCTCATGTTAGAGGCTGATGAGTTGGTACTAAGATGCACAGTTTTGCCTTTGGGTGACAAGGACATAGCCATCCCAGTGTCGACAGTGACACATTCATATGTGATGAGTAGTCATGATGATGTAGTGCATGCAGATAGCACACGAGAGGCTAGGACATCCATGTTTGTGCAAATTTTGTTAGCGTTCGGGCGTCTCCTGTATGACCTACTACTGTAGAGGCCCGACCTAGTAGCTGCACGTGGAGCATTTGCAACAGGGATAGTCAATCCTAGGAACCTACTACTGTCGAGGCCTGACCTAGCAGCTGCAGTGGGAGCATTTGCAACAGGGATAGTCAATCATACGATGTGACTAACACTAGCATGATGCTTCATGGAGCTTTACAAACCATACAGAGTTGTCTGCAGGATTTACATGCAGGCTCTAGCGTGGATACGCACACTCGCCTACCACTAGAGCCAATACAATTGCATGTAGATCAACTGAGTGAGCTAGTGGGCATAGGTTGAGAGAGTCTCTCACCTCATTTCTTGTATACACTAGTAGTTTGGCTAGTGGGTCTCACTTATCGACGTATGACCTTTGAGTGGGAGTTTGTTGGGGTAAAGGCGTTGTGCCTTTGCCCGGGGTTGAACGTCTGATGTCCGGTCACCCGCCCATCGTGTGTACACACCCTTATTCTTTCATATACAAAGAATAAGGAGCCCCTCACTTATACTACTTCTTGAGGTTGCTCCACCCACAGTCTCGTGCTTCTCCCCTTTCCCGCACGCACAGCACTGTGCACACACACCCTCACATGTAGTATGTTGAGTAGTGAAGGCTTTAAGCAACTATTGAAAGAAGGCTTGGAGGGTTGTCAATTTTCTTTATTTTTTAAATATTGTTCATGAGTTTTTTTTAAAATGCAAGCCAAATTGATTAATTGAGAATCTCTTGTGGCCTCAAACTTGTGGAAGCTTATTACTCAACCACAAGAATAGGAAGAGCTTTGAGGTACTCACAATCCTTCGTGGAAATATTTTGTGTATTGTACGACCTTGCATAATAACTTTTACAGCATGGGTAATCAATTTTACAACCCTTTACACTCAGTAAGGTGTTAAGTATGGAGCCTGATTTACCCTTGTAATTTTCTGTGGTAAAAGCGCACATTTGTAAGGCCCCCATTATGAGGAGAAGCCATCGTGCGTGAAGGAAAATCACTCACCGGAAACCAGAATTTTCACGGACAAGAATCAAGGGCAACTTTAAAGGCCTCGGGGGCGGAGGCCCCCGAGATTTTTTTTTTCGCCGGAATATTATGGCTGGGCGGCGGCGGGAAAGTGGTCGGAAAACAACCGGTCGGTTGGCCGATGGCCGGTAGTCAATGGCCGATGGCCGGTGGTCGGAAGTCAATGGCCGGTGGCCGAATTCAAAAGCGGACTTGTCTTCTCAAGGGCGGCCACACATGGGCGGATTGGAGGGTCCGATTTGGACTTATTCGCACAAGGGAGGCTACACATGGTTGTCTCTCATAAGAGAGGGCAGCCCTTTTGGCCTATAAAAGGAGGCCATTTCTACACACATTTCATAGTCTGAAGTTGATGCAACAAGGTGAGTGTGAGGTGGTGAGAGTGAAGCAAGGCGGGAGCTCCATTAAGGGTATAATCCCTTTGTAAACTACTTCTTGTTTTGAAGTACTAAAGCCATTGAGCGGCTGCTTTCCCGTGGACGTAGCCCACATTGGGTGAACTACGTATATCGTGTGTACTCTCTCTCTCTCTCTCTCTCTCTACTCTATAATCTCGTGTATATAAATCTGTTTCTCTCCATTAAGTAATCTACTCAATTATCTATTTAGCTACGTCTTATTTCCTAACACAAGGGTGTAAGTGGATTGTAAGCTAAATTCAAGATGCCATGATGATTGAGTTAAAGTCTACTTTTGGATCATGAGGCAAGGGTATTAGCTATCTAAGGTTATATGAAGTTGACGTTGGAGTGCATCTACTTTGAGACTCAGAGATAAGGTTAAATATTGTTTTTTAGGAATCAATACATGCAATATTTGCAAATTTTTATACAAATTTGTAGCTATATATGATGGTGGTTGAATTTCAAGGATTCTAAGAGATCTTGCTTTGAAGGTTCCCTATATAACATGTGATCAATAAGAGTTGGGTATGATTTTGGTCATTTTTTCCATTATTTCTACCATCGGACAATCTATGTTTGCGATATTTGTAAATTTTGCAACAAGTAGTGATTACGACTAAGTTGACCACATGATGGTGTTATATAAGTGATCGGCCGATATGCCACGATGGTGTTAGACAAGGATTTTCCAAGAGTAGTGGCACAATCTAGTAGTGAAGGCTTAAGATGGTTTTTTAAGATCAAAGAGGTAAAAATTAAACAAAATTGCAAAATCTTGTTGCTACTTTTGTAGAACCTGCATGCAAGGCATGACAATTTGGTGGGCTTAACTTTACACAAGACGTTTGTTTTTTACACTTTCGCTACAATGCATGACACTCGACAATTTGCTTGATGATCGACAAGGTCAATTCTAATTAAGATATGAAAGGCATATAAAATGGTGCATCAGTATGAAGGTTTTCTGTTACGACTTTTTGGAAGAGGTGCTTGTGGAATTATCCCTATGGGTGAACACAATGTTTTTGGTTGGCATTTATTTTTCCATGTACTCATTCTCTATTATGTTTTGGACATGGATACTTCTTGTAGGCATTTATGTTTTCTCTATGAACTAACAATGACTCATTCATGATTGAGTCTAATCATTCCTATATGCACGCAATAGATGTCGTCTTTTCCTATCAACAAGCGTGGCTACAAACCATAGCTAGTCAATTTAGGTGGCATTTATTTTGCTTGATTTTTTCTTTCCATATTTGGTACAAGAGGACACTAAGTATATGGAAAATAAATGGCTAAGAGCAAGTATAACGTGTGCTTCTAGTTTTGCTTTTCAACAATTTTTTGGTAGTATATCTACGAGATAATGGTGCAAACCAAGATCATTTTTACTACATCAAGACACTGTGTGTGTAGTATATGTGCTTTCAGTTTACTTTTCACACCAATGTTTCCCTTTCATAATATTCTCATGTATATATGTCAATGAGCAAGTATGAGCTATGTGGTTAATTTTGAAGTTTCTAATTAGCATCACTACAAATGTGTAGTTTAAGTTGGCCGTGATCATATCTAGGATCGCATTTTGCTACTCAAACAAGAGGCAATGTGCATCCGCAAGGGCACACAATTTTAAGCAAAGGGATGTAGGTTCAATTCTTATGCAACCATGATTGAGCGCACACCATACCATTCATAAGAGAGTAGAGTTAGAAGTTGAGGGATCCTGTTCAATTAGCCAAAGAAAGTCCATAGAAAGCTCTTCTTCTTTCACGAACAACAACACCAATTTGGGATTAACTCCACATGGGGAGAGTAAATGTACCCGTGGACTTGACCATTGGGCGCCAACCGTTTGTATTTGTCATAGGTAAGTCCAAATGCTCATCAATTGCTCGACTGATTTGCATTAGTAGGAAGCATTCCAATTTTTGGAAGGAGTTTGTTGATAATAAAGAGAAATTAGTTTTGATTAGTAACAACATCTTGCTTGTGATAGGCTCTACTACAATTGAGAAGATAGAGCAATAAGTTTTGCTTTGTTAGAGCATCTTGCTTAGGGTAGGCTCTACTATTAGTTAAGCAATGAGAACAATAAGTTACCTCAGATAAAGCATCTCGCTTGAGGAAGGCTCTACTCTTAGTCTGATATCTAAGTAGAGAGATCTAATTAGAGGTTCCTTTTGGCCAAAGGAACGTTCTCTTAAAAGGATAATCGATTACAATCATTCAATTTAGATTTTGCTACAAGCATATAATTCGACATATGAGTATAAATTTGGTAATTATCAAGTGGATCAATTGACCTAATGTAGGTATAGTAAGGAGAACATTGATATTCTTACAAAGAGATGTTTCATTGGTGTTCTTGAAGACAAAAACTCTTCTTCAAGGGGGCAGTAATATCGGGACAAGGGTTGGACCAAGGGGCATGGTCTTTAGGCAAGGCCGTTAGCTATAGGCATATAGGCAAGGATCTTTTAAAGATGGAGCTAGGGACCGATAAGAGAAGGTGGTTGGGTGGAGATGAGCATGCATTAGTCACCGCCCCTCACAATAGATGTAGGATTTCCATTTGCATTTTAGGTTTACGTGTGGCTTTAGGTTTACGTATGGCGATTTAAGTTTATGGTTTGTGTTGTAGGTTTAGAGTTTAAGTAAAAACTTTATATTAGTTTTTAGATTTTCGCTTTAGGTTTAGAATTTTCTTTTCAAGTTTGTGTTGGTGTTTGAGGTTAGGTTTTTCATTTTAAATTTAATTTTAGGTTTGCATTTTAGGTTTGCATTTTAGGTTGACATTGCGGTTTATGTTTATAGTTGTTTAGGATTTGAGTTTATGTTTGCATTTTGGGCTTATGGTTTTCACTGCAGGTTTAGGATTTGCATTTGATTTTACTTTTATGTTTGCGTTTAAGACTAAATTTTGAATTTAAGTTTATGTTTTAGGTCTATGTTGTGATTTATGTTTGCAGTTTGCATTGTAGGTTTATGAGGCTTTCCAATCAATGAGCAAAGAAAACCGAGCAAAGCTAATTTTCGAGCAAATATGAGCAACACCCTTGACAAAGTGATGCGAACGTAATGTAAATTAAAAAAAGTAATCATGTCATGCTGGAACACCACAACACAAAAGGGTCATACATCTAAAATTACCACAAAGCAGTGGAGGCTTCAAAATCTCAAACCTTCTTACATGTTGAGGCCCTAACAAAATTCCAAGTCACACAGTATCTCTAGGTATTTCATAAACCTTGCTACCATAGAACCTTCTGATGGATGCCATGGAAGAGGTGTTGCACATGGAAGTTTCTTCAAATTCAAGGGCACTATGTTCTTTGGGTATTGGTTCAACGAAGCCTCGGTTAAGCCATGTCTCTATTGCTACGGGTGGATTCTCTCAAAGGAACTTTTGAACCTGGGGGTAGGGTTGTTCCAAACCTTGATAACATGTGGGTTCCTATTCTATGGATTGCTATGAGCAAATGCAACACTTCTTTAAGGATTTTTTAAAGTTTTTAATTGTTTTTAGATTTTTAAATCTACATGCACAAAAAGAAACAAAAATTATAAGACAAAGTGGGCCTTGGCTCCCTTTTTGTGACGGAGATCAGTGGATAGTTGCTTAGATCAATTATGAGCCTCTGGTCCTTAGATTGATAAAGAGCCCTTACATCAATTTATGTCAAAAATGAATTCCTTGACCTAACAAAATATTTTCAAAGTGATCAAGTGTCCTTTCCTTAGCCAAAAACTAGTTTTGTCCTCATAGATCTAAGCTAGACTGATGGAGGAAAACTGGTCTTGAACCTAAGAGCAGGTTGCATGGTGAGTCTAGACCTGTGGGGAATCACTTGTATAGTCAAATTTTGGAGATAAACCCTTAAAATGGCTCAAATTGGTGAGTAGCCCCTTGGGCTAAAATTGATTCAAAGCAACACCAAATGTGTCCCCACGTGCCAATAACAACCCTTGGCACATTTTTTAAAGCCTGAAAACAACAACTTTGTCACCACAAATCCGAGGTTGTTGGCATCCATGGGCGTGTTTGTTGAGAACCGCTAGCACTACAAAGAACCGCGTTTGCTGCTCTTAGACAAGGGTACGCAGCTGGTGGTAGCATTCATGCGGCTCAAGGCCTCAAGATGACGCTCAAGAGAGGTTGACAGGATGTGGATAGCTGGATTGTAGTAGAGACTTGATTTTGCATGGGTGCTGGCTCATTACATGTAGAGGCTCTTGCATGAGCTACAAGATTTCAAGAAAGACCACTTGTTGTAGTAGGGTGAGTTCGGAGGGGATATAATATATCAAAACGGTAGCAGTGGTATAGGCTACAAAGGATAGAAAGTGAGTCCCACAAGCAGGCAGAGAGGGCAACATTTCTACAATCGTAGGCAGGGGAGCATGACAACTTCGGGTGGCATAGATGGAGTGAGTGATCTCAGGTGTTGGCTGAGGGTGGTAAAGCCATGGCTATGGAACTGGGGCATTACAAAAACCTTCCATTAAGACAACTATATTCCAAGGTCCAAAATGTAGGCTAGAGCCAAACTGTGCGACAACTTAGGGCTCATTCAGACTGCCCATGAGACAAACATCAAACAAAAACAAATGGCCACCATGAAGTTCACACTGCGCAACTTTGCTGAACACAAAAGCTGACAGCACTATAGATCACACGTCCCGGGAATGCGTCCACGCTCAAACTACGCAGATGCATTTCCCGCTTTGCAACAAGATGGAAACCTCTCGTGTCCGAGGGCAAGGATGATGGGTCCAAAAAAGCTGTATCAATTCGCTGACAAACCACTACACGACACGGCACCAAGTCGCCCCTGTCTCAGTGGGTTGAGCACGCATTCTGAACCGAGCTGCGCCTGCTAGGTACTCACGGAGGAAGATGCGACAAGCATCAGCGTTGCTCCCAATTTTCCCATCATATCCTGATCTGTTACTGTATGCATCCACCTTCAAGACATAGGCCTTGGAACATGCAGGGGAGAGGCGGGTGCCTTATCTCAGCCTATCATGGCTTCTTGGGTTGACTTGCAAAGGTTGAGAGCTCTCTTAAGAGCATGACAAAGCTCTGCTTCCTGCTCGCATAGCAGACATAGGAGTTCCTCCAACTGCCTTGTGGAACTTGTCGGAACTAGTCCGTGCCGGCACGGAACAGTTTGGGAAAAATGTGTCTCAGTGTAATATCGTGTCGTTTTCAATTTCAAAAATGCCGGTTGAGCGCAAGGGGAAAAGGAGAAATTCCGCCCCAAAATAGAGAAAAATAGTGTAAAAGTCCCAAAAAATAAACTTAATTTTCTACAATTTCCTCTCAGCAAATTCAAGAAAAGGAATTTTGTATGTTTGAAAAAATGTTTTTTCTCGAACACTGTGCCTAGCCCAAGCTATCCCGATTCCTGATTCCTCGCTTCTGTCGCACCTAATTCTTTTCAGCTGGTATCGTAGGGCTAGAAAAATACAACCGATGAAAATAAGGACAAACATGAAATTCTCCCAATTATTAGGTCTAAATTTGAAACTTTTGCCCATAATTACAGTAAAACTTTTGTACATTTTCCAGGTTTTTTAAAGGAAAGCTCAAAATCTAATTGGGATTTTACAATTTCAACCTTAAAATACACTGCATCTCAGTTTTTTCTACACGTCGCCTTTGTATGACTTCGTGATTGTAATCGAAACCAATCCATGCTAGCGTAGGCCGATTTCAGCACGGGGCGATGCTACCTTCGGTGATGGAAAATTTTAGCACTATTGCAATGGGGTCGGACATTATTGTTGTAGATTTTAATTTTTTTAATGAATCAACAGCTTGTTAAAAGTGGGTACCACATACTTACTACATCTAAGTGTAGATTGAATCATAGGAATCCCCTAAGATCCGGATTCTCATCTCTCACGATCTCATATGCAGTTGATCATATGTAGCGGGACTTGCTCATTTCTTTCATCGCTCGAAAAAACTCGCTCGCCCTTTTGTAAGACTCTAAGTTTATGGTTTGAAATTTTTTAGTTTTAGGGTTGTGTTTTGAGTTGAACACTTGAATTTTAGTTTGAGTTAGGACAACAAGTACTCTAACCTTATTGCAAGCAATCACCCTAATCCCAAGCAATCACCTGAGTCTGTGAACACATGCGTTATGAGTAGTGATGACAATGTACGCATTAATATCATGATGCCTATCTCTTGGCCATGGTGTCATGTCCTTGTAAGCAATGCAAAAGGGATGCGTGTCAGACTCACATGTTGTAATGCAACACCTCCATGCCTTTAATCCATCAATTATAGATCAAGTTGTTGCCACTCACACTTCGCTGGTATGCATGGAAAAAGTTGTATGACATGCCTTATGTATGTATTCTATATTTTGTGTACACTTTGAAGGTGGACATTAAAAAATAATTCAGCAACCTGAGAAGGTGCATTCACATGCGATCTGCCCAAACAAAGACTATGACATGTATGCTTGAATTGCCATCGAGATTGAAGGGTGACAGAGGTGATCAATGCCCCTTGAATAGGAGCGTGTCTGTATCCATGATTGCCACAATCATGGACACAGACACGCTTGCCCAAGATGACATGATGCGTGAGGCCAGCACTCCACTATATGCTAGAGTGTCTAGATTGAAGACACTCTTGGTCCTTCTAAATTTCTAAATGTGTAAGAAAAGTTCGGATGGAGTGGCACTAGCAAGACATAGCTTTTCAGGTGACTCTTTAAACTTTGTTCAATACATTTATGCAATGATCATTTTTGGAAGTGGCATTATTTTTTCTTCATGTAGGTTTCTTAAAAGTCATATACTGCAAGTAAATAATGCAATGATCGGCTTGAGAGATAATGCAAGTTAGGTTCTTCAACATTTGGGGATGGATTATAATTGCATTCAAGCTTTCCCTAATGATTACATTTTGTTTAGAGTTGTCAAGCCTAAGGTAAGACGGGCAAGCCAAGGGCCAAGAAAGACATGCAATAAAGGGGGTCCTATAAATAGCATGGCCAAGGGCCTATATAGGGCATGGTTGGGTGGTGATTGCATGTGCCAGTCCCCTTCATCTTTGATTTATTAGAGCTCGAGGGCGAAGGGAATTTTTGGAGGAGGAGAAGGACATAGGGCATGGACTCTTGTTCTCTCTCTCTCTCTCTCTCTCTCTCTCTCTCTCTCTCTCTCTCTCTCTCTCTCTCTCTCTCTCTCTCTCAATCGCTCTCCTGATCTCTCTCTCCCTCTCCATGAAGCATGTCCTCCCTCTCTTGGTGGGTTTTCTCTCTTTCTACCTTGTTACCAAGTTTTTGGAAGAGGTGCAGGAAAAAAATCCTCCATGGAGAGGTTAGTCAAGGGTGATGCTATGCCAACGAGATCTTGAGGTGGGAGCCATGCTCAACCGACCTGCACAAGAGAAGATGAGGCCGACCTTGATGAAATTGCCCAAGCATGGGAAGTGCTTTTTGCAATTGGGTTGAAGCCAAATAATTACTCCTCGAGCTCTCCCTCCCTCGTTGTGTGTTGCAAGCCGCCATCGGTGCAACAAATTACATTTTTGATCTTTTTTTCCTTCTTTTACACTAAGTGGGCACCCTATTTGGGCACCCTACTCAAAATAGGGCAGTCTCCCACGGCTAGAGTCATCATGGTGGTAGCTTTGGCAAAAGGGCGAGTTGGCATCATGGCAGAATTTGGCAAGGGGCTATACACGGCCCAAATATACAGAGGTGGTAGATTCGATTGGGACCCATAGGTTTGACAAGAAGCTCTCAAAGCTTTGCAACTTGGCATGCAAATCAAAAGTATACAACCACGGTTTTGTGCTAGGCCATGACCATGGCAAGGAACCGGTTTGCTATAGCCTTATACTTGAAACTTTTGGCTTAAATTTTTTGTTATTTCAAGTGGTGGATCATTGGAAAACTTATGCTAAGCCAAGTAAGTGCAAGCTTCAGACTTCGACATGGAAAACGTTTGGCTATGGGGCCATAATCATTGGCATGGATGAAGTCAACCTCAACTAAAGCAAGGGGCCATACGAAGAGAGTGAAGGTCCTTAGAACCGCATGCAAAGGTCACGAAATGCAGAATACAGAGTTGGAAAGGTGCCAAGGGTCGAGGATAAATTGTCAAATTGTAAGTATGGTTGACAACAAGTGCAAACAAGATTTGACAGGTTTGACAATTCTGGCAAAAATAAGCTACACCGACTGGGAAACAAGTTGGAGTCATTTTCTCATGGTTTTGGTAAAGGAATCAAGACTATGACGATATGCAAGGCATTTTGTCGAGTGTTTCAATTTTAACATGGTCATCAGGTATGCTATTTCATTTACATGGGTTTTTTAAATCCACATATGAATTTAATTTATAGGAGTCTACGGATGGATTTTGGCAAGTCAAAATTTTGATGCAAAAGCAAGGCCTTTTGTTAGTTTTGGTCATGCGTGAAAGAGAAGCAAGGCTCCATAGAGTTAGTTGGCCATAGATTTTGCTGGTCATTATCTCTTTCATATGTCCTCTTTGTGCTATCAAGCGGAGGGCAACATCAAGGCTTTCAAGAGCATGGCTCCATATGCATTAAATGCATGGTAGCTTCAAAGCATATATGGCTTGTCAGAGTGCAGGCAAAATAAATACATGAAGCACATTGAGAGCATATTGACATCCATAGCTATCAACTAAATCCAACGTTGACAACCATCCTCTAGGGTGCCACTCCTTTGGATGCAAAGGGCGACGATTCCAAAAATCGGTAAGTACGTTCAGGTTAAGTTTCAAATTTTGAACTTATTCAATATTGCACAGTTTTTTAACAAATGGCAATTTGACAAGCAAATGTTGCTTAGGTCAAGCAGAGTTTGGCAGTTAGGGCCCTAGTGTTTAGCAAAGGCTAATTTGAAGTGGCATGCACATTCATGACATTAATAGCTTCTAAAGCATTCCACACTCTATGTGCAATATCTCTATGAGATTAATTGTGGATCTGTCAATCATCAATAGAGGTCATGGCTTGGTTTGTGTGCTTGTAGATCAATTCACTAAAGTTAACCAAGATGATTATTCCTAACATTGTTGATTACTCATCAATGTTGCAAGGGGTTGTGATCCCTCTTTACTAGTCATTGTCTATAAACTATGGGGAAACACACCTCAATACTACAAGTCATCCAGAGAAGAAGGTAGATTACAAGTGTTAATCTTGTGTTAAAGGATATGCTAAGTGCGTCCGTTAGCACCAAGCAATCCAATTGGAAAGGTTATATCTCTAGTTGGAGGTTGCGTACCATGAAGCAATGCATGTTGCAACTAACTTTAGTCACTTCATGTTTAGGTCAAGTTCTCAACCTTGATCACCAATTCTGGTGGGGTTGTTTACTGATGAGAAATGATAACAAGTCAAGGATTTAATCTTTATTGATGAGTTATGTCAACATGTTACTTTTATGGAAAGTGAGAAGAGGTATCCTTTAGAGACCTCTTGGCTGAGGTAACTGGTTAGTCGTGGGATCATGGCTAAATTGATGACAATTCTCAAATATAGATCCAATTGTAGAAAAAATCTTGTATTTTGGAACATTAAAAGTAAGGTGGATTATAGAGGATTCAACATGGAGATATTTGACGTGCAATGGTTGAACATGGAGGACCGTGTTGCATTAGTGCAGAGAGGAGAGTCGAGCTTTCTTGAGGTAAATTGGTGGAGAAAATGGAGCGATCTTCAAAACGCATTCATCCTTACTGAGCACTATGCAGAGGTAGGCCCAAGTAATGTACTACAACTCAACATGGGCCATATACACCTATTACTGTTTACAAGTGATTTTCTATCTCAAGACATCAGAGCTGAACCGATTGTATGCCATTGAGGTTGCCTCATAGACTGCACGAGTCTACAACGGCTACAATCTCCCAATCGTAGAAAATGTTGATATTTTAGAAGATGCCTTAGAAAGGTTTCTAGAATCAAAAGCCGTGAAAGATGCCATAGGGTATAATCATGACAACAAACATAGATATGAACAATGTAGAGGGCGTATTGGATGATCCTGTGGACGTCTCCCTAGGGGGAGAGCTCCTCATAAATAGAGGGATTTATCTTGACTTATGACAAGATGAGATGGAGACTACTTAAAGTGCCAATTCACTATATTTCAACAACTAGCTACCCATATTTTGATGCAAGGAAAACTTATTTACTTTACTTTTTAATGAGTTAAAATGCTATGTGATTATGTTTGGTGCAATGAAATGGTGTGATGATTTTTGGTGCAAGGTGGTTTACTCAAAGTTTACTTATTGACCATGCAAGCTTTGGCACCTCATACAATTTGCTCGTTTCTTCACTTTCTTGCACTTTCTTCTTTGTACACACACATGGAGGATCCACACCAAAAGGATTTTGATGCTTGGGATGCATTTTTGGACCCAACACAATTGGCATACCTTTCCAACTGGCCATCCTTGATACGTTCCACATCCTCGGAGCGCTAAGAGTCATCGTTGTCTAGTCGATGTTGACGTGAAGCCTCACACCTGTAACACTCTAACAGTGGTGGAGGTGGATGGTAGGCAGGTGGTGGCATCGATGGATCCCCCCTTTGCCATCCCTTGTTGCTGCCACTCCACCACTCTGCCCAACCATTATATAGTCCTTACTTGCTCATTGTCCGTTGTTGCTGCCACACTTAACACAACTTTGCCATCCACTGCACATTTTGCCCAACCACCATATAGTCCTTACCTGCTTGCCATTCCTACCAAGACCCCTCAGTTTAAACCACAGGATACCCCAACTCAACCCTTGTCACACTTGCAGGAGATGCCTGTCAAGACCGCCATACAGACCCCTCATTGCTTTTAGTGAGATTACCATAGGTTCAATGAGATTAGCACACAAGTATTCTTATAACATAGGTCGGTCATCGAATCACGTACACATGGATGAGAATGGGAAAGCTCTCATTCACCACATGCATGAGCTATGCACTTAGGTCTTTTGCCATGATATCATGAAGAAATAGCAAGAGATTGATGCAACAAAGAAGGAGCAAGTCATTTCTCTCTTTCATGGTAGCTTCTCCATGTCTTATATAAGCATTTGCATTTCCAAACAAGTGAATGATGGAGAAGAGTCAGTACACATGTCTTTATCACAATTGTTATTGACGTCTGTATAGAGGGAGTGCGATATCAAGGCCAATATCGACTGTGATAAAGATGTGTATATCATCAATTTTATATTGACATCATAGGGACAAAAATATCAATTCAATGACGTCGAGAAAAGCATCTATACTCTTAAAGCCCCTTGTAGTGAAGGGTCCAAGAGAAAACACTTAGAACCACTAACAATAATTTCCTCATATGAAACTAGAGTGGTAGTTGTATATATGGTACCTTGGCTTGCCATTTTCATGATGCCTTTCGCATGCTATAAGGTTTAGAATCTTATCTAGACCCTTGAGTAGTACAAAACTTGATTTCTTGAAGTATGAACATAAATTTCACTTTCGTGATGCATGCATATGTATGAAAGCTAGCATAAAAAGGCTTAAAAAGACTAGTGGCAAATTTTGGGAATATATTTAATATTTTAAATGGCATGGTGTGCATAAAATTTTTTTATCATTGAAGGCCATTATCACATTTTTGCACGACTCTTTTGGTATATCAATGATGAAGTCAACTAGCGTGAGTGGATTGTTAATCCCAAGACATTGAATCAATATTTGTAGTACATTGCAATTGGCAACTAGGCCATCTTCAACATCGAATGTGTTTATTGGAAATGGAGGAAGGGAACATTGCTCTATGATTGTGTATCTTGGAGGAGGATTGTGACAACTCCCCACCTTATGTATGGTCCTTTGTTTTGACATTGACACACATGTGCACAAACTATAAATATGTGTCCAAATGCCTTGGGATAAATAACTCTCAAACTAAGAGCCACAGTCACATCAACAATATAAAAAATTTGAAGACATCTTGCTCAAGATTATCATCTTTCTACTAGGCATTATCAATCTTGGGAAAACCTCACATAATTTCTCAAAACTACAAGCTCCATTTAGTTTGTACAGTATAGAAAAGAACAACAACAATTTACATGATATAGTTTTTTGTTGATTAGGAATATGTGATAAAATATTTTGAGAATTTCGTTTCAATTATTCATAAATTGTATTGCTCATGCTTAAATGACTGGAACCTTCATAAAAGACTTGCCACTTTGTTACTCAAGGTTGCTTGCCGGACCATCTCGCTTTCTCAAATGAAACATTGCAAGAAGCACCTGCTTACTTCCCATACTGACAGTACTCACAAAAAGAAAATTCATAAAAAGATAAAGAAGGAAAATAACCCAAATGAGAAAGAGTTTCCATTGCTTTCTTGAACATATGTCCCTGTTGGCTATGCCACAAAAGCAACATTTGGTAGCTCAATCGCCAAAAGAACACTATTTTTGTTTATCGTATAAAGAGGATACAAAGAGCCTGCTTTAGAACCAATAGCAAGCAACAAGTTGCCTTTGGATATATGTGAATATTGTTGATAGAAAGTAACTTTATAACCCAAGTCATCAAGCATGCCAATTGAAATCAAATTGTGAGTCAAACATGGCACATGACGAACATTGTGAATGCCAAATTTGATGCCATTTAACAAAACCATAACCGATGCCAACTATGTCACAAGCATAACTGTCACCTAATGTGACAGAGCCAATAGTCTCTTCATAATAAGTAGACCACTCCCCAATGTTAAGTCATTATGCATCTGAATCTATGATCCATGTATGTGACATTTCTCCACTGACCAACAATTTTGCTAGCAACAAATTCTATAAACATAGATTTTCTTGTGCATCATAGAGCACATCCATAGACTTTGTCAACAAATTAATGTCATGTGCATCATCATAATCAGTGACCAGATTGATCTCTTGGATCTTTGTTGAACTTTTACTCCTTTCCTCTTTTGCATCATTGTCACTGCTTTTGCTTTTGCCTTTCTCATGTTTTTGTGGATGATAGTCTTTCTTTATATGGCCATACTTCTCATGAAAATGATATTGAATGCCCTTTTTACTATGAGACGTTGATCTATCATTAAATGCATCTCTCTTGCCATCTTTGCCAGATTCACGCTACCAAGAAAAACCTTTCCTTTGTTTGATTTTTTTTGCACATAGTGAGCTTTGCCATGATGCAAGCTACCCATAATTTTATGATCCTCTTCTTTAAAAAGAAGAGAACTTGTGATATCATTGTACACTAGCATACCATTTGATGTGGCAATTAACAAAGTGAGAGAATAGCTTTCATCTCTTCATCTATTGAGCTTAAATATGGGCAAAACAAAGGGTCCAACTCATTGATATGGCTAGCAACACTATCTAACTCTTTCATACGAAGGCTATACAGCTTTCGCATCAAGAACAACATGTTGGTAGCAGGGTTTTTCTCATACGTGTTGCATAATTTCAACCATACTTGATGTGTTGTAGCACACTCCAAAATAATGAAATAAAATCACTTGACAAGATGCAATCTAATCATAGATATGCAAAGTGCATCTAACTCTTCCCATTGAAAGCGAGTCATGTTCATCTTCTCGGTCCTTGCAACATATGAAATGGGAAGTTTTTGATTTTTTTTGCACTAAGACATCCTAAATCCGCTCTTTTCAAATCACAAACTTTGTTTTATTAAACTTCTTGATGTCATAAACATCATTGTCCTTAGGATTCACAATAAGACCAAGATTTCTAGCACAAAGTTTTGAAAATTTTTGACACACTCCTGTTTGAATTTGGGAGAAAACTGACTTTCAAAGTGCAATAAAGATAGACAAAAAATGCATAAAAATGCTCTTTGAGCAATAGGCATATATTGTAGAATAGCAAACTATTTGTGCACACTATCAAACTAACAATGGCTATCGACACGACGTCAAAGCACCTAGTCCTCTCTATACATGGGCAATGAAGAGAATCCTTGCATTGAGTAACCCGGGCCCAGTGTTCACCTTCAAAAAACTAACAATGGCTATCGACACGACATCAAAGCACCTAGTCCTCTCTATACATGGCCAATGAAGAGAATCCGCGATCTGAGAGTAGAACAAAATCTAGTCAACACATGCTACTTGCTCTCAATGATAGAGCTGATCACATTGTCAAACATAAATGACAAAGGCAAGGGCATATCGTAGATAGATCTCAAGGAAAATGCTCTCCAAAACTGTAGCTATATCCAACTACTTGTAGTGGGCAAGTAGTACATGTGCCTGTAACTTGCTATGTTGTAGTCAATGGCTACATTGCTCTCACATAGAGCATGTATAGCCTACATAAGCATACATTGAGCCAATGCTCAAAACACCTGTGTTGTGTCTCGATTTGTGTGCACAAAACCTATGTCTGTGTGAGGATGTGAGTGCCATGCACATTGTTGCAAAAGAAATGTGATCAAAATTAGGTCAAATGGACACCACTAATGCATTCAAAACATGCCAAAACCCGCAAACCAACTCAGTTGCACAAATTCGAGTCCTTATGAGGAAATTATGGCAAAAAAAAGCACCCGTGAAAACCTGTTTCTGCTAATTCTCCACAAGGTGATTTGAATAACCACAGTAAAATGGTCCCAAATGTTAAGTATTGAGCCTGATTTACCCCTTGTAATTTTTTGTATTAAAAACACACATTTGTAAGGCCCCCGTTATGAGGAGAAGCCATCATGCCTGAAGAAAAATCACTCGTCGCCGGAAACCAAAATATTCACACCTAGTCTCGAGCTAGAGAGGGTAGCCCTTTTGGCCTATAAAAGGAGGCCTCTTCTACACACAAAAAAGGATTGTGAAGCATTGTGGTGCATTGTGAAGTTAATGTGAGGTGGTGAGAGTGAAGCAAGGCGGGATCTCCAAAAGGGTATAATCCCTTTTGTAATCTACTTCTTGTTTTCAAGTACTAAAGCCATTGAGTGGCTGCTTTTTGTGTGGACGTAGCCCACATTGGGTGAACCATGTATATTGTGTGTGCTCTTTCTCTCTCTCTCTCTCTCTCTCTCTCTCTCTCTCTACTCTATAATCTCTCACGTGTGAAAATTATTTCTCTCCATTAAATAACCTACTCAATTATCTACTTAGCTACATCATATTTCATAACAACTGGTATCAGAGCAAGGTTTGCTCGTAGCTAAAGTATCTCAAAGAAAGGATTCCTTGAATTGAGTGGGAGTAATGGTGGAGGAAGGGAAGATGAAGATCAAGAAGTTCAACGGCAAGAACTACCAACACTGGAAGATGCAGATTGAAGACTATCTCTACCAGAAGGACCTTTATTTGCCACTAGGTGGTTTTAGAAGTCTGCAACAATGGCAGATGAAGCATGGATTGTCCTTGGACGAAAGGAACTGGGAACAATCCGACTAAGCTTGGCGTCAATGGTGACCTTCAACGTTTCAAAGATGAAGACACGGTGGACTTGATGAAGTCACTTGATGGCCTCTACGAGAAACCATCGGCATCCAATAAGGTATTTCTCATGAAGTGCTTGTTCAATCTAAAGATGACAGAGAATGGTTCAGTTGCAAAACATCTAAAAGACTTTAACACCAATATAAGTAAACTTTGATCGGTGAAAATAAATTTTGATGTGATGAAGTGCAAGCTTTCCTTATACTATCGTCTCTACCGGATAGTTGGGACAGCCTTGTGATGGTTGTAAGTAACTCTATCTCTGGCACATATACTCTTAAGTTTGATGATGTTGTGGGTGTTCTCCTAAGCAAGGAAATGCGAAGGAGAAGCACATGTGAATCATCAAGTGCTGCACTATCAGTGGAAACAAGAGGAAGGCCTAGGGAGAGGTTCAAAAACCAAAGCAAGATGCTCTAATTCTCTCATTAGACAATGTGTCTAATTCCTGGTAGTAGATTATGGGGCTTCATTCCATGCGACACCACACAAGCAACATTTCCAAGATTACACCAAAGGTAATTTTGGGTATGTATACTTGGGAGATGATGCAGCTTGTGAAATTGTCGGCAAAGGTATAGTTTGTATCAAAACTGCTAACGAAAATGAATGGAAGCTTAAAGATGTTAGACATGTTCCTTCTCTTTGCAAGAATTTGATCTCTATAGGACAAATGGACGATGAAGGTCACAACATTGCATTTGGAAGCAAACGGTCGAAGATCTAAAAGGAATCTTTGGTGGTTTCCAAAGGAGAAAAGGTCGGTACACTTTACTTGTGTACTGTCACCTTGCAATCTTCAGCTTATGCAACAACTACAGAAGTTGACAGTGTGGTGTGGCACAACCAGCTTGGGCATATGAGTGCCAAAGGAATGCAAATCCTTCAAACAAAGAAGCTTCTACCATGTTTGAAAGAAGTGGACTTAGAGTTTTGTGAAGATTGTGTTTATGGTAAAGAAAAGAGGGTAAAATTCCTAAAAGCAAGAAATGAAAAGAAAAAAAAAACTTGAACTGGCTCATTCTAATGTTTGGGGTCCTGCAAGTTCACCATGCCTTGGTGGCTCATTGTACTATGTAACATTCATAGACAATGCAACAAGAAAAACATGGGTTTATGTCATGAAGAATAAATCCCATGTGTTTTTCATATTTCAAAGGTGGAAAGTCTTTGTGGAGAACGAAGTAGGTACCAAGATTAAATGCCTCAGATCCGACAATGGAGCCGAATATTGCAGCCAAGATTTTGAAAGCTTTTGTGCTAGCAATGGCATTTAGAGGCAAAAGACAACCCCAAGGACACCTCAACAAAATGGGATGTTGGAAAGGATGAACAGAAAAATCATGGAGCGAGCACGAAGCATGCGGCTACATGTAGGCTTACCACTTGAGCTTTGGACGGAAGCAGTAAGTACATATGTGTACTTAATCAATCGGTCACCCTAACGGAATTGGATGGGGGAGTTCTAGAACAGGCATGGATAGGTAAACCGATGAATTATGCATTTCTTAAAGTGTTTGGGTGTGAGGCTTTCATGCACATAGATAGAAGCCCAAGGTCAAAGCTAGATGCAAAGTCCAAAAAGTGTTTCTTCATTGGCTATGGAGAAGGCGACTTTGGTTATCGCCTATGGAATCCTGAAGATGGTAAAATCTTTAGAAGTAGGGATGTATTTTCAATGAACAAAATATGTACAAAGATTAGTTGGAAAGAAAACAAACAAAAGAAACAGGTGATCAGTACATGGAGCTTGAGGACGGTGAAGACTTAAGGAGTGCAAACAGTGACAATGTACAACAACGTAAATCAAATGAGGAGCCTCAACATATTCCCCAAAGATCTACAAGAGCAAGTAGACCTCTAGAAAGGTTTATTCCTTCCTTCAACTATCTCAACTGTTGTCAATTGTTCTATTTCTCTCTCTTTTCAAGTATTTTCTATGCCAAACTAGCTAGGTGTAATTGTTATGTTGCTTTCTCCAAACAAGTACTCTCTCTATGCTCATTAGGAACTTGTTCTTAATGAAATGCACACTATGTTATCATTTTCTGCTACACACAAGTTACTAGTGCATTAAATGTTACATGATTCGAGAGAGAAGAAGCAAGAGAAAGTTGACCAATTGGCAAGGTGCAAGCAGTGATCAACAAGCGCTAGCACAGAGGCAAGTTAGCTCGGACATCCCTCGACATCAGCCCGATATTCCCAGATCCAATGATCACTTTCCCAATGACATCCTCTTGACTCGACTATTAGTGGCATTTTTTGGAGCTCTCAAATTTGACATCCAATGAGTGATTCCCACCCGATGGTTTTCTTCTTGGCATTAATGGCTTGACATTGGCTTTGATCATTGATGGCTATGACATCGACGAGCACTTTTGATTGGAAATGGAAGATGGAGAGTCGGCATTGACCAAATTTTTCCAGCTTCGACATAGCGAGAGTGGTTTGGCTACCCTCCAACGTAGTCTTGCTATCGACATTCTTCCCACGTCCATTCCATAACAGTTTTGCTCCGGCCAATTTTCCCTGGCAGACGAGAGAGAGTGGAATTGACTCTCCTCTAGCCCCCATCTGGAGCGGCTCGTCTCTAACATTGTATCCTCGGAAATTTGGCTTAGACGGTTCTCCATTTTCCTGCTTCAACCACACACATCGACACATATGGCTCCGATGGGACCATTCTAGAGCAGACTTTCCACGAGCAAACTTTCCACGAGCAAGCTTGGCTCTTGGAGGACATTTGCAACCACAGGTGGCTGGTTGTACTATGTGTCTAATTTTTTTATTGACGTGCTTTCTGATTGATGAGGTAGTGTGCACCAGATTTCAGGCATTTTGCTCACAGGTCGCTCGTTCTTCCCAGTACAGATTACGCGGCACACTTGGTAGTGCTCATGTATGATTGTGGGGTCAGCCTAAAGAGTACTTGAAGCATTGTTTTTTGTGGTTATGCTAGGTATACATATGTAGATACAATGTGAGGGATGCTGCATTTTGACCCCTCTTTAGCCAATTGTGGGTTATTTTTTACCATTTTCTGGTCTTTTTTGGCCATTTTCACCCAAAAATGTCCCTTTTTTGCCCATAAAATCCCAAAGGAGTTAGGTAAAGTCCCTAAAATTGTGGAAACAGCCCCTTTGGACTCAAATTTCATGCTAAAATTTATTTTTCCACTTGCCAAGCACTTTAGATACATCGTTTCTGGTTGCGCAAAAAATCTGCTATTTTTTTTTCGAGATCATCCGCATTGAACTTTCTAGGTGAAATGAGTGTGCCATCCCGATGCACTCGAGATATGTACATTTATAAAACAAATTTGGCATGATTATATGTGATAGAACATGCGATAGTGCCACATCCAGGGCCCCTCCACCTCGTTAAGGTATGAACATGATTGTAGCCGTGGCAACCATTCTCACATATATGACACTACGCACATTGTAGCATTTAGTCCCATGTAACCAAAGCATTAAGAGAGAGATAGAGAATTTAGTTTCACATTATGCACGTGCCACGACACGTCATCCACCCCTCTAATCCTGCACATCCTCCGGCATGTGCCACACATATCTCTTGTAGGTTCAATCTTCATTCAGGTCAACATACAGGTTCAATCTTCATTCAAGTCAACATACATATTAGCCTTGTTTTTATCTTCGACAAAGTCTAATGCATCATCCTCTCTTCCTTCATCCTCATCGAGGTTCAATCTTCATTCACGTCAACATACATGTCAGCCTTGTTTTTATCTTCAGCAAAGTCTAATGCATCATCCTCTCTTCCTTCATCCCCATCCATATTATTTTTATCATGATCCTCATTTTGACTTTCTTGTGAGTGAAAGGGATCTCTATTATCTCTTGTTTTGAATAGTTTGATACGTTTTCCTGCAATGGGAATCTTTATTTTTGTCCCATCCAACTCATGCAAAGTGTAAGTTGCATTCCCATGTACATGCTTAACCACATAAGGACCAAACCATCTCTTTGAAAGCTTTCTTATTGTTGAATGTTGGTTGTTAAGACTATTGTTGTATACCAACACCCAATCACCTTCGTTAATAGCTTTTGGTTTGATCCTATGTCTTTTGTCAAACCTATCTTTATTATTTAGCCTTGCTTCCTAATCATGTTACGAGGCCTTATTTCCAATTGTTGTATGCATAATGCAAGAAGGTCTTCCCTAATCATTCCATTTTCCCAAGGTAATACATTCCATGTGGGAATTACATCCTCAATTGGCATTACAGGTTTCTGAGCATACATCAACTCCAAAGGCATATAACTAGTAACTAAGCTATGAGTTGTACGATCAACCCATAAAGCATAAGGCAACAACCTGGGCCATTCTCCTAGTTTACTTTTGCAAACCTTATCCAAAGCTTTAATGATAGGAGGATGCCCACGTTCTGATCTACCATTCCCTTCAGGATTGTATGTAGTAGTGAGAGCAAGTTTTATGCCCAACCTAGAGAAAAAATTCCCTGGCTTTGTCGGCATCCAACTCAGTCCTGCCTGTTGTTATTTTCCCAACATATCCACAACGGGTAACCACATCGTCCAAGAGAAACTTACATATCCTTTCCGTGCTTTTTGTTCTTAGAGCATGACCTTCACTATTCTCAATGTTGGTTAAGTCTTCTCATGCAAGCACTATGTATCTCATTTGTCATAAGCCCAATGACATTGTAACCAAATCTACTACCCACTTATAGCGCATGGCCAATGGGTAATTAGGGCGCACAAGTCTCCACAAATTAAGATTGTTTGATAGCTACAACTGTTGATAGGCACCACCCTAGCCGAACACACCTTGCCCAAGTAAAAAAAAATGATCTAATTTATATCAGTTTTAAGTTTGAAGAGCTTTTGTACGTAGGACTATGAGCTGCTACTCAATAGAACCTTGTAACTTCTTTATCGTGATGTGGTACCGGAACTCTATTCCATAAGTGAATTGCGTTCCTTGTCTCATACTCTTTCATTTGAGTATAATCTTTCTTAGTTTTGCCAAAACAATTGTTATTTGACATTCTGACCATAGGAGAGTGATCCTAGACCGTAGGGCGACCTATCCAGATAGTTTTGTTGCAGTTTTCAGGACTTGGACCATGATGAATTGGAATTTTGGTACCTTGTTGGATGACCCCCAAACTTTAAAGATTAGTTTCCTTCGGCCTATTCAAGCTTCTCCTAAAGTTTTGTTGCAATCTGAGTTCATTTGGTCAACGAAATGGCGTATGACCTAGAGCGACAAGATAGGACATATGTAGATTTCTCAGATTCAAGAGTAATGGTTTGCTGGTTGTGTTGATATCTTAGTTCACTAGGTTCACTTTTTGAGGTTGACACACTCAAAGTGTCTCCGTGTCCTATCCAAGTCATTTCCCTGAGTATTGACATTATGTTACTGCAAGAAGATAGCTATGCTATAAACGTCTGATCGCGGCGACCCGCTACATTGGTGCCATTGATGGTGAGTGACCTAGTCATATTAGCCTTCTTTTCTAAAGATATTGTTACCCATCTGTTTACACCTTAGCAGTGAAACAGCTAGACACGGGGTTTAGTGCTTGGTAGAGGCTAGAAGTTGGGGACCTACTAGATCTACTCTTGAAAGGCAAAGAGAGTTGTGAGAGAATTTTCTTGATGCTTTGAAAGTATTGTTCCATACCCCATTTCACCTTCAATTTGCATTGTTTTGATTGTTTTTTCTCACAGATTCATTTTGGTATCTAGGAATAAGGTAAGTATCAACTACCACCATAAATTTGGGCTGAAAGATTAGAGCATAAAATAATCAAAATTCATATTTGTCAAAAGAGACCTCAACTCTTAAAAATAAAAAAAATGATGGTCAGAGCATAATAGCTGATCAAAACCCAAAAAGTTTGTGCCAAAGGTTCTCAATGAACTCATAGGAAGCAATCTAAGAAGTTTCATCCAATTTTGTGGAGGAGTATGAATCGTGATCCATGTACTTATGAGGCTGTGTGAACAAAAGTTAACACCATTTAATAGAGACTCGTTTCATGCAACAAAAACCAAAATTTGGGGTCAATTTGACATCTAAAACACACTCAAAAGAAAGAAATTGGACAAAATCTTCAAAAGCTTATGAAATTGACCAAAATTGGGGCTTTTCAACTTTTAGTGATCCAAACTCAAAAAGTTTTGGGAATTAGCATCTACAAGGCACAGACAATCAGCTGACCAAGTTTCATGCCTAAATGAGGTCAAATATGGATCGCGATCCAAGTACATTTTCATGATTTTCAACTGAGATTTGAGCAGTAGGTACCTGAAACCAACTAAAATATTTTTCCCAAAAGGCACATTGATAGGAAAAGTCGTAAAATTTGATCAAAAGATCAAAAAATAAAAAACTAGTAAAAAATTCCAAAGTAGATACAAAAAATCACTTTTGATTGGCAAAAAGTGATCCAAATCCAAAAAGTTTTAGGGGGTAGGCTATTACATCATAAGTAACGAGCATGCCAAATTTGAGGTTCAGATCTAATGGAACATGGATCACGATCCATGTACCTTTTTTGTGTTTTTGGATAGAAACTATACCTGTAGCAAAGGTCAGAGTGAGCAATACTTCCCAAAACTAGATAGCCAAAAGAGTAAAAAAGGGGGTGAAAAGAGGCAAAAACACTTAAGACCAAAAACCTCTAAGACAGACCTAGGGTTTGACTTTCGACTGACTTAAACTAGTCCAAACCACACAAAAAGCATATATATGGGGTCATGGTACCAAGGGCAAGCTGTATGTCAAGTTCCATCACATTCTGCCATAGAGGTACATGGATTGCAATTCACGTTCCTTTGTCAGAGATTGAGACCAGACTTACACCATAGCTAAAACCTATCATAAGGAGCCTAGTGGTTTTTTCAAAATTGAAGTTGGACTTGGATTCAGAATTCTACAAGCAATTTTTTTATATACCAAAAGTGCAATAAAATTTTGTTGATTTCAGCTTTCTGACTAACAAAGCAGTTGTAAACTCATAGCCACCAAGTGTTTTCTGTAAAGATTGCAAGGGCTAGAGTGTGTGGCTTGAAGTGATTACGATTTTAGAATTTGGAACCAACAAAAGAGGTAACATGTGAGGGTTTTTCATAATTGTTTTTCTCGATGTATTTGCGATCTGGCAAATTTTATCAGAGTAGAAACCCTATTGTAGGAGATTAGGTTAGTCACATTTCCACGGAAGTGAGTGTGAATCAGGGGCCGTTACCGACCTTAGAGCCAATTCCCGAGGAAAGTATGTCTGATACTTCTTCAAAGAGATCTTATATCTACATGGATGACATATTTAAAAGCGTGAGTTTCAAAGAGGGAATAAATATGGGAGCATGACCATCCCAACCTGCATCAACCATGAAACTATTGCACATAAAAATTAATTTGAAAATGAACAAAGTGCAAAAATATACAAAGATGACATGGGAAGAAAGACCTGGTGAGTTCAAGGACATAGTGCATGTGGACTACAATGGTGATCGATACTTTGATGATGAGGGTATAGTATATCTATTTGTGGAAAATCCTTACATCGTGGACAAATGGGGATTAAGGACAAAGTTGACGTAGAGCTTGAAGACAAGCCACCAAAGTTGGACATTCCTAATGTGAAGCTAAGGTGAGTGAACAAGACAACTTGAGTCATCACCGATAACACTCATGTGGGGTTGTATAAGTATGTCAACGGAGAGCAAATGCTCTATTATAAGTGTGACGAACCATACATTGGAGAGGTATTGGAGCATAAATGCTCTATGTTTTTACATACATAGAAGGTAGAGATACTCATATAATCATTCTTGATAAGTATGGGCAAAGATACTCTGCAGTGGACCGTAAGGAGATAGAGAGATATACATACTTTGGAGGACCACTCCATCAATATTAGGTCACTCCTTGCACGTTTAGACCTACTGTCTAAAAAACGAGGCCAACAATGGAGAGAGTGAGTCCTGTTAGAACCACGGTGGAAGACTCATTCAGTGGACCACAGTATTCAGTACCAAGACTGATGGGATCTTTGAATTTGAGGGTTCCAATGACCACACACTGGGGCAGTGAAGCTCCAAGCACAATCCATACAATGAGGATTCTAGATACTTGGACTGAAGCGAGGTTTGTGCAACCAAATGAGAGAGTCATTGAGAGAACTCCAACTAGAGTTCCTAGTGGGGGATATAAAGCTAGAGATGTCATTTTAGGAGAACCTAGAGTTATGAGGATGGTTGTTGAAACACGGAGGATGCGACCATCTCAAGTGGCAAAATGTGTTGCCAAAAAGTATAATGGGTCACACAATCCATATGCACACGTTTCACTCTTTAAGCAAGTCTTGAGAGCTGAACAAGTAGCGGATTTTCATACTCAAACGAGGAATTTGGGTTAACTTTGGAAGGAGCGGCATTAACATGGTTCCATCCATTGAATAACAAAGATTTCCCAAACATAGAGCAACTCCTACGAGAGTTTTTTGAGGAATTCTCAAAAAGGGAAATCAAACATAATACAAATTCCCAAATCTATGCTTTTAAGAGAACAAAAAGGTGAAGGAAGCTTTGCTTCGCTTCAAGCAATACAGCAAGAGTTGTCCTATTAAATAGTTATTGCAAGATGAAAGATTATCAATTCTATTTATCGAGAGCTTCAGAAATGAGACTCTCAAATAGGACCTGCACTTGAAAGCGTGCACCACATTTGAGCGAGTCACAAGAGAAGTGTTGTATCTGGTTGACAACTGCAAGATTTATGGAGAGGTATTGAAAGATGAGGACAATACTACCAGTAATGCCTCTTCAATTACAAGCAAACCCACAACAAAGTGGAGTAATCAGACTTCAAATGCACCAAATGTTGATCAAATGGTCGAGGAGGCGATCATGATAATGAACTAGAGCTATCAAAAAAATTTGAACCTACAATAACAACCACCAATAGCAGCCAATGTACCACAAACGCTGAAATGGTGTGCGATTGAGCAGAAGTATACAAATCATGAGACAAATGAGTGTTTCTACAATAGAAATTATGTGAGGGAAAGGCCATATAGAGCTCTGAGTGTGCAACCTTTTCTACCACCTTTGAGGTACCAAATCGGGCCAAATAATGTAGTACAAGGGGAAGATAAGCCTCAACCTATGTTAGGCCAACAACCTCCCTTACCTTAGGACAACATGGTGATTGTTTGTTATATAAAGCCTGTAGAAGCACTCAAGATTCAACAAATGTTTTCGCCAACTTCGTATTATGAAGAACCATTAGAGACCTATGGAAGAGAACCTGAGGGTATTGGGTATGCCGATGAGGGTTATCCTTCCTAGATAAGCTCAGATGAATCCACATAATCCTTATACATTGCTCAACCAACGAAGAATTACTATACAATGGATGAAAACATGCTCATATTCATAGCGAATCAGAACTACAAACCTAGAGGGTACCCTCCTAGGACAAGACAACCAATGGGGGCACAACAAGCCACTCAATAGGAAGGTCCTTGCTATGAATGTGGAGGTAATCATTGGACACAAGTTTTTCCACACAAGGGTGAGCGCACAAAGATTTTTGTGTTTTGTGATGGTTGTGCGATAGGCCATTTATTGCCAAAGTGTCCCAAGAATCTTGAAAATAAAGGAAAAGCAACCATGAATGTCATTGGAGTTTGCCTTGTTTGAGTGATTAGAGACCGAACCAACATTTCCTATCAATGTGGTAACTAGGGCTCAAGCTCAAGTAGCTCCAAGAAACATGCCAGCCAAGGGCGAGCAAAAATTGTCAAATCAAAATGAATTTGAGATTTTGCTAGTCACGACTCCGAGAAATTCTTGGAAAGCAAAAAGAGACAAAATGAAAGCTAAAAAGGAAAAAAAAAAGACTACCTTTAAGATAGAGCTACAAAAAAAAGGGAGCAGCTCAAATGTGAAAGAGAAAACAAGGAAAGGGTAGAAGGAGCGGTGTCTTCCATATCATCAAGTGGTTCAGTCAAAGTACTAGAACCCTTGCAGTCTCTATTACAAGTATGTGAGGCTAGACTAAAGACCAACCAGACTTTGGAGCAAAGATGGTTGACATACCTGCACCTGAGTTCAAAACACAGAGATTGAAAATGTGCAATCTGCTCATAGAAATCGCTCAAGCTCATAGAGACCTCTCAAGCTCTAATCAAGCCAAAAACACCAAACATCTCCAAACAGAAAGTGTTAATACACCAAAAGGGTAGCGAAAATGAGAACAAGGGATCAAACAAAACTTGAAATTGAAACACCATTGGATACAAGGGTGGTGGCAAACACCACTGGTGATGCCAAGTCATAAGGAATGGTGCCCATTCCAAAAGTGGAGGAGCCATGGCCACAATCCTTATGGGAAACGATAAAGAACCACAAAGATGGTAGTGTGACTTTCAAGTCCGCACCCATCATAGAGATCAATATGGATAACAAGTTTTGTCCTAGAGATATATAGTCTTTGTACGGTGATGCACGGACGAAAGCATCTGCAGCAAGTAAAATCAAAATGTTGAAAACTTTGCCGTCATTCATATAGGAGAGCACAAAGTGAAATCAGAGGTCAAAGTTGCACCCTCTCAATAAAAGCTAGAGCCAAAGATGATGGACACCAAGAGCTCCACAAATTAATGTTGACTCATATATAGTGTACAATAACTCTCTCAAAGCTTTTGCAGATTAGACTGCATTTATGGGGTGAAGTGGGAATTTTTTTTGAGAAGATGGGGCTAAAAATCCCTCATCAAGACATTCCCGTAGATGACCACATGGGTAAAACAAAAGGCAAAACCTGTACCTATAAACAAGGTGGGAGACTATTGTGAGGAGAAGAGGAAAACACCACCTTGCCTCTAGAGCACAAGGGAGTGAAAACCATTGCTATACTGGGTATCAGGCCTGGAGTGCCCATTGCTACAAAAGAAATATGGAAAAAAGGGGGGAGACAATCTCTCAAGAAAACACGAATGAAACTGTAACTTGCATATGGGTATGTGTTGAGACTAGTGGGTATGCTAAAACAGATTATAGTGTCTTCATACAAAATTGAATACGAGTATACCTTTGGCATAGTGGATTTTTGAAAGACCAACAACTTTGATGTGATTTTTGGAAGACTATTCATGCGTCAACTTAAGATGGTGCAAGATTGGGGCTATAACCATATCTACTTGTGGCATAAGGATGTTACCACAAGGATCAATGTTAAGTATCATAGTTATATAGATATAGGTCAAACTCCTATACATGAGTTCGACTCAACTACGCTCTATGGAAAGCAAATGCCTACTTGGTTGCACAACAAAGCGTATATTGGATGTGTGGAGCATCCAAATGGGAGAGCCTAATTAAAGAAGATTGCATTCTAGAGAGATCTGTGGAGGATAAGGAATACTTTCAAGAGCCAATTCTAGAAGATTCATTTGAGACTTTTGGATAGTACCATATACTAGCTACTCTAGATATATGCATGAACGAAACAACCCCAACAAAATTTGTGATGAAGATGGTTTTGACATAACACCCTTCCAAATGGTAAGTGTTATTATGGAATCAAGGTTGAAAATAGGGTACATAGGGACTCAAGAAATGGTTGAGTGCAAATGCATAATGGACAAGGTTTCCCAAAGAGATCTAAGCGATGAAAGTGATAAAGAGTTTCAAGAATTCATGAAACGAAGCACTAGAGATTGATGCCGAGGATGAGCTATCAAGTAGCTCTAATGATGAAACAAAAACTATCCGAAACGAAGTGATCTTCTATTATTTCAACTAGAAGTCTAGAAGATAAAAGAGGTATCAAGCGAAACAAGTGAAGAAACAAAAAAACATGCAAGGAAAACCTATGTCTCTTTTGGAGACAAAAACACAATATTTGATGCTTGTAGGAGCATAATGACTGTGTCAGGGAAAAAATTACCCGAAAACAAGTCAGATCAGCTTCAACAAAGACTAATCCAAAGCAACAAAGTAACGGGAGAGCCAAAGACACAACTGAAACATCATCAAGAATGAAAAAAACTGAGAAAAAATGCAACTACCAAAAGCTGAAGCAAACCCTAAAAGAGGTTAGGACGATCAAAAAGAGAGCTAAGAGGGATTAGTCTCTTACAAATTTGATGCACCCTTTCACTACACAAAATACACTATAGAAGGCTGAAAGATCATAGCTCAACAACTCTACTTCATGATAAGATCTTTCATGCCCACGTCGATGCATCGACTTATGCTATAAGATGCATTCTAGAACAACCTAGAGAGAACAACATGTTGTGGAGTTTGGTATTTAATATTTGATATTACTTGTTGGTGCCAAAATTTGGAGGCCCTTCTTCTAGACTTGGTTCCACTTTAGTTATGAGTGGAGCCTATCACTTATTGCATGACCCTCTTAGGGTGAGTTCTCACTATTCTATTTACAAAGCAGCCATAGTGTCTTATTGATAAAAGATTTAAAACACTGTGTAAATATAAAATGACTGATGAATTTATTATTGTCGATGCCTTCTCCTCAACTCCCAGAAGTCCAATCTACAAGTCATCAACTCACTGTTGTTGGAATTAGGGTTGCAGGAAAACACACACAGCTTGGAGAAGACGAAGGAAGCTCAAGGCACACAACATAGAGTGTTTTACTTAGTGTGCAATGGAAAGATAGATAGCCCTAGAGAGATGGGCGTATATACAATGCACGAGGAAAAAGCCTCCTAGTGAGGGAAAAAATGCCCCGGCGGTCCTAAGTGTGTCCACACACATCACTAGCACATGTATAAAGACAACACACTAATTAACCATTACACTTCAGCTATCCCAATTTAGTTAACCACATGCAACGGGAGGGTGCTCAGTCTCTTGTAACATCGCTCCCTCTTGGGATAGCAATTGTCCTCAGTTTCTCAATAGAGAATCAATTGGACCGTGAGTAATGAAATATGCGAAGAAGATCTGGGAAGGTTTGAAAAAAATAAATACGCATCCATTTAGCGTCTTCTCTAGGGTGCCCTTTAAAAGCCAAAATAAATGATTATAAAGCATGCCAGTGTGTGTAGTGGTGGTTTCATGATCAACTATTTGGTCAGGGATGAATTGCTCTTCTTGATCTACAAGTGTGGGTGGTTCCTCATATATATGATGTGTAGGTAAGGGTCCTCGCAGGGGTTGTAATAAAGTAATGTGAAATGAATTTGAATGTGACAGTGTGAAGGTAATTGTAAACGAAATAAAACATCATTGATCACAATATAAATTTTGAATAGACCATAAAAATTAGGAGCAAGCTTGACAAAAACATTTGTATCAACACTTTTAATTCTTCTCTTTTCATTTTGAAGCATAATATAATCTCCTTCTTTAAATTATGTGCTTTGTGGTGCTTGTTAGCATGCTTAGTGTATAGTTCTTGTGAATGCTTTATACACTTTCAAAAATTTCATGAAAATTTAAAGTGAAAGTATCAACAACAGACACAATCTTAGAAACTCTTGAAGTAGGAGTAGGAAGAGAGCGACCATACACAATCTCAAAAGGCGACTTACTTGTAATAGAGTGAGTGGTGTTGTTATAAGCAAACTATAAAATATGCAAGTAATCATCCCACTTCTTGGGTTGAGAAGACACATAAGCTTTTAATAAATTAATAATAGTGCGATTAGTGACTTCTGTTTGACCATTAGACTCAAGATGGAACGCAAAAGCAAAATCAAGTGTAGTGCCAAGATTTTCAAAAATTGTAGTCTAAAAAGCACTACAAAAATTTGCATCTCTATCAAATATTATTACTTTTGGCAAACCATGATGAGAAAAAACATCTTTTAAAAAGAGAAGTGCAGCTTGATGTACAATGAGAGTTTTCTTGCATGGAATGAAAAATGCGTGCTTAGAAAAACGATCAATAACTGTCCAGATCATGTCATGTTTGTGAGCAGTGAGTGGGAAACCAATAACAAAGTCCATAGAAATGTGTTTCCAAGGTCTTTCAGGAATGGCGAGAGGGTGTAACAAACCTAATTTCTTACTTGTTGCTGCTTTAATCTTTTGGCAAACTAGACAAGATGAAACATACTATTTAACATCACTTTTCATAGCAAGCCAATAAAAATCACAACATAAATTTAGAAAAGTAGCAGATATTACCATATACACGTGGTAGTAATGTGTGTGAACACACTTAGGACCGCTGGGGCATTTTTTTCCTCACTAGGAGGTTTTTTTCCCACGTGCATTGTATATACGCCCATCACTCTAGGGCTATCTTATCTTTCCATCTCACACTTAGTAATACACTCTCTGTTTGTGTGCCTTGAGCTTCCTTCTTCTTCTCCAAATTGTGTGTGTTTTCTTGAAACCCTAATTCCAACAATTGGTATCAAATCAGGTTGGGTCCTCCTCGGTTTAGTCGCCACTAGCTCCAGCACACGCCTGCTCACTTTTTGTGATTTCTGTGAACTTTGGCAAGCGTTCGCAGGTCGAAAAATATTGGGGAAACTCGTCGAGCTTGGTATGCTCATATTTTTTTTTTGGGCTCATTTTGGCCTTTGTTTTCACTACAAATAGTACTGCGCATGCTATTTTGTCATTTTGTGCATAAATTTTGTCAGTGTTGTTTTTGCATAACAGGTCTCTTACAGTCTTCTAAGAGTGATCTCCAATGAGAGGCACACTCTAAAACTGGAACCTATAATGTTTACGTAAGATTGGCTAAGTGTGGGCGCCCAAATGTGAATGGGCAAGCCCATATAAAAGTCAATCTAAACCTAAAATAAGTCAAGCCCATATATGAGCAAGCCCATATAAAAGTCAATCTAAACCTAAAATAGGTCATTCTCTCATTTGTGCAATGCAAGAAGAGTACTTTTGCTCCATCTCCTTCTCCGTCGCCTTTGTGTACTAGTGTGTGTGTGCTTGAGAGAGAGAGAGAGAGAGAGAGAGAGAGAGAGAGAGAGAGAGAGAGAGAGAGAGAGAGAGAGAGAGAGAGAGAGAGTGATCGAGCATTGCTGCGGCACGATGGCAGCGAGGTGGTTGAGCGCAGCGCAGAGGCAGCTCCCTCTTCTTCACGGCGAGGAATCCTCCATGACAGCAAGCGTAGAGCGGTGACTGACACATCATTGTCATCTTTGAGCTTACTAGTTTAGGCTAGTTGTGTGTTTGGAGCCATCTGTGGCTCACACACAGTGTTAGGCAAGTCCCTTGCTTCGATACGTGCGGGAGAAGCCCACATTTTTGGGGCTATCGCTGGGAATCGCCCTGCACTAAGCTCACGAGGCACTCTATGCTTCTTCTGTGAGTGTTTGTGTTAGGAAGGAAGAGGAAGAAGAAGAAGTTATTTTCTGCAAGTTTTTATTTCCTGCATAATCTTTGTTTTCTACCAATGTCTACTTGCACACAGTCTTTACATAGTTAGTGAATAGGTTGTTTTCTACCAATGTCTACTTTTACACAGTTTTTATTTATTTGCACAGTTAGTAGTTAGTGTGTTAGCTAGTGAATGAGTAAGCAGTTAGCTGAGTAGGTAGCTTCACTATCAGTTAGTAGTCAACAAAGTAGTTAGCAGAGTAGTTAACTGTAGAGGAGATAAGATTAGGTTAGTTAAGAGAGTAGGTAAAGGTTTAGTGTGTGTGTGGCCCAAAAAGGCCACTGAAACTGCGCGCGATCGTTCGTTGTATAATTTTATATATAAAAAAAAAAACTAAAACACATTTAAAAAAATGCTTGGGATATTTGGGACCAAAAAGAAATTTGGGAATTAAAATAAAAAAATTTATTATCCGAAAAGGATCGAGATCGGGATTAGGATCAGGATCATTCCCCAAGCCCAGGCCTCAGTCCTCAATCTTATGATATACTACTTAGACTACCTTATATATAAATACTAGGATCTCAAGTGAAGGGAGGGCATGTGAGATAAGTTCCTCAAGTCCTCCACCATCCCCTTCACACTCACCCTTTGGACTTACTAATTCTACTCCTCTCCCCATCTAGGATAATAATAGTTTTAGGATTCCGAGGGCTGTACGCAACCAAATCGGGGGCTACAAAAAATTGGGTTGTAAACACCTAAAAAACTAGATGAGTGGCCTTCACACGGGCACTCACCAACACCTCTAGAGTGTCAATGTCACATGCACCTACGCTCTGGTCATGTGTTAAAGGACGAGCACATCGAGAGTGTCTCCGTTTATGTGGGCACTCATTATTCCTCTACCTTAGGTTCTAGGCCCTCAACAAGAACCTAAGGTAGTATCACTCAGGACCCACATATTGCGTCTAGTGATTCTTCCTCTGACTACGATGTCATGGAGGGTTACCTGATGCCTAATCCTGATAGCTCAAGCCAAGACATGCATGCCATGGGCCCACGGTCTGGGCCGAGTGTGCTTAGCCGCTTGAAGGAAACCTTTAGTAGAGCCACTCGCTCCGAACATGGGGCTAATGATGTAAAAGAGGGGGGTGGGGAAGTAAATTTTCCATTCATAACCAATGTAGACCCCATGCTGCTGGAGAGTGGGGCACATGAATACTCCATTCACTACACCCCATGACTCTTCAGAGCTATTCCCCTCCGAGGTTATATTACCTGATAATAGAAGCCTTGCCGAAGTACAAGAAGTTGAGAGGTATATCATTGTGGGTAGGAAAAAGAAAGTCGAGAGCTTACGCAAGGCGGAGCAACAAAGAGAGTTAAAAGCGAAAGCCCCTATGTCAATATCATTGCTAGGAGAGCAATCGAGTGCTCCTGAGTTAGCGACCACTAAGGGTCAACCCATAGAGAGCCACATTGCATCTAGTTCAAGGATACCCCTAGCAACTCAATCCTAGATGGAGCATTCCTAAATGAGAACTAGGAGTACAAACTACAAATGAAAACTCTAACCGACCTATACACAGGTCACACCTATAACGTGGGTTGGTTAAATGTCCTACAATCCACAACGGGTGCTACTAGTGTGGAGGATCAACAACAAAGAGTTTGTGAGGTCATCCATAGGGTTATTGAACTAGAGAGACAAAACAAGGGGATCCACATGCAATCAATGGGTCTCATGAGATTCTTAGATACAGGGAAGGCTAAACAACCAACCTTATTGCAAATGGAGACTCCCTTAGTAAGTCTGATGAATCCTCCATATGTTGTTTCGCCAGGTGTCTCAGTGAAATATGAGCCCACAAGTGATAGCTTTACTTTTCCAAGTCTAGCTCATCTTTGACACCACGGCTAGCATGCCTACCCCAATGATGGGCATGCCAAGAAACACGCCATGGACCTCATTTGTTATTTGTAAAGCACAACTACATGGTAGCTCAATGCCGACAACAACCCCTACAAGTGTGTATCAATCGTATGCACCTATGGGTCCTCATGCTCATGTACCTCGTACCCCTCCCATTGTTTCAACAACTTATGCTCCACAAACACAACATCCAAGCCCTTATTTCCTTGGGACCATGCCGGCTAGCATTAGCATGTCACATCCGACACCTGCTATGCCTAGGGCCATATATATGAACTTTGGGCCACCACATGGCACAACACCGTACCAAATGTGTAACCCAAGGGCTTCCTATGCGCCAAGCCCAATGCCAATACCTACTCCACATATAGTCTTTGGAGCGCCTTCTCCCACGGTGTCTGCTCACTTAGGTGACCTGGCAACATTTGCTCAAGCTATCAGTCGATCTATTGCTGAGAATATGCGTAACACACATGATAGAGAACCTAGAAGTAAGGCAGTACAAATGGCCAAGCTCACACAAAAATTTAGTGGAGACGGGGATGTGAGATAGCATATTAGAGTGTTTGAACAAATATAAGACTCTCTAGGAGAACACAATGACCTGCATAAGAGTAATGCTTTAAGCCTAACCTTAAGTGGGAAGGCAAAGGATTGTTATAGAACCCTAATGGTGGAAGTAGGAGATTGTCCTTGAAAGAATACATATGAGAGGGAGCGCTTTGGCGTATAGCCTCTCAGCTCCAAAAAGCCCAACGAGAGGAAGGAGAGTCGATGAGAGACTTTATTAGTCGCTTAAAGCATTTGAATTCTTGTTGTAATCCAAATGAGCGCTTTAATAATAATCAATTACTTGAGAGATTCATTAGGGGATTACGACATGAGGATATCTACAATGGCCTAGTCATTAGAGGTATCAGCAGTCGCCACCAGTGCGATCCAAATGAAGGATAATTTAATGATTCAAGGAGAAAGAGTGTCTGTTGAGCCTAAATACACTAGCTCACAAGCATTAGGCATCAACCAATGACCCTAAAGCCTATTGTTAAGGAGCCAAAGATATCTAAGATGAGTTTAACAGATCTCACCAAGGCCATTCAAGAGAGTCTTAGAGACAATTGTGCTCCGCAAAACAATCATATGTATCCAATAAGGGAACAACAATGATGCTTAGTATGCTATGGTCCACATAGTACTAGTGAATGCCCTACTTTTAGAGTAAAATTCAATGGGAATTGCAATGCCTGTGGGAGGTATGGTCATCAAGCTAAGGATTGCATAGTATTTAAGCGCGCGATGGCCAATAGACCAACCTTAGCATGGACGGACACACCTCGAGTGCCTGCATTGATGCCGTCTCCACCTCTTGAACAAACGTCTCAACACATGGTCCCTAGCTCGTCCCTAGGCCCAAAATGTTGTTCAAACAACACCCTTACCACCTCCAGTGCTAAAACCGCAACCACCATATCCGAGAATCACTTTTATGAATCAAGTGGGTTGTGAGTCATCTATTGCTTGTTTGGAAGGCTATGAGGAAGATATAGACCCTAATATTGCCTATGGGATGGATGTGATTGAAGAAAGTCCACAATACTACATGGAGGACTATTGGGGACAAGTCAGACCTGTCTATCAAGTAGCTGCTCTTGCTACAAGAGGCCAAAATATCAATTACACTGCTAAGAGACCACTTCTTCAATGCTATGAGTGTCCACATCGTGTGGCCGAATGTCCTATTAGACTACAAAAGAGCACCACACTAATGCAAAACAATCAAGCAAGCATGTCTACAATGCCGATAGTCATGTGTAATCGATGTGGCATAGATCATTTGATTGCCCAATGTCTGAATAATCCAAATGCGCCGAAGATCACGACATTAAACTTGATTGAGGTTAGCGAGGAGCCATCACAGAGTACGCCTGTGGTATCAGTAAACGTACTCACATGATCGATGCTCCAAAAAAAAAATCATGTTCTTGAAGAAAGAGACACGGCATCGATTGCCCAATCTCAGAAGAAGAAGAAAACACGAAGGAAGAGATCGCAAAAAGCAGCAAAGTTAGACCCCAGTTCAAAGACCAACATAGGGACTGGTGATGACCCCGTATATATGAACGACGTTGAAGAGGAATCTGATTCAGGTGAAACCATAGAGACCAAAACAACCACTAAGAAAGAAACCAGCAAGGAAGATCGTCACGAGCAACAATGGCCAGGATCCAAGAAGAAGATAGGAACTTATCCAAACCATACAGATGAGATCGAGCAGGTCAAGCAATTAAGGAGTTTGGTAGAAGATACCCAAAGGGATCTAGAGCCAACACCTAGGCAGATCTAGATTACAGACACAATGTTCCCTATGAAACAACAACCTCAGAAAGTCCATAGACCCCTAGACATACCTAGTGTCATCCAAGAAGAAAGTGACTTAAAGTCATGGGAAAGTGGACGTACTCACTTCTTGTTGGAAAGAATGTTTACAGAGGGACTACCTGACCCTATGGAAGAAATGGAGATCCCATCTTCCCCATGTCAATGGAATGAAGCCCAAAAGGTGCCGTTAAATATTGCCAAATTGATGGATTTCATGGCTTCAGAGGTTAGAACCACCATCATGTCCAAACTATATAGAGACCCTGAGATATTCTTAGCTCTTCGAGCTTTCCTCAATGGACAACTGAAGGTCAGGCTACCACAATTTGCACAGATGGATGGAGCTAGGGAGATTCCAATAGAGGAGGAACACTTAGATCCACAACCCAACCTAGATGAGAACCCTATTGTAGAAATACTTGTTAACAAGTTGGGACAATACTTTGAGGGAGATGAATCTAGTGCAACCATACAAATCACTACCAGGGATTAACTGTGAAGGAAATTCTTGATGGTGGTGTTGGGGTTGGCATTGTGACTAAAAATTTCTGGGAAACTATGGGAAGACCTCACCTTGGAACCACAACCATAATAGTAAAGATGGCCAATGGGTCTATTGTTAAACCTATTGGGATGCCAGAAGATCTCAAGATCAAGGTCTTTGGACATAAAATAAGAATTACCTTCATCGTTATGGATTTCTCCAAGCACACTCTGGCATTTGAGATGATCTTAGGACGTCCTTTCACGAGGGAAGCAAAAATGGTGCATGACTAGTCTAAAAACCATGTCTACTTGCACTTCCAAGATTCTGTCATTCGAGTGGATCTTGTAATTGGTCGAGCACATTCTCTAGGAAACAAGTTTATGATTGATCATAGATCTGACACCACAACTCGGCCCCATCGCAGTATTGTTACACGTGTAAAGCGGACGCTGATGTTGGGGAAGATTCTCCTTATACGGATGTATTACCTGGGATGACTGAGTCGAACAATGTGGATTGGGTTCACCTAGCAGTAACCATAGACACTTGGGGAAATAGGGGGACGACCTGGGTAACACCTAAGGGGGATGAAATGCCACCACTTGTATCCTTAAATATGCTAGAATCAATGAATACAGCTTCTGATGACCTACAAGATGAAGGTCTGACTGGCATTGGAACCAGTAGTGTCTCACAAGACTATAGCCCACATGATCTATTGAAATTGACTCTGAGGAAAAAGAATCTGAGTTAAATCTTAGTGCAAATGTAGGGACAAACCATTCAGGGCCTAGTGGTACCCTAGATGACAATCTATCCAAGGGAGCAGAAGACACAAGTAGCGATTCATCTAGTGACTCTTCACTAGAGATTGGCCGTAATACAAAATTAGACAAGAAGAGTAAGAGATATAAGAGGCAACAATTTTGAGCAAATGTGCGTGCTAGAATAAAGGAAAAGAAATCTATCGCAGATGGCTTAATTATATAGAGGCATGTGATGCTCATCGGAAGTTGATAGATAACTGGGGCGAATACCTTCAAAGCGTTATGTGGTGTAGTCCAAAACCCATTGACATCACACAAGTAGAGGCTACAGAGAAGCCAAAGTTGAGCCGTACTATAAGGAGATGACAAAATCAAGAGTTAGCTCAACAACAAAAGGAATCAAAAGTGAAATCACTGTCCATAGAACAACAAAACCCCACAGACTTACACCTTGCACCTGAACATTTCAAATCCTACACCATAGAGGAACAGAAAGTTAAGTATACAAAGGCTCAAAGAAAACCTATCGATGGAAGAAATGGAGTTTATGACGGTCCCGTGATAGTTAAGGAAATACAGTTAGCAGACCCAGGAGAAGAGTCCAAACCTATCTTCATTGCCCAAGATCTGACAGAGACTGAGGAGTGTGTACTTAAAGAACTTCTCAAGGAATTCAAGGATATATTTGCTTGGACATATCATGATAGGTGTTCCACCTTCCGTGGTCCAACACAAAATCCCCATCGATGGAAGAAATGGAGTTTATGACGGTCCCGTGATAGTTAAGGAAATAGAGTTTGCAGACCCAGGAGAAGAGTCCAAACCTATCTTCATTGCCCAAGAACTGATAGAGACTGAGGAGTGTGTACTTAAAGAACTTCTCAAGGAATTCAGGGATATATTTGCTTGGACATATCATGATAGGTGTTCCACCTTCCGTGGTCCAACACAGAATCCCCATGAATAGCATGGGTAAACCAGTTCAGCAACGACCCTACCCAATGGATCCTAAATATGTAAAGATCGTTCAAGAAGAGATTGAAAAGCTTGTGAACTGCGGATTCATATACCCTATTGAGCACTCCGAAATGGGTGTCTCCAATAGTGATTGCACCAAAAAAGAATGGGAAACTCAGAGTGTGCATGGATCTCAAGAAGGTCAATGCCTCCACTAGGAGGGACCATTACCCCTTGCCATATTCAGAACATGTGCTTGAAGGAGTTGTAGGAAAGGAAGCTTATAGCTTTTTAGATGGGTATTGTGGATACAATCAAATCACAATTGTGCTAGAAGACCAAGCTAAAACAGCCTTTATAATCGAATTTGGAGTGTTCACATTTTGTGTTATGGCTTTTGGCTTAACCAATGTCCCTGCTACCTTTCAAAGATTAATAAACACTGCTTTAGAGAATATTTGAGGGAGTTTTGCAAAGCTTTCTTAGATGACCTTTCTGTTTATTCCTCTTGGAAAGAGCATCTATCATGCTTACGAAAAGTATTTGAGAAGTGCAAATTGTATCGCATCTCCTTAAACCCTTTCAAATGCCAATTTTGGGTTAAACATGGAGTCATTTTAGGGCATATAGTGTCCAAAAATGGGATTTCCACAAATGAGAGCAAAATTAAAGCCATTGCTAAATTGCCACCACCTACAAATATAAAGGAGTTCAATGGTTCATGGGCCATGTTGGTTATTACCGATGGTTTATTTTAAACTTTGCCGAGATAGCTCGTCCTTTGTACAAGCTTCTTATTGAGTTCCACTGGACTATGGAGTGTGACCAATGCTTATGAGTCATTGAAAAAGACCTTGATAAGCGCTCCCATTTTATGAGTGTCTGATTGGAATATAATTTTCCATGTGCATATTGATGCATCAAACTTTTCTATTGGGTGTGTTCTAGCTCAACCAGGAGAACATAAATTGGACTACCCCATTAACTTTGCAAGTCGTCAATTGAATGATGCCAAGAGAAACTACACCACTACGGAGCTACAAGGTTTAGCTATATTTTATGCAATGAAGAAATTTCACTACTACCTTCTTGCCAATAAGTTTGTTTTCTATGTGGATCATCAAGCCTTGTCCTATCTAGTAAATAAACCTTATTCCACGGGAAGAATTACACGATGGTTGTTAATTCTTCTTGAGTTTGATTTTACCGTTGTGGTCAGGCCTGGTAAAAGACATGTCATGGCGGATCATTTGTTTTGCATACCCAATGGTGAAGCCCCTACTGGAGTCGATGATGAATTGCTCGATACTTCTCTATTCCTAGTCGAAACCATACCTGAATGGAGTGAGAAGATTGTGAACTTTCTAGTTAATGGTTTTCCACCCAAAGAGCTTCGTAAGGACATAGCTTGAAAACTGTTAAAAGAATGTGAATCTTATTCTCTCATTGCAGGAACTCTCTACAGGCTAGGGAAGGATGATATTCTTAGACGTTGTGCCCAGGAGAATGAGTATTTATACATACTACAAGAAGCCCACATGGGTATAGTCGGAGGACATTTCTCAGGGGAACTAACAGCTAGAAAGGTATTGCAATCAGGCTATTGGTGGCCTACCTTATTCAATGATGCATCACTTTTTGCAAAAGGATGTGATGAATGCCAACGTTACAAGATCACACAATGAAAGGATAAGATGCCCTTACATCCTCTTAAAGTGACTCAACCATTTGAAAAATGGGGTTTAGATTTTGTAGGCCCAATTAATCCGGTAGCTCGTAGCACTCAATCTCGATATATTATCGTTGCTACTGACTATGTGACAAAGTGAGCGGAAGCTAGGACGACACGTAAGACTGATGCAAGGTCAACTGCCAAGTTTCCCTTTGAGAACACTATTACAAGATTTGGTTGTCCCTTTGAGATTGTGAGTGATAATGGCACTCATTTTATAAATGGAGTGATAAAAGTCCACGCCTTATTATCCACAACCAAATGGCCAAGCTGAGAGCACCAACAAGACCTTAATCTCTATCTTGACCAAAACGATGGAAGCTCATCGCACAAATTGGGATTTGAAGCTGACTTCAGTCCTATGGGCTTATCGTACTTCTTACAAAGTGGCTATTAATTGTACACCATTAAAAATGGTATATGGCCAAGAAGCAGTTTTGCCATGGGAGTTTGTAATTCCTAGTCTCCGTGTAGCTTCACAAGAAGGTTGGGATGGTAACCCTTTAGTTGAGTGCTTATATATCCTTGAAAGGTTAGATGAAGAAAGGTAATTGGCTATGCAAAATGCACTTGTGGAGGAAGATAGGAGGAATAAATGGTTTGACGGTCATCTGAAGAACAAGGATATCAATGTTGGTGATAAAGTCCTTATGTATGGAGTGCGTAACGAAAAGAAAAAGTTGAAATATGCGGGAAAAGGACCATATAGAGTATGTGAAATCATCCCACAAGGGACCATTTGTGTGGAGACTCTTGATGGAGTTGAAACCATTGGATTCCTCAATGGGAGAAAATTTAAAAGATACTATGATACTTTAAGCCAAGAGGAACTACTTGCTATCCATAAAAAAAGGCAGCCAAGGCACAAACAAAATTGAAGAAGATACAAGCTCAAGCTGAGGCTAAGGAGCAACAACAACAACGCATAAGACGCCAACGAGAGGCTAACCTTGGAGTTACACATGCATTCCACGTTGAAACAGATGAGGATTGGTTGGACTCTGACACACCTCTACGATACCGTATTGAGCTAAACGCCTATGGAAAAGTATTATATAACGCTTTATTGGACATGGGTGCTAAGTATAATCTGCTATCATATGGGGTGTGGTGTCAGTTAGGAAAGCCATCTCTATATGAGAGTATTATCCAACTCAAGGGTGTCAACAAGAAAAAAACCACAACTTTTGGTATGTGGCACACTTATGTTAGTTATGGCAATGGGGTTGTAGCTCAAGACTTTTTGGTCATGCCTGTTGGAACTATGGAGGGCAACATAAACCTTGGACACACGTGGATGTTGGCAACCAAATGCACTATTCATTGGGATACTGGTAGTGTCACGACGCAACCACCGACTCTTACCCCTATCATTGAAGCAAAGTCACCTATGTTGCAGACTCTAGCAAAGTTGCAGGATAGCCAAGATTCACAAACCAAAGTGGTTAACTTGTCCTTGTCGGCTGCCCATGAACCTAGCACTTCAACACTTGTAGTTGTAGCAAGCAGTAATATTGCAAGTACTCAACTTGCACGACCTAAGAGTAAATATCAATGGGTCCCCAAGGCCTTACTTCTAGATACCTCAACCCTTCCATCCATTTCAAGAAACACTTCTCATGGAAAACCAAGAGCGCGCTCTAGGAGAGTCAAGACCAAATCACAATGGATTCCAAAATGACTATTAGAAGCCCAAGGCTACTATGATGAAAATGATCAAATTTGGGTACCTAAACGTAAAATGTGTCTTTCCCTATCACCTACAAAAGCATGTGAGTAAATCAGTGTAACTCCAAAACCAATGGCAGACCGTGGAAAGGGAAAGATCACATAATGCTACACACCTATTCTAGAGCTAGTTTGGGTTCCAAGGCAAAAAAAAAATATTCCACGAAGCTCAGGAAGGGGGGAGTCCCATGAAGCTTCTAGCTCCTCATGTAATGCATCCATAGAGGTAAAAGCTTCTCCATAGCCTCCACCTATAATAGTGGACCTCCATGAAACTACAAAGGAATCCACACCTCCCAATGTTCAACAATCACCTGATGAACCACTTCAAGTTTGATCCTGGGAGAGTACCTTACCACCCTTGCAACTCGATGAGGCACCTAAGGTAATAGAAAACTAATGGCAAAAATCCTCACATATTACCAATTGGAACGATTGGTTTCAAAGGGTGACGAGCATATTTCAAACAGTATGACCTACCCAAGGAAGGGGGGAGTCCTCACTCACGTCAATATTTTGGATCCCCATCCTCTTAAATTTTCTTCCCTGACATTTGAACTCTGCAATTGAGGGATTGTATATACATAGCCTTATACTAGTTCTAGCAAAATAAAAATAAAAATAGTAAAAGAGCAAGAGCGACTAGCAACAAGAGAGCACCCTATCAGATCCTACACATAAGTCCAAATTCACCATGTCACATCAAGTAGCACACGAAAACAACTCTTATGTTTTAAAGACCTAACCAAATCTATATGTATTCTCAAAGATGGCTAGTTCACCAGAAGCATGCGCTTCTATTTTTGATGAAAGGTACCCTTTTTATTTTTCTCAAGTGTTTCACATCTGCTACCCTATACTTTCTTGCGAATGGGATTTGGTAGAGAGACTTGCATGTGAGAGAAAGTTTGAGGAGTTAGAATGGCTGATACGGCTATGGATAACTAGTGATCCCTAACCAGTAGCGAATGTTTTAGTGGCACATGCTTATTCTTTTGCACAAGATGAGTATCCATGCATAGCGAGGTTCTTGATTAAGACGCTTGTGCAAGAGGATGTAGAAGAAGAAATAATAGAGACCGAGGAAGACTATGGCCTCACGGAAAATGATTTTGTTTATCTAGATGATGAGGATAGATGCCTAGCCTTGGGGATGCCACACGGTTTATATAACACCCTCTTTCCTTAATTCTAAAAGGGATGACAGATAGGTAGGTTAGGGGTCTGGATCGTGTTTTGAGTTTGTTTTCTAGGAGTTTTAATTTTTTCACACTGACATGCCTCCTAAAGGTATAGTGCCTTGTTGTTTGATATTGTTATGTAGGAATTATATGGATTTCTATCCACATGGCTGAGGACATTTTCTTCGACGAAATGAGCAACTCCATACGTCCAGATGTACTACTTTTCATGATTCATGCTGGTGGATATGTATAATTGCTAATTGTGGGTTTTCATGGTTTGTTTGAGTGCAATAGTTATGTTTGTTGTCTGCCATTATAGATGTATAAATTTGTCTTTGCTTAAGTTGATTGAACTAGAGTTTAATCTTATAGATGAGCCTTGAGATTAGGAGACCGTGACTTTAGGTTTACTCATTTACTTGACCACTAGTCCTAGTTGATCAAATTATCTGAGTGTTTGAAACCTTAGGAATGTTTTAGACATAAGAAGCTTGCTCACTTAAACAACAAAAGACACTAGTGAGAATACCAAGGAAATGAAAGCAAAAAACATAAGTGTCACAAATGAAAAATCTTACACTGGAAGAGAAATCCTGGCTTGATTTGGTACTTCACTCACATGTATTGTCTATGGTACTAGAGCCCTAGAGCTTCTCAGTGTGGGCGCTTTTCCTTGAGAAGCGAAAAGCCCCAGACATACAAAATAAGCACACATGTCAAATGATTGTGAACCAAAGTAAACGAAAAAAGAAAAAAATGACATTTAAAAGACTTCCATCGAGCTTACAGTTAAAATTTCAAGATTTTGTTTGGAGTTGTGAGAGCTAGTTGGCTAATCAAAGGTGAAAAGCACAATTAGGGAATCTTGCATTTAGATAATCTTCTTAGCTTAGCTAGTACTAGAGTAGTTGTTTTAACCTTAGTCATAGCTAACTAATTGATAAACTCACCCATAAGCCAAAACTCTTGATTAATTAATTTCATCAAAGTGCAATTTATTTGTCCTTAATGGTAGTTTAGCATTTCATAAATCTTGTATTTACTCATTTCCATATGTACTTTACATTCCTCTCATGATTTATTACCATATAATTCCGCTTGGATAAATTAGTGACTTTGCCTTCAAGATTCAAATCTAGATGCTCTACAACATGGACAAAACGGCTTTCTCTCACTAGCTTCCAAGGGTGGAATCTTCATCAGGAAGGGGGGCATGTTACCACCAAGCGACCACCTTTTATGTAGCCATGGGCTAGGCTTGTCGGACCCACTAGTAGTGTATTATGTTATTGGCCGGGCTTGTCGATCAAGTAGGAATGGTTAAGAATGATCGCCAATGAGAGGTGCACTCTAAAATTGGAACCTATAATGTTTGGGTAAGATTGGCTAAGTGTGGGTGCCCAAATGTGAACGGGCAAGCCCATATAAAAGTCAATCTAAACCTAAAATAGGTCATTATTTCATTTGTGCAATGCAAGAAGAGTGCTCTTGCTCCATCTCCTTCTCCGTCTCCTTTGTGTACTACTGTGTGTGTATGCTTGAGAGAGAGAGAGAGAGAGAGAGAGAGAGAGAGAGAGAGAGAGAGAGAGAGAGAGAGAGAGAGAGAGAGAGAGAGAGAGAGTTGCGGTGGCACGACGACGGCGAGGTGGTTGAGCGCAGCGCAGTAGCAGCTCCCTCTTCTTCGCGGTGAGGAATCCCCACGACAAGCGTAGAGCGGCAAGTGATACACCATTGTCATCTTTGCGCTTACTAGTTTAGGCTAGTCGCATGCTTGGAGCCATCTGTGGCTCGCACACAATATTAGGCAAGTCCCTTGCTTCAATACATACGGCAGAAGCCCAAAGCTTATATGATGCAACATGTTCTTGTGTTGAAGGCGTTTGGAACAATTTACAGGGTATTGATGTACATCCTGGTTCTGAGAATACAAGCAATGTTGAGGATGTTGTAGGTCTTGCTGCAAGGATTTCTACTATCAGTTTTGTTTTGCCTATGTGACAGAACAAGTTCGTTTGGATGTAAAAGATGTGCAAGCTCATGCATTGATTGCGTTGTCTGTGAAGCGCACTATTACTCATATTTGTTCAACAAAATTTGCAAAACAGGCTTGGGATATTCTGCAATGAGGCTGAAATTGTATTGCTGCGTAAAGAGTTGGAGTCGAAGATTATGCATGATGAAGATGACATGGACACTTTTTTTGCGGGTGTCAAGGATATCAATGAGCAACTTATTTCTACAGGTGAAGTCATCCCAAAGAGGCTGTTTCCACTGCTAATACTGGTTCCACTACAAATGCAACTATTGTTGAGTCTTCTGTGAAAGGAGACTGTGATGTTGATGTTGATGCAGAATGGGCTTTTAGTGCAAAGTGCACTTATGATCCTTCTGTCCATGATGCATGTTTGTCAATTGTTGCAAATGCTCAAGTCTGGTACTTTGACAGTGGTGCTACAAAGCACATTACCTCTCATCGTGACTTGTTTACCTCTCTTGAGAATGTCCCTCATGGGAATTTAGTCACTTGTGCCAACAATGCATCTCATCCAGTCAAGGGAGTTGGGAAGATTGTGCTTACTACTGCAAATGGTAGTTCTTTTGCACTTGTTGATGCACTTTATGTACCCGGGACCAAGAAGAATCTTTTTTCTGTATCTGCACTTGCTAGACTTAGTCTTGTAGTCAAATTTGTGGATGACAAATGTACAATACATGATCTCAGTTTTGGTGATGAAGTTGCTGCATCTGGCATCTTATATAGTGGGTTGTATAAGCTCACTTTGTATGACAAGTGTGGGTAGAATTTTGCAAACACTCTTGTGGATTCTAAGGCTATTTCAGATGCAAAACTTTGGCATGCATGTTTCGGGCATCTGAATTTTGCCAGTTTGCTGCGTTTGCAAAAATCTATTATGGTTCGCTTTGGCTTGAGGCTATTATGTGTGCCACTTATGTACTTAAGAGGTGTCCTACAAAAGCTTTATAGTTTATGACTCCTTATGAAGTATGGCATGATAGAAAGTCTTCTACCGAGCACATGCATGTTTTTGGCTATTTGGCATATGCTTTGGTTCCACAATGCAACGTAGAAAATTGGATGATAAGACTGTCAAATGTATTTATGTTGGTTATAGTGCTGAAAGCAAAGGTTACACGTCGTGTCATCTGCAAATAAAGCATATCTTGGTCTCATGGGATGCTGTGTTTGTGGAAGATTTTGTTCAACCCTTGCCGTCATGAACTAGAGACAATAATGTAAGCTCACAGGACATTTATGACACTTTGTTGCCTCTTTTCAGTGGTGAAAGTTCAAATGTAAATTCCAATGAGACAAATGTACAGCCTATGTTATAGATCAACCTGTCACTGATGCAGATGTACATGATGTACTTGATGAGGAAAGGGCTAAGAATGAGCAGGTTAGAAGTTTGCCTCAATGGCTAGTGCATACTTTGAATGACAATAAATTGGATGCACCTTTGTCTAGTCGTACTCATTCAGGTTCTTGCCATGCATCTTATGCATTAGATTGTTATGCTTTGGCTGTGTCTAGCTTACATGATGTTGAGAAACCACTGTCTTTTGATGAAGCACAAATTTCAAAAAATTAGATGGTTGCTATGCAATCAGAATATGATGCACTTATAGAAACTAACACATGGACTTTATATGATTTTCCTCATGGCAAAAAGGCCATTGGTACGAAGTGGGTTTACAAGTTGAAATGCAAGCTGGATGATGGTGAGATTGATCACTATAAGGCTGGACTTGTTGCAAAGGGTTATGCACAACAATAAGACATAGATTATGAAGAGACTTTTGCTCCCACTTGTTGTATGACTATTGTGCACTTTCTATGTGCATTGGCAGCTCATTTTGGTTGGAATGTACATTAGTCAGACATTGTTACTACTTTCTTGAATGGTGACATATTTGAGGAAGTTTATGTAACGCAACCTCGTGGTTTTGTCAAGAAAGGACAATAGGATAAAATGTGCAAATGTAATGAAGCTTTGTATGGGTTGAAGCAATCTCCTTATGCTTGGTATGAGATGGTTGACACTCATTTGGACAAACAAGGCTTTCGTAGTAGTCCAACAAAAAGCACAATGTATGTAAAGTGTGAGGGTGATGTACTTCTCATTGTGGTTCTCTATGTGGATGATTTGCTGATCACTGGACCAAATGAGAGACATATTGTTGAATTTAAGACTGATTGAATGCTACTTAATACAAGATGAAAGATTTGGGGCTGTTGCATCATTATTTGAGTATACAGTTTAACCATTGTGATGATGGTATTGCCTTTTGTCAGCAGACAAGTTACATAGAGACAGTGCTATGTAAGTTTGGACTTGAGCATTGAAAACCTATTGCCACTCCCATGGAAACAGGTTTGAAATTGAGTTTTCATGATGCTGGTGATCCTGCTGATGTCACTCTTTACCAAACTGCTATTGGTTACCTCAATTATGTATTCAACACAAGGTCGGATATTCAATTTGTAGTCTCACAGGTCAACAGAGTCATGCATAGCCCAGGGTATAAGCATTGATAGGCTGTCAAGAGGATTTTTTGCTACTTGAGTGGCACTTTATATCTTGGATTTTTTTTATCGCAAGAGGGGATCATTGCCGCCAGATTTGCATGCTTTTTTGGACTCAAATTGGGCTGGTTGTTTTGACACACGAGTGTCCACAAGTGGTTTTTGTTTCATGCTTGGCAGCTCATGCATATCATGGTTGAGCAACAAGTAACCTACTATGGCCACTTCGAGTTGTGAGGTTGAGTACATGGATGTCTTCACAACTATGATTGAGTGTGTATGGCTCAGACGCCTTATGGATGATTTGGGTGTTGGACAAGACACTACCAACACTATCTACATTGATAGTCAGAGCACATTGGTAGTTCTCACACAAAACACATTGAGGTGCATTACCACTATGTTAGGGAGAGGTACCACTATGTTAGGGAGAGGCTCTCAACAGGAGAGATGAGTTTGGCTTATGTGCCAACACAGGACAACCTTGCATATCTTTTCATAAAGGCATTATCTCGTGAGAAGTTTGAAGCTTTCCACAAAGCTTTGGGCTTACTCCCCTTTGTGGACTGATCATGTCCTCATAGGGCATGGAACTTTCCTCTACTCTAGTACTAGCTCTTGTTCACCACATCACTCCCAGGGGGATTTGTTACCATATACATGTGGTAGTGATGTGTGTGAGCACACTTAGGACCCTCGGGGAATTTTTTCACTCACTAGGAGGTTTTTCCCCCCGTGCATTGTATATATGTCCATCACTCTAGGGCTATCTTATCTTTCCATTGCACACTAAGTAATACACTCTCTGTTTGTGTGCCTTGAGATTCCTTCGTCTTCTTCAGGCTCTATGTGTTTTCTTGCAACCCTAATTCCAACAGCATCAAAACCTCTATGTCCAACATAGGGTGGTTTATGTAACACTCCAATGAGAAAAACACGAAATGGTTTTGTGAGACACAATTTCTATTTGAAGTAAAGAAAAAAATATACAGTGTATTCAAGAAAGATGTCCACAAATTTTTGAGCATATGCAACCAAGTGGTTTTAAAGTCATCATCTTGTGCATAAGTATCAGGCATAGTAACAAGCAAAGTTCTCGTAATAATAGATGGATTATTAAGAGAGGGTTTTTGACTAAAAGCATCAGCTACAATGTTTTCTATACCAAGTTGGTATTGAATGTTGGACTGAAAACTTTCAATAAAAGCATCCCTTTGTTAACCACTGAACACAGGAAAAGCCCAATTTTGTATTATTTATTCCATCAAACTCAATGTAATTATTTTTTGAGATTTGATTGAGTTTCTAGACTGTAACATACTAAATATGCAGATTAGCCACACCCATGGTAGAAAGTAGGAGATGATTTTGATAAGTTAGTGTTGGAATTAGGGTTGCAGAGAAACGCACACAACTTGGAGAAGACGAAGGAAGCTCAAGGCACACAATAGAGAGTGTGTTACTTAGTGTGCAATGGAAAGATAGATAGCCCTAGAGTGATGGGCGTATATACAATGCACGTTGGAAAAAACCTCCTAAAGAGGAAAAAAATGCTTCGGCGGTCCTAGTGTGTTCACACACATCACTACCACATGTATATGGTAACAAATCCCCCCTTGAGTGATGCGGTGAATGAGAGCTGGCACATGAGTAAAGGGAAGTGGCATGCCCTGAGGACATGATCAATCCACAAAGGGGAGTAAGCCCAAAGCTTTGCGGAAAGCTTCGAGCTTCTCACGAGACAATGCCTTTGTGAAAATATCTGCAAGGTTGTCCTGTGTTGGCACATAAGCCAAGCTGATCTCTCCTGCTGAGAGCCTCTCCCTGACATAGTGGTAATGCACCTCAATGTGCTTTGTGCGAGCATGAAATACCGGGTTCCTTGCAACTGCCAATGCGCTTTGACTATCAGTGTAGATAGTGTTGGTAGTGTCCTGTCCAACACCCAAATCAACCATAAGGCGTCTGAGCCATACACACTCAACCGTAGCTTTGAAGACTGCCCTGTACTCAGCCTCACAACTCAAAGTGGCCACAGTAGGTTGCTTCTTGCTCAACCATGATATACATGAACTACCAAGCATGAAACAAAAACCACTTGTGGACTCTCGCGTGTCAAAACAACCAGCCCACTTTGAGTCCGAAAAAGCATGTAAATCTGGCGGCAATGATCCCCCCTTGGGATAAAACAAGGCAAGATGTAAGTGCCACTAAGGTAGCAAAAAATCCTCTTGACAGCCTGCCAATGCTTAGACCCTGGGCTATGCATAAAGCTGCTGACCTGTGAGACTGAAAACTGAATATCTGGCCTCGTGTTGCATACATAAATGAGGCAGCCAATAGCAGTTTGGTAAAGAGTGACATCAGCAGGATCGCCAGCATCATGTAGACTCAACTTCAAACCTGTTTCCATGGGAGTGGCAATAGGTTTGCAATCCTCAAGTCCAAACTTACATAGCAATGTCTCTATGTAACTTTTCTGACACAAGGCAATACCACCATCACACTGCTTAAACTGTATGCCCAAATAATGATGCAACAACCCCAAATCTTTCATCTTGAAAGTAGCATTCAAATCGGCCTTAAATTCAGTAATATGTCTCTCATTTGGTCCAGTGATCAGCAAATCATCTACATAAAGAACCACATTGAGAAGTACATCACCGTGACGCTTTACATACAATGTGCTTTCTATTGGACTGTTACGAAAGCCTCGTTTAACCAAATGAGTGTCAGCTTTCTCATACCAAGCATGAGGAGATTGCTTCAATCCATACAAAGCCTTGTTACATTTGCACACTTTGTCCTCTTGTACTTTCTTGACAAAACCGCGAGGCTGCATTACAAAAACTTCCTCAAATATGTCACCATTCAAGAAAGCAGTAACAATGTCTGATTGATGTACATCCCAACCACAATGAGCTGCCAATGCACATAGAAAACGCACAGTACATACAACAAGTGGGAGAAAAAGTCTCTTCATAATCTATGCCTTTTTGCTGTGCATAACCCTTTGCAACAAGTCGAGTCTTATGGCGATCGATCTCACCATCCGGCTTGCGTTTCAACTTTTAAACCCACTTCGTACCAATGGCCTTTTTGCCAGGAGGCAAATCACATAAAGTCCATGTGTCATTTTCTATAAGTGCATCATATTCTGATTGCATGGCAGCCATCCAATTTTTTGAATTCTGTGCTTCATCAAAAGACAGAGGCTCCTCAACATCATGTAAACTAGACACAGCCAAAGCCTAACAATCTGATGCATAAGATGCATGGCGAGAGCTTGAACGAGTACGACTAGACAAAGGTGCATCCAATTTACTGTCACACAAAGTGTGCACCAGCCATTTTGGCATACCTCTAGCCTGCTCGTTTTCAGCCCCTTCCTCATCAAGTACATCATGTACATCTGCATCAGTAATAGGCTGATCTAAAACATTTTCAGAAACCCCCATAGGCTGTACATTTGCCTCATTGGAACTTACATTCGTATTTCCACCACTGAAAAGAGGCAACAAAGTGTCATAAATGTCCTTTGAGCTTACATTACTGTCTCTAGTACATGACAACAAGGACTGAACAGAATCTTCCACAAACACTATATCCCGAGAAACCAGAATACGTTTTGTTTGCGGATGATACAACCTGTAACCTTTGCTTTCAGCACTATAACCAACAAAAATCCATTTGATAGCCTTATCATCCAATTTTCTGCGCTGCACTTGTGGCACCAAAGCATATGCCATACAACCAAAAACACGCATGTTTTCAATAGAAGGCTTTCTATCATTCCCTGCCTTATATGGAGTAATAGATTGCAAAGCTTTTGTAGGACACCTGTTAAGTACATAAGTGGCACACATGATGGCCTCAAGCCAAAAAGAATGCGGCAAAGCTTGACTTTTGACGATACATCGTGCCATTTCCGTAAGTGACATGTTTTTTCTCTCAGCAACACCATTTTGCTGAGGTGTATAAGGCACTGTACGTTGGTGTTTTATCCCATGACTAGCCAGAAATGCATTGGATTCATGAGACATATACTCCCCCCTTGATCGGAACGGAGGGTGCCCATAGTATATTTCGTGACATTTTCAGCCATAGCCAGAAATTGTTTGAAGCACATAAAAACTTTGGACTTCGCTTTAAGCGGAAATACCCATGCATGCCTGGAGTAATAATCAATGAAAGTCCCAAAGTAAAGGTAATTACCCAAGGACGGAGTTTCCATGGGCCCACAAACATCACTATGCACAAGCTGCAACCTGCATGTGGCCCGAACTGAACCATCCTTTGGAAACTTAGAACGCTGCATCTTACCCAAAATACAGCCTTCACAAACATGTTTGACAGGTGCTTCAAGAGGCGGCAAAGAAGCAACCATATGAGATTTTTGCAAACGCAGCAAATTGGCAAAATTCAGATGACCAAAATGTGCATGCCAAAGTTCTGCATCTGAAATAGCCCTTGAATCTGCAACTACATTTGCAAAATTTTGTCCACACTTGTCATACAAAGTGAGCTTATACAACCCACTGCACAAAAGCCCCGATGCAACAATTTCATCACCAAAACTGAGATCATGAACTGTACATCTGTCATCCATAAATTTGACTACAAGTCCAAGTCTAGCAAGTGCAGATACAGACAAAAGATTCTTCTTGATGCTAGGTACATAAAGTTCATCAACAAGTGTGAAAGAACTACCATTAGTAATAGTAACCCCATTTTTCCAACTCCCTGAACTGGATAAGAGGCATTGTTGGCACAAGTGATAGAATTCCCATGAGGGACAGACTCGAGAGAGGTGAACAATTCATGATGTGAGGTAATGTGCTTTGTAGCACCACTATCGAAATACCAAACATGTGAATCTGTAGCAATTGATAAGCATGCATCATGGACAACAAGATTGTAAGTGCACTCTGCGGCAAAAGCCCATTTTGCATCGACATCAGCATCACAGTCTCCTTTCATAGAAGACTTGACAATCGCTACATTTGTAGTGGAACCATCATTTGTAGTGGAACCACCCTCTTTCTTCTTAGCCTCTTTAGCCTTCAACTTAGGACACTGCTCGATCAAGTGATCATTAGCTTTACAATAATGGCAACGCATCTTCTTTTTGCCCTTATCACCAGAATTGCCAGACGAAGTGCTACCAGCAGAAGCATTAGGAACAGATGTTTTGCCACTCGCAGCAGAACCATAAGAAGTGGCTGCATTGCTGTTACCACCCTTTCTTTGAGAAGCAATATAGGCCTGTTCAACTCCACGCTGTCTAGTCTTGTTTTAGTGGAAAGTGACTCTTGCAATAGCAATGTGCATAATGCATCAAACTTGACAACTTCTGGATTTCCTTGGGTCATAAGTTTCCAAGTACTAGCAAAAGTCTAGTAAGAATCTGGTAAGGCATCAAGAATAGTCTGCACAAGGGAACTGTCTGAAATGATTTCACCTGTAGAAATAATTTGCTCATTGATATCCTTGACACTAGCAAGGAAAGTGTCCATATCATCTTCCTCATGCATAATCTTCGACTCCAGCTCTTTACGCAACAAAGCAATTTTAGCCTCATTGCGGCTTGCATAAAGACCTGCTAGAATATCCCAAGCGTGTTTTGCAAATTTTGCTGAACGGATGTGAGGGACAATAGTGTGATTCACAGAAAATGCAATCAATGCATGAGGCCACGCATCCTTTACATCCCAACGAGGTTGTTCTACCGTAGGCAAAACAACTCTAATAGTAGCAATCCTTGCAGCAAGACATGCAACATCCTCAACACCGCCTACATCCTCAGAACCAGGACGTACATCAATGCCGTGCACAATATTCTAGACGCCCTTTGACACAAGAACGTGTTGCATCATATAAGCCCACATAGGGTAATTGTCCCCATCCAACCTGTCCTTAGTAGCAAACATCTTGTAAACATCTGTATTGTTGTCAGCCATGGTAAATGCTGCACCTGATATGAAAATTACCCGAAAATAGGAGAAATGGAGCGGGAACAACATGTGCTATATAGCACAAACCGTAGAAGACTCTAGGGCACCTATTATGCAAAAAACGACACTGACAAAAATTCTGCACTAAATGACAAAATTGCATGTGCAGACCTGTCTGTAGTGGAAACGGAGGCCGAAATGAGCTCAAATTTGAAATCTGAGCAGACTAAGCTCTACGAGCTTACTCGAAATCTTTGTCGACCTGTGAACGCTTACCAAACCTCACTGTAATTGGAGAAAGTGAGCAGGCGTGTGCTGGAGTAGCTTGCGACCAAGCTCGGGAGGGCGTAACCTGCTCTGATACCAATTGTTGGAATTAGGGTTGCAGAGAAACGCACACAGCTTGGAGAAGATGAAGAAAGCTCAAGGCACACAATAGAGAGTGTGTTACTTAGTGTGCAATGGAAAGATAGATAGCCCAAGAATGATGGGCGTATATACAATGCACGGGGGAAAAAACCTGCTAAAGAGGGAAAAAATGACCCGACGGTCCTAGTGTGTTCACACACATCACTACCACATGTATATGGTAACAGTTAGAACCTCCAAGGATGAGGTATAAAAGCCAATTTTATAACCCTAAGAACAAACTTTTAAATTAATCAACTTTTGAGTTTAACTAAGTATGCCGTGAGTCTTGTGTGAGAGAGGAAGTGATCTTCTTCTACTCTCTACATGCACTATGGATGCTACATTGCAAAGGTGTCTTCACCATCATGTTAAAACAACAAGATCTACACGGAAATGCCAAGCTTGCATGATTTTGGTCTCTTTGCGAAGAGCTCTCCCATGAGCTTTGAGGTGAGTTTTCTCTCTAACCGTGCATCCGATTAGAGATTTCTATATGTCAATGCGTTCATGGCAAGTAGAACTACACATTAGGCCTAAATACGTCTAGAATCGGTGATCTATAATTTTTGGCATGTCTTCATACACAATTTTTGCACCAAGTGTTTACAAGTAGTGAGTTGGGTTAGAGACTTTAGGGTAGTGTTCTTTAGTTGTGTAGAGGCCATCTCTTGAGTTTTGTGACGATTCAATAATGTTAGGTCTTGTTTAGGAGAGCGTAGCCATCATAGATATGAGCTGGTTTTCCTCATTAGTGATTGTCCATAGAAGGTTGAGTAGATGATTGACACCCATCTATTTGTTTCCATGCCCCTACGAGTCAAGCTCCATCCTTGGTTGACATCTTGTTTGTTGGCCTAGTTCTCACTTTGCTAGCAACTGCGAGCAGTGAATCTACCCGACAACATTGGCACCGTTGCCGAGGATGAGAGACCTAGGTAGGTGACCTTAGACTAGTCCTATGAGGTGAAAGTTCCTCTGTTTCGCCGGAGCCTTTTTATTTTACTCTAGGTAGGACATTCGAGGTTTTAGAGGGGTTCTAGGGAGCATGTGTCTGACCTGGGTCTTCTCGTGGTAGACAATTTTAGTTAGTTTGGTATAGTTGTGATTGTTGGTGTTTGATTGGTTGTGGTGGTGTGAAAGTGCTTACTAGTCCATGTGTGGCAGTAAAGTGTGTTTCTACCCACGATTGCAAAACTCCACATGATGAGTAGGAGTAGTTGTAGATAGAACATGTGATTGTGATCTAGAGCTATCCATCATCAATGTTATTTGCTTGTATTCTTGCTTGCATAAATAATCTCTGAGAAGTCAATTTTTAGAGATAACTTGCAATAAACAAGCTTCAATAGACATATATGCATGGTTGAGTGTTACTAAGCCTAAAAGAACACATGTGCAAGAACTCTGGATGAGAAATCTATAATTTTTTATCTGCAGACATCATACATGTATGATGTCTTAGGGCCTAGCTGGAGACCAAATTTGACAAAACAAACTGCACCAGAGTGTTCCAAAGGGGTGTTTTACCCCTAGTACACCTTGGGACTAAGTTTTTGACCAACATTTGATCCCCAAAAGACATAAGTTGAGTGTGAAAAAAAAAGGAAACTTGTGGTTCAAGTTATATTTTTGCATTGAAAATTTGTAAGAGTGCTTTGGAGGAAGTGTTGAAGACTTGGGGAAACTTGTGCTTGAGTTCTGGGCCAAAATTTCCCCACGCATATGATGTCTTAAGAGTAGATCTGGCAGCAAAAATGGGCATTTGACTTGACGCCCATAGTTAGCATAGTATATAGAGCATATACACCAAGTTTTATCTCATTTGGGCATATGAACTAAGAATTGAGGAAGTTTTACTCTTTCCAGGAAACTTCTTGAAAAAAAGTGATGATAAGGTACAATTTTGATATCCAAACTTTGTTGTGAGCACTTGTGCATTCTGTACACATCAAGGGGCTACTAGGAAATAAAAAAAAAAGCATTTTGACAACTTAGACATCATATGCATATGATGTCTGAGAGGCCATATTTTGGGCTAAAAGGCACCTTTGTGTGAACCATTGTGTTTAAGAGTATCTAGAGGGTACATCGGCCAAGTTCCACTGCCTTGAAGCAATATAAGGTTGATAGAGACCAAGAGACGGAGTTAAGCAAAGTGAATGCTTAATTCAATCGTATCTCGCACAATAGGTATTGAAATTACGTTCTGCAAGTGGCATTGACTTTCTTATGTGGTGGGTATCCTCTCGAATGAGATTCGCTCCACTTTGACCAAATAGACATCGTATGCGTATGATGTCTCAAGGACATATTTTGTGACCAGAACTACCAATAGAGCTTACTAGAGTGTAAAACATCTCAAGGCAAGACTAAGAACCAAGTTTCACGCAATTTAGATCAATTTTGACCTAGTTAACCTCTTGGATAAGTCGGCAGCAACCAAGGCCTACATAAGAGAGATTAACCTACATACAGGGGTTAGAACTTCAAAGTAAGCCTAGGTTTGGAGTAAAAACATCAAGGAGAGTGCATGGTTCAAGTTTGAGTCAATTCTGAGAGAAGAGATATCATACATGTATGGTCTCTACAAACCAATTTTAGTGCTCAAACTAAGAATCTAATGCTCCAAAAGACTTTTCTGATATCCTAACATTCCATTTGTCTTATAAGACCAGTATTTGGAGCTCATATAAGGATCTTGTCTTTACAGTAATAAGTGAGGAATACTAATTTGACAAAGAATTGCGGAGTCAAAGTTTTATACAGATAGCCAAAACCAAGGAACTTGCAAATTGGTAATCAATTGAAATTGCAAACCATCTACCAGTTTGAAAAGCTACTTGGAAGCAAACAAGGACAAACAAACAATTGCAACTAGGATTCTAAGGTAAGCGGTTGGTTTGATATTTGTTTGTATAAAGAATTTGATGAATTTGAGATCTGAAAGGTGTATTCAAAGAGAACAGGGAGTGTGCAGAGATCAGGTTAGCTTAGTGTCGACAGAAGAGAGTGTAAACCAAGCAAGGACAGATCCCTTAGCACATATCATAGAAGATGACAGTGATACAAACACCTCTTTTGAAGGATCATATCATTGGATGGCTAATCGACCACTTGGAGGTTTCCAGCAAACAGCAAGGGACCATGGGGGGTTGTACCTCTCAAAAACCCTTAAACATGCCAAAATACATTGCAAATTTTCTTAAGGGAACCAATGACCATGGAGCCCTGATGTATATTGATGTTTGAGGACGTCAATGCTTATGTATTGAAGAACGGCCAACGAGGATTAACAATAATCATGGTAATTGATGATGGTGATAGATTTTGCAATGAGGAGGGAAACCGCTATCTCATTGTCAAAGAGCCTGAAAATTACAATCGATATGGAGATAATGTAGACAAAATGGAACATGGTTATGGAGACTCGAGAGATACCTCCTAAACTCACTCTTTCTGGAGCCTGCTACATTCATGACAAGAGAGTGGAAAGAATGGCGATGATCCATGAAAACATCAGGATTTACAAGCACGAGGAAGGAAGAGTCACCTCTTACTACCGGTGCATGGAGCCCCATGTGAACAAGTTAAGCATGGACAAAGTCCTGTACTTGTTTCATATGAGTTGATAACACTAAATTATATTATTTTTGTCAATAAGTACGGCCGAGAATACGAGCCAATTTACCCAGACAATGTAGGGAGAGTGATAACGCTAGAACTGATGGCACAAGCTTTGGTAGGGAAGCAAATGTTGGAATTAGGGTTGCAGAGAAACACACACAGCTTGGAGAAGACGAAGGAAGCTCAAGGCACACAATAGAGAGTGTATTACTTGGTGTCCAATGGAAAGATAGATAGCCCTAGAGTGATGGGCGTATATACAATGCACGGGAGAAAAAACCTCCTAAAGAGGAAAAAAATGCCCCGGCGGTCCTAGTGTGTTCGCACATGAGTAAAGGGAAGTGCCATGCCCTAAGGACATGATCAGTCCACAAAGGGGAGTAAGCCCAAAGCTTTGCGGAAAGCTTCAAGCTTCTCACGAGACAATGCCTTTGTGAAAAGATCTGCAAGGTTGTCCTGTGTTGGCATATAAGCCAAGCTGATCTCTCCTGCTGAGAGCCTCTCCCTGACATAGTGGTAATGTACCTCAATGTGCTTTGTGCGAGCATGAAAAATTGGGTTCCTCGCAACTGCCAATGCGCTCTGACTGTCAGTGTAGATAGTGTTGGCAGTGTCCTGTCCAACACCCAAATCAGCCATAAGGCGTTTGAGCCATACACACTCAACCGTAGCTCTGAAGACTGCCCTGTACTCAGCCTCACAACTCGAAGTGGCCACAAAAGGTTGCTTCTTTCTCAACCATGATATACATGAACTGCCAAGCATGAAACAAAAACCACTTGTGGACACTCGCGTGTCAAAACAACCAGCCCAATCTGAGTCCGAAAAAGCATGTAAGTCTGACGGCAATGATCCCCCCTTGGGATAAAACAAGCCAAGATGTAAAGTGCCACTAAGGTAGTGGAAAATCCTCTTGACAGCCTGCCAATGCTTAGACCCTGGGCTATGCATAAATCTGCTGACCTATGAGACTGCAAACTGAATATCTGGCATCGTGTTGCATACATAAATGAGGCAGCCAACAACAGTTTGGTAAAGAGTGTCATCAGCAGGATCGCCAGCATCATGTAGACTCAACTTCAAACCTGTTTCCATGGGAGTGGCAATAGGTTTGCAATCCTCAAGTCCAAACAATAGTCATACGACAAGTGGGAGCAAAAGTCTCTTCATAATCTATGCCTTTTTGCTGTGCATAACCCTTTGCAACAAGTCGAGCCTTATGGCGATCGATCTCACCATCCGGCTTGCGTTTCAACTTGTAAACCCACTTCGTACCAATGGCCTTTTTGCCAGGAGGCAAATCACATAAAGTCCATGTGTCATTTTCTATAAGGGCATCATATTCTGATTGCATGGCAACCATCCAATTTTCTGAATTCTGTGCTTCATCAAAAGACAGAGGCTCCTCAACATCATGTAAACTAGACACAGTCAAAGCCTAACAATCTGATGCATAAGATGCATGGCGAGAGCCTGAACGAGTACGACTAGACAAAGGTGCATCCAATTTACTGTCACACAAAGTGTGCACCAGCCATTTTGGCATACCTCTAGCCTGCTCATTTTCAGCCCTTTCCTCATCAAGTACATCATGTACATCTGCATCAGTAATAGGCTGATCTAAAACATTTTCAGAAACCCCCATAGGCTGTACATTTGCCTCATTGGAACTTACATTCGTATTTCCACCACTGAAAAGAGGCAACAAAGTGTCATAAATGTCTTGTGAGCTTACATTACTGTCTCTAGTACGTGACAACAAGGGCTGAACAGAATCTTCCACAAACACTATATCCCGAGAAACCAGAATACATTTTGTTTGCGGATGATGCAACTTGTAACCTTTGCTTTCAACACTATAACCAACAAAAATCCATTTGATAGCCTTATCATCCAATTTTCTGCGCTGCACTTGTGGCACCAAAGCATATGCCAAACAACCAAAAACACGCATGTTTTCAATAGAAGGCTTTCTATCATTCCATGCTTCATATGGAGTAATAGACTGTAAAGCTTTCGTAGGACACCTGTTAAGTACATAAGTGGCACACATGATGGCCTCAAGCCAAAAAGAATGCGGTAAAGATTGACTTTTGACTATACATCGTGCCATTTCCGTCAGTGACCTGTTTTTCCTCTCAGCAACACCATTTTGCTGAGTTGTATAAGGCACTATACATTGGTGTTTTATCCCATGACTAGCCAAAAATGCATTAAATTCATGAGACATATACTCCCCCCCTCGATCGGAACGGAGGGTGCCCATAGTACATTTCGAGACATTTTCAGCCATAGCCAGAAATTGTTTGAAGCACATAAAAACTTCGGACTTCGCTTTAAGCGGAAATACCCATGCATCCCTGGAGTAATCATCAATGAAAGTCACGAAGCACAGGTAATTGCCCAAGGACGGAGTTTGCATGGGCCCACAAACATCACTATGCACAAGCGGCAACCTGCATGTGGCCCGAACTGAACCATCCTTTGGAAACTTAGAACGCTGCATCTTACCCAAAATACAGCCTTCACAAACATGTTTGACAGGTGCTTCAAGAGGCGGCAAAGAAGCAACCATATCAGATTTTTGCAAACGCAGCAAACTTGCAAAATTCTGATGACCAAAACGTGCATGCCAAAGTTTTGCATCTGAAATAGCCCTCGAATCTGCAACAGCATTTGCAAAGTTTTGTCCACACTTGTCATACAAATTGAGCTTATATATCCCACGGCACAAATTGCCAGATGCAAAAATTTCATCACTAAAACTGAGATCATGAACTGTACATCTGTCATCCACAAATTTGACTACAAGTCCAAGTCTAGCAAGTGCGGATACAGACAAGAGATTCTTGTTGATCCCAGGTACATAAAGTGCATCAACAAGTGTGAAGGAACTGCCATTAGTAGCAGTGAGCACAATCTTTCCAACTCCCTGAACTGGATAAGAGGTGTTGCTGGCACAAGTGACTGAATTCCCACGAGGGACAGACTCGAGAGAGGTAAACAATTCACGATGTGAGGTAACGTGCTTTGTAGCACCACTGTCGAAATACCACACATGTGAATCTGCAGCAATTGACAAGCATGCATCATGGACAACAGGATTGTAAGTGCACTCTGCGCTAAAAGCCCATTCTGCATCAACATCAGCAACACAATCTCCTTTCACAGAAGACTCAACAATGGCTGCATTTGTAGTGGAACCACCCTCTTTCTTCTTAGCCTCTTTGGCCTTCAACTTAGGACACGACTTGATCAAGTGATCATTGGATTTACAATAATGGCAACGCATCTTATTTTTGACCTTATCACCAGAATTTCCAGACGAATTGCTGCAAGTAGAAGCATTAGGAACATAATTTTTGCCACTCGCAGCAGAACCATAAGAAGTGGCTGCATTACTGTTACCACCCTTTCTTTGAGAAGCAATAAAAGCCTGTTCAACTGCACACTGCGTAGTCTTGTTTTTTCTAGAAAGTGACTCTTGCAACAACAATGTGCATAATGCATCAAACTTGACAACTTCAGGATTTCCGTGGGTCATAAGTCTCCATGTACTAGCAAAAGTCTGGTAGGAATCTGGTAAGGCATCAAGAACAGTCTGCACAAGGGAACTCTCTGAAATGACTTCACCTGCAGAAATAAGCTGCTTATTGATATCCTTGACACTAGCAAGGAAAGTTTCCATATCATCTTCCTCATGCATAATCTTCGACTCTAGCTCTTTACGCAGCAAAGCAATTTTAGCCTCATTCCGGCTTGCATAAAGACCTGCTAGAATATCCCAAGCCTGTTTTGCAGATTTCGTTGAACGGATGTGAGGAACAATGGTACACTTCACAGACAACGCAATCAATGCATGAGCCTGCGCATCCTTAACATCCCAACGAGCTTGTTCTGCCGTAGGCAAAACAACTCTAACAGCTTGCCAACGCTCACTGAAATCGGAGAAAGTGAGCAGGCGTGTGCTGGAGCAGCTGGCGACTAAGCACGGGAGGACGTGACCTGCTATGATACCAATTGTTGGAATTAGTGTTGCAGAGAAACACACACAGCTTGGAGAAGATGAAGGAAGCTCAAGGCACACAATAGAGAGTGTATTACTTGGTGTGCAATGGAAAGATAGATAGCCCTAGAGTGATGGGCGTATATACAATGCACGGGGGAAAAAACCTGTTAAAGAGGGAAAAAATGCCCCGGCGCTCCTAGTGTGTTCACACACATCACTACCACATGTATATGGTAACAGCAAAAGCCCATAGAAACCCCAAGCAAATATACAAATCCCTTCTCAGATGATTACGACACCACATCACACTCAAATAAACAACCAATGCCTAACCCTCAGAACTCACAAGCCTCACCATTATCATTTCAAGCGTGGCTCAAACAGTTTACAGCACCAGACATGAACACGAAAGGGGGTGGATATCAAGCCGTATTAGGGTTAGAAGCATCACCAAAACCACCACTCCATCAGCAATATGAGGATGAGAGTAGGACGAGAACACTAAACCCAATTAGGACGGAAACACCACAAGAAGAATAAGAAGAAAGAAGCCGAGCATAAGAACAAACACTTGTTAGGCTAGTTAGGAACTATGGATTAGGAGCACCCTTAGGGGGGAGGAACATGTACTATGTCTCGGGACAGAAAGGGCTTATAGAGGAGGAATAGAGGATCCTATGTTCAGGATGGTTGATCATCGGAGGATTAGACCCTCTCAAGTCCAAAAATGGGTTAACAAAAAATATTTGAGAAATAGGGATACAAGTGACCACATGGTAGCCTTTGTGTGCATCATCAAGGCTGAGGAAGTACTGGACTTTTCCACATAGTTCACGGGATTTGGGTTAACCCTAGAGGAGGATGCCACTATCTGGTTCGACTCTGTTGAATGTAGAGATTTTGAATCAATGGAGAAGATTTATGGAAGAATTATCTCAAAGAGGGATAACTCATAATACAGTCTCACAAATCCATAAGTTCAAGCAGAAAGAGGGAGAATCCGTTAGAAAGGTAGCTTTAAGTTTGAAACGCTACGTAAAATTCTTCCCAGTGGAGGAATTATCAACTCAGTCTCGACTCATGCTTATTTTTATCCAAGGACTGAGAAATGTAGATCTTCAGAAGGATTTGCATATGAAGAAGGGATCAACTCTAGATGAGTTGACCAAGGAGGCTCTATACCTAGAAGACAATTGTGATGTCTACAAGGAAGGTGACTACATAGACTTAGAAGATGATATCATCACAACAAAAGGAGCTAAGTCTATAAAGTCGGCACAAAAGAGCGAGTAACAATGAATCAAGAGAAACTTGTTGAGGAAGTTCTCAAACGAATAAGCATGTTTGCTAAGCCACATGCTAAACAACCTAAATGGTGTGCCATTGAGCATATTAGACAGATCACGCTACGAAAGAGTGTTACTATAACAAGGGGTATGTAAGAGAGCAACAATATACCCCACCGGCCCAAGTAGCACCTCCTCAGGTACCACCGATGCCTAGGTATGAGGTAGGAATTTTGTCAGGAGTAGGAAGGGTTGAACGGCCACATCCAATTTTAGGGCAACAACCAGCTCTGTCAAGAACGTGACGAGTGGGCGTCAGATATGCACCCACTATAGAGTAATCAGAGGAACAAGTTTTAGTGCCTGTGCCTGTGTATTACGAAGAGCCAAGTGAATATGGTTCAATATACTATCCACCCAAAGAGACAAAATCACCTGAATCTTGGAGCATGATTGGGAATGTTGGACCACCAACAACACCTCATGTAGTAGGATAAGGTAGATATAGTTTGGATGAACGCACATTGCTGTTCATAGCTAATGGGGTGTTAACAGGACCAAGACCTGCCTATTAACAAAGAACGGCCCCAAGAGAGCCTCGCCAATCCTTTGGACCGTGCTACAAATGTGGTGGTGACTACCTTATGATAGACTGTCCTCACACTGAGATCATGAGAGTGGATGTGCATTGTCGAAATTGCAGCATTACGCATTTGATCAGTGACTACCCAAAAACCCAAACAAAATAGTGAAAACTACATTATCCATAGTGGGTGCAATCCCATCAAGTAGTGTTCAGAAAATGAAACGGTGATACCCATACAGGTTGTCAAAAGAGTGCAAGCTCAAAAAGTAAGGGAAGAACCAATAATTGAGGAACCTAATACAGAAGTGCCTGGTTATGAACAAAAAAGTAAACAAAACACCTTGAAAGCCAGGAAGACACGTATGAAAGCTAGAAAAGAACATGAACAGACAACCTTAATGGATGAGTTAAAACAAACCAAGGATAGGTTAGAGAGATTAGAAAGTCAAACTAACCTTGAGTTGAAACTCAAAGAATTTCAACTCAGTTTAAAGATCCACTTAGCCAAAACTTGGAGAGAGAGAGAGAGAGAGAGAGAGCGAGAGAGAGAGAGAGAGAGAAGGAGAGAAGTTTTAATGTCATAGGAACACATCAAGAGACATCAAAGCTCTATCTGAGAAGTCATGAACTTAAGACGTTGTATTTAAGAGGGAACTCTTATAACCAATCTACCACATTCAACGGTTATTGTAGTTTCCTCTTCTTATTCACTGAGAGAGATCTTGACAAGTCTTGATCTCAGAACTCTGTGTGTGTGTGTGTGTGTGTGTGTGTGAGAGAGAGAGAGAGAGAGAGAGAGAGAGAGAGAGAGGAGAGAGAGAGAGGGTTAAGAAGGAGAGTGTTTTAAATTGTGAGAAGAAAAATCCAAATAGATATCAAAGATCTATTCAACAAGTGTTTATCTCAAGATCTATGTGAGAGAGAAAATTTACATCTTCTTGGAGTGATGAAAGAGACTATAGTCCACCCTCGTCACTTGTGCATGCTTGCACACGCGTGTGCACACATACACACAAATATGTGTATGTATGGCCATGCTTTTCTTGACCGCAACAATGTGCGGGTCACACACTAGTACTATTATAAAAGGGGGAGGGATTTTGGCCCCCTCCCCCAGACACGTGTCCAAAGCTCCTCACTCCGGCGCCTTCATGAAGTGTAGTCTGAGTAAAACAGAGAGAGAGAGAGAGAGAGAGAGAGAGAGAGAGAGAGAGAGAGAGAGAGAGAGAGAGAGAGAGAGAGAGAGAGAGAGAGCCAGCCTATTCATAGGCTTCATGTATGATTGCAAGCCATGCTCACCAAGGCTAGCCTCTTCATGGGCTTCACATACAATTGTGGGCCATGCTCACTAACGAGAGCGACGAAGTAGCTCTGCTATTGAAGCTTGCACTGCCCTTTAATCCATTTCATCCTTTGCTGCTGCTACGTGTTTATACACAAGCATGACCAAGTTGTTGTATAATTATTCACGGATAATTATTCAGCTCTTGTCGGATTGTCTCTAGGCCAGTAATGGATAGCATCCTCCTTCTGCTACTATTGAGCCTTGAGTCCTACCGCCATAGCCTTTTCACCTTTTGCATCATCTTCTCTGTAGGGTGCCTTGCCGCCAATATTGAAGTAAAATACCACAATGGTGGGAATAAAAAACAGTAAACAAGAGAATTCATATTGCAAGCACTACAAGAGGTCACTTAAATTCTGGCGTCAAATTACCGGCACCAATGGTGGGCGTCGGTATATGTATAGGTAAGTATGGAGGGAGATGCAGTTTTAAAAAAATTTCATTTTTAAATTTTCGACGATTGTTTTGATGCCTATTCCGATGCCTCTTTCGATTCATTTTTTGATGTCTGTACCGATTCCTGTACCGTCGGACTCTGCAAAAAACAAACCCGTGAGCTTTCCCTGCGCATTTCTCTTCTTTTTGCGTCTTTTCTCTTGCTCTTTTCCTCCTCACCTCTTGTAGATCTAGTGCGAAACAAGTTGTCAGAGGTACTAATCTTGCTCGTGGACTACTCCATAGCACTAAGGTGAGATTGCTTTCAAGTTTACTTGTAGGTTTAGGGTTTAGGGTTTAGGTTTTAACATGGTGTGTGTATGTGTGTGCGCGTTTTTTACAGGTTCGAGGACATTTACAACACCTTTTCTTGCTCAAATAGGCTGCATGTGAGTGCTTGAACTTTTAATGCATATTAAATTTATTTAAATTAATTCGTATATTGATAAAAGAAAATTTCATGCTTTAAACTTTCAATACTTTAAAAGAAATTATGGTTTGTGTTGTGAAATTTCGTTTTGAATTAGAAAAAAATTTCGTTTTGGTTTATGAAAAAATCTTGTTTTGAAGAAATTTCATTTTTAATTATGTTGTTTTTGAAATTATGTGATTGATGAGGTTTAGGTTTTAGGTTTTGGTTAGGTTTAGTTTATGTTATATGTTAGGTTAGGGTATATATAGGTTATATGTTAAGTTATAAGTTAGGTTATACGTTAAGTCATGTTAGGTTAGGTTAGGTTAGCTTAGGTTACGTTAGCTTATAGGTTAGGTTCTAAGTTAGGTTTAAATTAAAGGTTAAATTAAGTTGTAAGTTAGGTTATAGGTTATAGGATATGTTAGCTAGATTATAGGTCAGGTTTAGGCAACAAGTTAGGTTATAAGTTGTATGTAAAAAGTTAGGTTAGGTTATATGTTAAGTTAACTCATGTTTAGATTATAGATGGACGTTGTGTTCGGACAGTTAGAACTTATGTACTTTTATGTTAATGTAAACACTTATCGGCGAAAGGTCCAAACATGACCATCTACCAACGTCTAAACTATAACCCTCTAACCCTATTAGCAAACTGAAATGGCCAAGTGCTACAATACTAATTGTATTTGGAGCGACCAAATCAAAAGTTGCCAAACCTAAGCAGATTTACATAGTCTACCCTAACGCTCTAAATATAGTAATGTATTACGGTCAAAACAAAAGTCGCTAATCTAAAGCCGATAACCCTTAGCAGACTAAATGGCTTAACGATAATACCCTAATATGTTTTAGAGCGCTTTACCTTAGCGGCTTTACAAAGTGTGCCCTAATGCACCGTCCGAACACGGTGCACCATCTATTAGCGGCCAAACCAAAATCCATAAAATTCTAAGCGGCTAGTCCTAAACAGATTGAAATGGAAAAACGCTACACTAATCCAATTTGGAGCGGCCAAACCTAGGCAACTTTACATAACGCACCCTAACACTCCAAAATACGGCCATCTATTAGCTAAATCAACACTAGTCCTAAGACGTTAACCCTAGCTGGCTAGCCCTAAGTGGATTGAAATGGCTAATTGCTATCCTAATCCAATTTGGAGCAGCCTAACCTAAGTGGCTTTACACACTATACTAGAAGTTCTAACTGTCCGAACACAACGTCCATCTATTAGCGGCCAAATGAAGATGACTTGTGTACTTCTAAAAACGAAAACGGACTTCGGTTAGGTTAGGTTATAGGTTAAGTTAGGTTTATGTTATATGTTAGGTTAGGTTAGAGCTAGCGATAAATAGTAGAAAAAATGCAAACAGACTTCGAAGATGACTCGTGTACTGCAAAAAACGCAAACAGACTTCGGTTAGGTTAGCCTATAGGTTAAGTTTATGTTATAGGTTATGTTATGTTAAGTTAGGTTAGGTTTAGGTTATAGGTTAGGTTAAGTTAGATTTAGGTTATATGTTAGGTTAGATTATAGGTTAGGTTAGAGCTAGTGACAAAAAGTAGAAAAAACGCAAACGGACTTTGAAGATGACTCGTGTACTTCAAAAAACGCAAACGGACTTCGGTTAGGTTAACCTATAGGTTAGGTTTATGTTAGGTTAGGTTAGGTTAGGTTTAGGTTATAGGTTAGGTGAGATTATAGGTTAGGTTAGAGCTAGCGGCAAATGAATAGTAAAAAAAACGCAAACGGACTTTGAAGATGACTCGTGTACTTCTAAACATGCAAACGGACTTCAGTTAAGTTAGGTTATAGATTAGTTTAAGTTAAGTTAAGTTAGGCTTAGGTTATAGGTTAAGTTACATTATAAGTTAAGTTAGAGCTAGCAGCAATTAGTAGAAAAACGCAAACGAACTTCGGTTAGGTTTTGTTACACGTGAAGTTATAGGTTAGGTTTAATTTGGTTATATTTTAGGTTAGGCGCACACAAACTTCAAAAACACTAATATATAGTCATTGACCCTGTGGTCCTAATCTCCGTGAACCTCTAGACCGAGGTGTGCATGGATCGGACATGAGATTGTTAGAGCTCGAGCTAACAACAAATAGTTGAATGTGAGATTGTTAGAGCTCAAACTAGCAACGAATCAGACCTCAAAAGTGCACACAGACTTCAAGAACCTTAATATATAGTCATTGACCAATAAAGACGAGATTATTACCCTGTGGTCCTAATCTCTGTGCATCTCTAGATTGAGGTGTGCGGGGATCGGGCCTGGCTAGAGAATGTGAGGTTGTTAGAGCTAGCAGCAAATAGTTGAAAAAACGCAATCGAACTTCCAAAGTGCACACAGACTTCAAGTATATTATATAGTCATTGACCAATAAAGACGAGATTATTACCCCGTGGTTCTAATCTCCGTGCACCTCTAGACCGAGGTGTACGGGGATCGGGCCTGGCTAGAGAATGTGAGGTTGTCATGTATTGTCATGTACTTAGTAGTGTGTAGTTATAACAACGTTATAACAACTAGAGTGTTTTAATTATTTGTTGCATCATTGGTAGATAAAGTATGGACGATAGGATGGCGTGTCCTTGTGAGCATTGCAAGCATCAAATCTTTCAAAAACAAAAAATTTACGACCAACACATACGCAATCACGATCTCTTTCCGATTGAGCACCTATAAGACCTGCATTATCGATCTCATGGTCTAGAGACTGAAGATCAAACTCCGCAAGTAGATATTGCTCCAACTTCATCCCAGAGAAGAAGAGTTTCAAACGAGTATCCATCAACTGAGTCCTCCCAACCAATACCTGATGTGGCATTTCAAGAAGTAGAGATGGAGCAGATGTTGGACACGTTGTTTGACATGGATCCCATCATTGAAAACATAGAAGACGACAACATTGAACGCAATACTGCAGACCAACCTCAGTCATCCCGTTCATATTGATGGCATGATAGCAACGATAAAGAGGGCGAGATGATGCAAAGTCTTGCTCACATGCCGCTTTACAATGGTGCAAAAATCTTAGTTCTCTATACCGCGTTGGCAATGCTTAATTTTCAGTCTGTCTATAGTTGGTGGTCTGACGTCGCAGTCACAGATCTTTTCAGGTAAATACATTGTATCCTAAGCATGATAAAGTGCAAATTACAGTTTAATAATGTGATCAAGGGGCTGATTTGTTCATGTAAAGATAGGTAATGAGCAAATCTTGCAAGAAGGGAATTCGACGTCCCCTACCCGTCCAGCCCGTTAAAAAGCTTCTTACTAATTTGGGCTTGGATCACAAAATACATGCATGTCCTAATGATTGTATACTTTTTCCCAATGAGTATGCAAATTTGGAACACTGTCTACTTGCGGATTAATCATTTCCTTGACCCAATGCACGTCTTCAAGAATGTGGGGGAGATCATATGGAAAACCATCATTGGAAAAAGGGAGAGCAAGGCCCAAAGAGATGACCTGCAGCTTCGTTGATTCATTCATTTGTGTTGCAGCTTCGTTAATTTGTTATTTGTATTGATTAAGCATTTCTTCTGTAAATTAACATATTTTGTGGGTGTTATTTGTGTATGATTAGCCATGGCCGATGACGATGAGCCATCCTCTCCTAGTTTTAGTTTTCTTGTCACTCCAATCGGCATGTCACACGAGTAGATGGGCTCATTTTTGTCTCAGTTCACACCAGAGAAGATGGGCTCATTTTTGTCTCAGTTCACACCAGAGAAGATCGTGATGGCACAGCACCTTTGGACAGTAGGTCCCTCTAAACCTACTATGGCTGATCCTACGCCCGGGACTAGTGTGGTTCCTACTATGAGCGGCCCCACACCTCAGTCTAGTATGCCCCCTACACCTAGGACTCATGTGCCCCCTACACCGACGGATGGTTCATCCTCGAGACGAGGTAGGCGTAGTTCTAGAGGCGGTGGTTGCTGTGGTGGAAGTTCTATCGATGCGTCCACACAACCGAGAGAGCGTCCACCACTCTCTTCAGTAGATAGTTCACCGATTGGCACACCATGTACACCTTGGGGATCACATGAGCATGATCCTAGCAAGGTGTACAAGAGCAGGGATGGGGCTGTTGTGGCGGATAGGGTCAAAAAGGCCACGCGACAGAGGATTCAACAACTCTGTATGATTCAGTTTGGTAACTCTGTGATGGAGGTTTGGGATAACCTTGATCTTGAAAGAAAGAATTACATCGTCGAGGCCATTCATAGAGAGTACAGGCCGGTAGAGGGGTATGATCCAGTCTCAAACCCTGGATTTTGAGCGTGGCAAAGTCCACAATGTCACACCGTTAGTCAGAGGCGAGAGACAGGTACAATGACGACAGTCCCAAGCCGGCATGGTTGGACTCAGAGGAGTGGGTGGGGATTGCACGAGAGACACAAGACAATCCTGAGAGATTTCAGCAGCAGAGAGATGCAGCCAAAGCACGTTTGGAGTTTGCTGGAGCGTCACATCTTGGGAGTGGAGGCTATGATATGCTTCGACATGAGTTTGTAAGTATTATATGTATGCTTTAAATTATTGAAAATATATATTTTATTTGAAGATTTATCTAATGAATAAACCATAATTTTGCAGGAAGTTGCTGTGAAGCGCCCTTCGACACGCCGAGAGGAGAAGTATGGGTACAAGCATGGACTTGTGGCCCTTTTGACCCAGCTCTGCAGGAGGAGGGAGAGGATTGGGAGGCATTACCATGAGGGTCTTCTCACTCAGTGATTGTTTGCATATGTACAGTTTTGTAGTGCTTATGTTTATGGTATGGCACATATGTTATGGTTAAGGTTTGGTAATCAAGTTAAGGTTATGGTTTTGCTATGATGGTATGGAAATCATGTGATGGTTATGGTTATGGTTATGATTATGATTATGGTTATGGTTATAGTTGTGCAATGATGGTATGGCTGTTATAGTTATGGTATGACAAACAAGTTATGGTAATGGTTATGGTATGGCAAACAGGTTATGTTTATGGTTTTGCAGTTTTTGGTTCATGTTTTAATTATGGTTATAATATCTTTATGCCGTTATGCCATGATCAAGCTTTTGATTTTGTGGTTATGTTATTCTTACAATTTTGCTAATTGCCATACACTTGCTCTTTAGGGTCAGCTTGTAAGTGGAATGCGGTTGCTTGTACACTCTTCCTTTGGGCAGAGAGGGCTGTTTTCTTTTTCTGCAGTACATGCAACATCAGTTCCCAGCTTTCTCTGCCCAGAATTTTTTTCAAGTTTGGTCGTCAGTACAGAGTACGATATAGGCATCGGTACAGACTTCGGAAGACGCATCGGAATATGCTATAGTATTACCGGCGGTTATTTCATTGCATATTCCGACACTCATTTCATAGTTTATTCCGACACAAAGGATACCGGTACTTATATCGACGTTACGATACCGGCATTTTTTTCGAGGACTATTTCATCACTTTTTAGTTTTAAAACCAACTTTATTTCTTCGATATCTGTGTCAATTTTTGCGTGCTGTGTTTTAGTGAAGTGAAAAGGTATCTGGCATGTGCAAACCTCAGAATGGATAGGGTGTTGGATAAGAGGGTTTTCATCTGAAGCATTGATAAAGGCATTGCTATCATTTGTTGCAAGGTGCTACCCCCACTACCGCCACACAATGTAGATTTCAAAGCTGCACATTTAGTGCACTATTACCTCCACGTGCTTTCATGATAGTGGTCCTACTACTTTTGGTAGCTCAAAAAAATCCCATGGACTCTTCCAAGCCAAAAGCTATTAGATAATTTCCATTTGGCAATCAATGTTTGATTGATTAAATAAAGCTCATGATCAACTAAGATTATTGTAAGGGGCCCATGCACCTAGCAGGTCACGATTTTCAAAGTAGAGGATGTCGTGCGCACGAGTCTGAGGCCCAACAACCATGCAATGGTGTAGATCGCCCTTCTGTTAAAGGACTCTTTTTAGTGATGCTAATCATGGGCTCTGTCTTTTGCCCGCTAGTTGTGTTTTCTGGAGCAGGTTTGTAGGCTTTGGGTAGAGGTCCATGTGCTCTCTCCAAGCATCAATGGCTTCATTAATACAGAGCAGTGCTAGCAAAAATATCCACTACAAAAACAAACGTGGATAGAGCAAAGATATCTACTACACAATGATTTCATGATCATAGAGCAACGCAGAGAAAGAAGCAATATTGGCTACACAAGCAAACATGGAGCGGAAGAGAATAAGTCTTTCTTTTGTAAGGTCACTTAATGATTGCTCTCTGGGATCCAGCCATGACAATGGTGCTTGTGTGTGTGTGTGTGTGTGTGTGTGTGTGTGTGTGAGAGAGAGAGAGAGAGAGAGAGAGAGAGAGAGAGAGAGAGAGAGAGAGAGAGAGAGAGAGAGAGAGAGAGAGAGAGAGAGGTTCCGCTGTCAGGATCAATGCAAAGCATTGTAGGTGGCCATTTCCTCTCTCAATTAGAGATCAAATCAGTATGGCATGGCATTTGTCTCAGATTTGAGGAATAGAGCCTTCGAAGCTTCCAACCAAGAGCAGTGCGTGCACACTACAGGGAAAAGACTGGGTGGATCTTGGTGAGCCGGTGACTTTGTGCCAACACTCCAACGGTCCCCAACTCTCCAAGTCTCGAGGGCGGAATTGGCCAAAACTTGGCGATCGCTATCTCTAAGTCAATACGGACTGCTCCATTTTCACCTCTTGCTTCAACCTTCAAAGTTCACACACAACCTATAGGACATGAGGGGCTCTATTTTGGGGCGGAATTTCTCCTTTTCCCCTTGCCCTCAACCGGCATTTGTGAAATTGAAAACGACACGATCTGAAATTGACACACATTTTTCCCAAACATTGCACATAGGACATGAGCTAGGGTGCCTCTATTTCCCACTCACTTTCACAACCATATGCGATTTCTTTTCTTCAATGGGGGTGATCAAGCACTTGAGCTTGGATTTCATCTGTGCTCAGGGTTCACTTGCTTGAAGCAGTAGCTAGGGGGCACAGGGAGAAAGTGCACACACATGCACTTGTGTGTGTGTAGATGGAACTCACACAACGTGCATGCACGCTCTTGTAGGTTATAAACACCTTCCAAAGTTCTTAGTTCCCATGGAGGCATTGCGACTACCTCTGTTAAGTAAAAATGATTGTTGTTACCTTGGTTGCAGACCCAAAACCTTGGGTAGCCAATTTCATAGGCATTATTTTACTCTATGAGGGTTGTAGACTAACTCTTCCCATTGCTCACACTTTCACAACTTCACCAGATGGGTCGTTGGAGTGTCGACCAATCAGCAAGTTTAAGGGATAGAGAAGTCCCTGATAGTTGGCTTAATAATCTTATGAGACCTCAAAAATTTATGTGACGAGTCTTGAGTTCAAGACCTATTACTCAAAGTCTACCAAATGATGAATCATATACCCCACACGAGAGAGAGAGAGAGAGAGAGAGAGAGAGAGAGAGAGAGAGAGAGAGAGAGAGAGAGAGAGAGAGAGAGAGAGAGAGAGAGAGAGAGAGAGAGAGAGAGGTTCATAGTATATATGTCAAGATATCTTTGAATAAGTTTTGGTGTTTGTCGCGATGGGTGCAATGTAATGAACATTGGTCATCTCCAATTGCACTTGTCAGAGACTTGGGACTAAGGTGCAATCGAAATTATAGATTAACTAGAGTAATAAATAAATTATGTAACATTGAGCGTATTCGAGAATGACAATTGCAGAGCATGCATTAACTTAGATTCAATCACTCATCACACACATGTATTGAAATTGTAAGAAAGAGAGAGAGAAGAATTTGACACCAATTGAGGGCCGGACTTTTTGGAGCCAGCTCCCCATCCAAAAGGACTTTGTATTAATAAATTCTTCTTGTTCAAAAGAGCTTCTGATCAATACAATTGACTAATTGCACTTTTAGCCGCACAAATTGAAGAGATGAAAGCTCTAAAATTTGGCAGAGATTGCGATTACAATTTTCACCTAAACACCTTGGTGAACTCAATCCCAAGGCCCTAAACACCTCGCGGGTGATAGGATCTGTGGGGATTAAGCAAGAATCAGGTTATGTAATAGTTAAATAGTATAAACTTGATATAAACTTGAGCAACCATAGCTATAGAGACTTGTGTGTGTGTGTGTGTGTGTGAGAGAGAGAGAGAGAGAGAGAGAGAGAGAGAGAGAGAGAGAGAGAGAGAGAGGAGATGATGAGCCTTAAGGAGAGCATGGAGAGTTTATTTTAGCTGAGGATTGCATGGAGCTTCATGAGATAGGAAGACATAAGTTTCCCTGCTCTCTCCAGTGCAGCCCTGGAGAAAAACGCAGAAAACTCCCTCTTGCGGTCCTCAACGGAAAAAACTATGAACTACAAAGTTTTTCACCTCACCGTTTCTTAATACCTTGTCTTCATGTCATAGGATGGACTTAGATTGAAGTACTTCTTCTTGATCTTTGATTTTTGGAGGGTCTGCAACTATTGCTTCTTTTGGTGGTGCTACTTTGCAAGGCTTAAGTAGGCTCACATGGAAAACATTATGCATGAGCCAATGGTTGGGCAACTTTAATTAACCAGCCTGCTCAGTGATTGGCTTAAGAATTTAAAAAGGACCATAGTATCTTTTTGCTAGTTTAGCATTGTTGGGGTATAAAGCTCAATGTGGTTGCCCAGGTAAGTGGGCGGGCCGCCAGGTATGTACACATGTTCTTTTGTAAAAACCTAATAAGAACTCACTATGCTCTACACATTACAGTAGAGCGAGTTCACCATATCGTCGTGCTCTTCTTCTCGCACTCTCTCTCGCGTCGCACTTCCGCTCGTACTCCTTCAACTGGTATCAGAGCTCAGATCGAGGCTCGGGGCAGCACTGCAGGAGGCTAGAGTCACCAGCTCAGATTGGAGTGAAATTCGACAGGCGAAGACACGGCCCCAAATCCTGTGGGACAGCCCAAAGGGATGGGTGTGCTCAACATTTCATTCTGAGGTCATCTCGGTCACCGTTCGGCTTCGACAAAGTTCTGCGCAGGTCATTTTCGACTACGTGGTCTCGACGGGTGCAGATCCGACTCTGCAAATTTGGGGTTTTCGGCCTACGACTGCAGGTGCTGAGGATATCGACACTCCCAGAGTGTTGATTTGTGGCTGTATACACATCGAAGGACGGCTCACAGTTCTTGGAGGCGTGTCACATACGACACGGGCGCATCTACACACAGACTGTAGGCGACATCCACTAGTTCATCAGGTAGCTTGTGTTTGCTGCTTGATATTCCAGATTTCATCCTGACATTGCAGGTACTTCCACATGGGATGTATTGTCAGAGATGATGTATGTTTGTTGAGGGTTTGCTGGCTGTGAGTCACGCAGCAAACAACCGCCGCAGCGGTTACAACATATAGTGGGAAATTTGTGGATGCATGACTTTGTGGGAAGTCTATGTACTGCCAGATTTACTGCAGCCTTTGTTGAGGGTCGAGTGAGGTTTTATTGAGCTGGGGGATTCTCGAATGTTGAGATCCTTTCGGTGATACAGGTCTTGGAGCGATCCCTCGAGCACCCTTAGATAGGCAGCTAGGATGTATTGACTGTGAGTTAGACAGTTGGGATTGCATCTTTGCTTTACTGCCGTTGAGGCATTGTCGCAGTCTATGCTTATAGGACAGTGACAGGACAGTGAGAGACAGTACAGGTGCAGGACAGGTTTACCCGCAGCTTACAGTGTCAGAGAGACAGTGTTTTTTGAGCTGTTTTTTGGTCTGTTTTTAGTACACCAGAGCCATTTTACAAAGGAGACTCTGCCAAAATTTCTGCAGAATCTGAAGCTTTCTTGGTTCATTTGACAGGTTGATATTGGTTCAGAGGTCAGTTTATAGGGGAAACTCTGCCGAATTTTTCCCAGGAAAGTAAACTAATGTGAAGCGTAGCTATGGCTGGATCACAGGACACTGCTCTTTACAATATCAAGAAGCTGGATGGAACCAATTTCCCATTGTGGAAGAAGCAGATTTGGCACGTGTTGGTACAAAAGAAGCAGATAAAACCTATAAAGCTCAAGGGGATAAAACCAGAAGATATGGACGAAGATGAATGGAGCGAAATGGATGAATTGGCACTTTCTACCATTATGCTGACTTTGGCAGAAAGCGTTTACTTCAATGTAGCAGACGAGATGTCGGCTTATCAAGCATGGTTAAAGCTGAGTGATCTTTATGAGAAGCAGAGTGCAGCTTCACACGTATACTGGCTTAAGAAGCTTGTTGACTTGAAGATGAAAGAAGGGACACCTATGTCCAATCATCTGAATGAATTCAACACAATCTACAGTCAGTTGTCAGCTCAAGGTGTAAAGTTTGATGAACCTGTTAGAGCTATGTTCCTGTTGATCACATTGCCGGAAAGTTGGGACGCTTTTCGCACAGCTTTGAGTAATTCTGCACCTCCAGATGGTTTGAACATAGCAGGTGTAGAAGGAAGTCTGCTTACTGAAGAAACCAATAGAAAGACAATGGACAAAGGAAAAGGAACAGCCTTAGTTGTCAGGGGAAGGACCAAAGAAAAGTACAAAGGTGGAAAGAGGAATCAGACTCGTAGCAAGTCACGCAGTGCTAAAGGCAAGAGTGACATAGAATGCTACCATTGTGGCAAGAAGGGTCACATGAAAAGAGACTGCAGAGAATGGAAAGCAGAAAAAGGCAAAGAGAAAGGTGAAGACCATGGTGAGAAGAACAAGTCCTCAGTGAAGATTCAAGAAATAAATGTGACAAACACTGTTGCAGAGGATGACAGTCTAGTGTCAGGAGACATCTACTTCTTGAAGAATACAATGGACTCAGCTCTTCTTACAGCATCTGATGGAAATGCACTGAGTGACTGGATTATAGACTCAGGGGCATCACTTCATGTGTCTCCAAACAAGGAGTGGTTTACCTCTTATGTGACCACTAAAGATCATGTTCGGCTAGGCAATGGGCAGACATGTGAGATCTTAGGTGTTGGAGATGTTCAATTGAAGTTTCAGAATGGCTCTTCTTTCACGCTGAAGAATGTGAGACATGTTCCCACAATTACAAAGAGCTTGATCAACATAGGTTTACTTGATGATGCTGGCTACGTCACCACTTTTGGACAGAACATGTGGAAGATATCCAAGGGTTTTATGACAGTAGCACATGGAGTAAAGTCTGGAGGACTTTACATGATTTATGTATCAAATGTCTCTAAAAATGTAATCAATGTAACCGAGCAGCTGAACGTTTCTTTGTGGCATAGCCGGTTAGGACATATGTCCAAGAAGGGAATGGAAATCTTGTCTCGTTCTGGTTATTTGCCTGGCTTTTCATTTAATGATTTTGAATTCTGTGAACATTGTCTGTATGGTAAGCAAACACAGCAGCCACATAAGCATAGAAGCAGTAGAAGAGATACACAGTTGGCACTTGTTCATAGTGATTTGTGTGGACCTCTGCCTAACCTATCTCTAGGGGGAGCTTCTTACTTTATGACATTTATAGATGATTACTCGAGGAAAGTATGGGTTTACTTTCTCAAGCACAAGGATGAAGCGTTTAGTGTTTTCAAAACGTTTGTGACACTTGTGGAGAATCAGAGTGGCAAGAAGCTTAAATGCTTACGCACTGACAATGGTGGAGAGTATGTTTCAAAGGCCTTTCAGGACTTTTGTGAGTCAAAAGGTATAAAACGTGAACTTACTGCTCCTTACAATCCTCCTCAAAATGGTGTTGCTGAGAGGATGAATAGGACCATACAAGAGAAGGTCAGAAGTATGTTGTCTAATGCACAACTGCCAAATGGGTTTTGGGCTGAAGCTGTATCAACAGCTGTTCATCTTGTAAATAGATCTCCTAGCAAGGTTTTGCAGAAGGATTCAGTGCCAGAGATGGTATGGTCAGGCAAAATGCCCTCATACAAGCATCTCAGAGTCTTTGGCTGTGAGGCATATACTCACGTTCCAAAGGAATTTAGGAACAAACTTGAGCCAAAGAGTAGAAAGTGCATCTTTCTAGGCTATGGTAATTCTGGTGAGATGGGGTACAGACTTTGGGATCCCAAATCCAGAAAGGTTGTCCGCAGCAATGATGTTCACTTTAATGAATCCAAATATCATTCTAAACCAAAGAGGGTTGAGGAGATTAGAAGAGTTGTCTTCCAAGAAGATGGACCTGCACGTGCAAGACAAAATATCAGGGCTCAACAGGAGCAAGGACAGGATAGAGTGGAACCACAGGTTGTGGCTGAGCCTGAGCCACCTATTGTGCGTAGATCTGGACGTGTCACGCGACCTCCTGATAGGTTTGTTCCATCTATGAACTATGTCATGTTGATTGATTGCAATGAGCCTTCATGTTACAAGGAAGCAGTGCAAATGAAGGACTCCGGGAATTGGCAATTGGCCATGCAGTCAGAGATGATAGCTGTGCATAAAAACCAGACATGGAAGCTAGTTAAATTACCACGGGGCAAAAAGGCTCTACCTTGTAAATGGGTTTACAGGTATAAGATCACCGCTCATGATAGTCAGCCAAAGTACAAAGCAAGGCTTGTTGCCAAGGGCTTTAAGCAAGAACAAGGAATTGACTTTGATGAAGTCTTCTCTCTGGTGGTCAAGATGACTACATTGAGATGCTTTCTTGCATTGGTTGCCATATTAGATTTGGTGTTGCACCAAATGGATGTCAAGACAGCGTTCTTGCATGGTGATTTAGATGTGGAAATTTACATGCAGTAGCCAGAAGGGTTTGTTGAGAAAGGCAAGGAAGATTGGGGATGCCAGTTGTTAAAGAGTCTTTATGGCTTAAAACAATCACCGAGGGCATGGTACCATAAATTCCACAAGTTTATGCTTTCTCAAGGCTACAAACGTAGTGAGTTCGATCACTGTCTATATACAAAGAAGGCTAAGGATGGTAGTTGGTTGATCCTTATTTTGTATGTGGATGACATGTTGATTGCTGGCAAGCACTTGGAAGAAATTTCAGCTTTGAAGTCAAAGATGGCAAAATCGTTTGACATGAAAGACATGGGTGAGGCAAGTCATATACTTGGTATGCGCATTGAGAGAGACAGATCAAAGAAGTTGATTTGGTTATCTCAAACAGAGTATATTGACAAGGTTTTGCAACGTTTCAATATGGAGAAGGGAAAGGCATTGAGTGTTCCATTGACACCATATGTGAAACTTAGCAAACAAGATTGTCCTGTGTCTGAGGAAGAACAGGCTGAAATGGATAAGATTCCATATGCGTCTGCAGTGGGTAGTTTGATGTATGCAATGATTGCTACTCGCCCAGACATTGCATTTGCAGTGGGAGTAGTAAGTCGATACATGTCAAACCCAGGCAAGAAACATTGGGAGGCAGTGAAAGGAATATTGAGATACCTGAAAGCTACAAAGAGTATGCGTATATGCTATGGGAGTCAGGAGCTAAGTGTAAAGGGTTTTACAGACTCAGATTATGCAGGTGACTTAGAAAACCGAGGGTCTATGTCAGGGTATGTCTTTACATTGGCTCGTGGAGCAGTATCATGGCGTTCTAGATTACAAGATTGTGTTACTCAGTCTACTACAGAGGCTGAATATGTTGCAGCATCAGAGGCATGCAAAGAATCAATTTGGCTTAATCGACTAGTAACAGATTTGGGAATCAAAGAAGAGATGCTTGTGTTATATTGTGATAGTCAAAGTGCTATACAATTGGCTCGCAATCCAGTTTATCACTCAAAGAAAAAACATGTGGATGTGAAGTATCATTTCATCAGGGAAATGCTCGAGGATAAGAAACTTCAGCTTGTCAAAGTTCACACCACAGAAAATCCTATTGATCTACTTACAAAAGGACTTCCCTCAGAGAGCTTTGCGCATTTTCGCAAGCAGTTAGGTGTAGGGTAGTACATCACTTATCTACATCTCTTGTATATTAGCTTTTATAGTAGCTTCTCTCACACTTAAGGTACCACATTGGACTTTAAGTGGGAGGTTGTTGGGGTATAAAGCTCAATGTGGTCGCCCAGGTAAGTGGGCGGGCCGCCAGGTATGTACACATGTTCTTTTGTAAAAACCTAATAAGAACTCACTATGCTCTACACATTAAAGTAGAGCGAGTCACCATATCCTCGTGCTCTTCTTCTCGCACTCTCTCGCTTCGCACTTCCGCTCATAATCCTTCAAGCATAATACTCTTGGTGGCCTGTAGGATTCTTGCCCGTAGTATGTCTTAGACAAGCCTTGAGAAACTTTAGCAAGACCCAATGATTTTCCTTAAAGGCTAAAGCTCTTCTGTGCTTATTAGCAGCAACCCTTTTTGCCTTTGCTGTGAGATGGATATAACTCTTAAATCTTTGGAAAAGATTCTTGTGAGTCTCGGCTATATTCATCAGCAGTGAAGATCTTCCCATGTACTTTAAGTAGTAAGGGACTTTTGGATCTTCCCTCTTTAACCTCAAAGGGTGCTTTCCCCATAGAAGTATGGACAACGTCATTGTATGCATACTCTATAAGAGGTAGGTACTTCTCTCATTGAGAACATTGATCTACTTCCATGACATAGGCTATTAGTAAATCAAGAATTGTTAGATTAGTTATTTCACTTTGGTCATCCGTTTGTGGGTGATAGGCCGAAGAGAAGTTTAATCTTGTACCTAGATTTTCAAATAGATTTTTTCAAAAATTACTGGTCATTCTAGGATCTCTATCTAACACGATGGATGTTGGCAATCCATGGTGTTTGAAAATCTATGATATGAAGAGGGTTGCCATTTGGTGTGACTTAATAGTCTTTTTGACATGCATAGAGTGTGTTTTCTTGCTAAGCCTATCGTTTGAAACAATCCAAGTTGTTTCCCTCGGTCAACAATCCAAGTTGTTTCCCTCGGTCAAATTTCAACTTTTGGCATACCACGCATTTTGAAACATACCCTTGTATGCTTACTTTTCATGGTAGACCAACATAAATACATTTCTACTCTTTGAAGAGTAGATTATGGAATCCCTCTTTGCCCTGCATAAGGAGAAGCATGGGATTCATACATGACTTTCTTATTGTATGGGTGAGTAACATATAACCTATTGCCGTTTAGAAGATAACCATCCTCCAAAGTGAATGGCTCTTCTTTCTTTCCTACTGCAAAGACTGTAATTACATACTTAAAGTCTTGGTCAATAGCATACTCATCTATCATAAAAGATAGATCATTGTGAGTTGATATTGACACCACATTTACCACTGGTTGTCGTGAAAGTGCATAGGCCACTTGATTGTGCTTGCCAGCAATGTAATTACATACTTAAAGTCTTGGTCAATAGCATACTCATCTATCATAAAAGATAGATCATTGTGAGTTGATATTGACACCACATTTACCACTGGTTGTCGTGAAAGTGCATAGGCCACTTGATTGTGCTTGCCAGCAATGTGAGCAATATGAAATTAAAATTGCGAAAGAACCCACCTTATTTTTTTGTCGGAGAGCTTGGTTTGGGGTCATGAAGTTCTTGAGGCTTTGTGATCCATTCGTAGGCTTGAGGCCTTGTTGTAGGATGAATGGAGTCCCCAAGAGATAGTGTTTCCACGTGTCTAGGACATATAGAACAACTAGTAGCTCTTTTTTGTATTTGCCCAATACTCGTTTATCGAAGTTCAGCCTTTGACTCTCATATGCTATGGCATGCCCTTCTTGAAGCAAAATAGCTCCAAGGCAATCACCACAAGCATTACATTGGACCTCAAATGGATTTTAGAGATCTAATAGCGTGAGCACAAGTTGAATAAGCTTCTCCTTAAGGTTCTCAAGAGCTTCTTGCACTTTTGCAGTCCATGAATACTTAACGTTCTTTTTTGTTAAGTCATGTAATGGGCTTGCTGTTAGCAAGAATTTTTCTATGAAGCATCTACAATATGCACACATACCTATAAAGCTTCGTATCCTGTATATTCCTTGGATTAGGCCATCCTTTTATTACCTCTAACTTTGTTGGATCCATATGGGTGCCATCTTTAGAGATAATGTGACCTAAATATTGAATCTCTTGTGGAAAAATTTCACTTTTCTTTTAATTAATGAAAAGCTTATTCTCTCTCACAACTTGAAAGATTACCCGGAGGTCTCGCTTGTACTCCTCAAGAGAATTTGAGTGGTCAGAAGATTTTTGTCCATCATGAGTTTGAATGTAGCTAGAGCATTTGTCAGGCCAAAACTTGTACCTTATCAAATAGATCTTCTACTCGCGGCACGGGAAATCTTTTTTTTTTTTAGTGATCCTATTCAATGTGCTATAGTCAACACACATGCGATATGTGCCATCTTTCTTTTGCACTAAAAGTATTGGTGAATAGAATGGAGAGGAGCTAGGCCTCACTATCCCTTTTTCCACCAATTCTTGCACTTGCCTCATAATATCCTCTTGTTGAGCTTGGGAAACTCGATAAGGAGGCTTGTAAGGCGGTGACCTTCCTGGTAGGAGCTCTATTTCATGGTCATCGTCCCTCGTTTTGGAGATATTACACTAGGGATGTCATCAATGAAAAACATCTTGGAATCCATTTAGGAAATTAGACAACTCTAATTCCAAGTTGATTCCCGTTATTGCTACTTGTGAAACATTGGAATCATTTGCAGATTCTCCAACAAAAATCATATTCGCAAAAGTAGAGCTTTTCATGGACTTATCAAAAGCAAGAATATTTTCCCGACTCATTAGCATCTATATACAGGGCTTTTTCCCTGTAATTGAAATAAATCCTCCTTTTGAGGAACTTCATAGTGGCAGCCATGCGAGTGAACCATGGTGCCCCTAGGATAACATCCTCATGTTGGAGAGAAGAGATAAAAAGTCTTCTTTGTCGATGTAGCTTTGGACATGAAGCCTCAACTTCCCAATCAAGGGAGTAATGGAGGCTTGCTGTCCCTTGAAAGCTCCATTGGCAATTACAGTATTTCTCATCTCAAAAGCTTGAATGCCCAACTTAGTGTCCAAATCCGTTGATATGAAGTTGTGAGTGGAGCTAGGGTCAAACAGGATGAAGGCATCATGCTCCCTTACCTCTCCCTAAGCATAGGAGAGAGGTGATCCTTTGCAATGAGCATCCTCTTTTGGAGCTTTGATCGTGGAAGCTCTAGGAGTCTCATTGCGGGCTTTTATTTTAAAGCAAGAATGATAGACATGTCCTTTCTCCCCACACTTAAAGCATTTGTGGTTATTACAAAAACCTTCTAGCTCTTCAGGAGAGAGTTTATTTTTACCTTTATAAACTCCCTTCTCCTTTGACCGATTGTTGTTGGAATTGCCTTGGAAGAGTTTTGGGCATTGTTCTTCCCCTTTGCTTCATTCAATATTTGTTTTCCATGGGCTTGGCATTCCTTTTAGCCCCTTTGTTAACCCTCGTGGCTCACGGACACCCTATCACCTACGACGGACGCCTTATTATTTATTTAGTAGAATCAGGCACCGGGCTTGTCATTCCAATAGGAAAAGGGTAGAGTGATCGCCGATGAGAGGCGCACTCTAACTGGAACATGCAAGGGTTAGTTGGCTAAGCATAGGCGCCCAAATGTGAATGGGGCGAGCTCATATAAAAGTCACCTAAACCTAAAATTGAGTCATTCTCTCATTTGTGCAATAGAAGAGTGCTCTTGCTCCATCTCCATCTCCATCTTCTTCTTCTTCACCTCCTTATGTGTGTGTGTGTGTGTGTGTGTGTGTATGTGAGAGAGGGAGAGAGAGAGTGTGTGTGGGCGATCGAGCAATACGAAGGCACGACGGCGGTGGCGAAGCGGTTGAGCGTGGCGAAGCGGCGGCTCCTTCTTCTTCGAGGCGAGGAATCCTTCACGTCGACAAGCGTAGGGAGGTGAGTGACACACCCCTGCTCTCTGTGAGCTTGCTAGGCCTGCTAGTTGTGTGCTTGCAGCCTTCGTGGCTCGCACACGGTGCTCGACAAGTACCTAGCTCTGACACATGCGGCAGACGCGCACATTTTTGGCACCGCTGCCGGGGAGTTGCCCTGCACCAAGCTTCGGGAAGCACTCTGTGCTGCCCCGTGGAGTCACTAAGCTTAAGTAGGAAGGAAGAAAGAGAAGCCCGGTGACCGTGTGCGCAGATCTTGTGTAGATTTGCAAGAGTTTTGTATTGTGGGTTAGTGTACAAAAGGTCTGTTTATTTGCACAGTCTATTACAGTTCTGTTGCAGCTCACACAGTTCTATTTGAGCTCACAGCAAGTTTGCACATTTTGATTTTTGCTTACAGTTCGGTTTAGCACAGTCAATTCAGTTCGTTTTCGGTACATCTAGTTCAGTTTGTGTTCTGCACAGTCGGAACGGCTCAGATCTGGTTTGCACGATCCTGTTATCCGCACTTAGTTCAGTCCAGTGCGCAGCAGTTTCACGCCCCACAGATCAGCATGTTTCCGTCAACATTATCTTCAAAAAACAGAAAAATAGAAAAAAACAATTGTTAAAAATTTTTTTTTTGTTTTTTTTGGGCGAGGTCTCTTGTGAGGGGAATATTTATTTCCACAAAAAAAATTAGTTGTAAGTTTGTCCCAAAAGATAGATCGGGATCGTTTGATGAGCTTGAGCTTGGTGTTGGGCTTGGTCTTGGTCTTATGATATAAGGTAAATGCTATCCACTATATATAGGCTAGTGCTCAAGTGAAAGGAGAAAGCATGTGGGGAAAAGCCTTCACCTTTCCCTCCACAAGTCACCCTTCAACTTTCTATTTTAAGCCATGTGCCCAAGTAGAAACTAGGAGAAATTGACTGTTTTAGGGACTTTGGGAGCTTCCGATAGTCAAACAGTGTTCTGTAAAGTGCGCCTAGATCTCCTAAGCGATACGCTCGTTTCGAGCTATCGCACGTCCCAATCCGTTTTTTGAACCTCAAAAAACAAGAAAAAATCAAGTAGAAAACAAGGTGCAAAACACCCACAAAACAAAGCAAGTAACCTTTGAGGGTACTTGCCGACACTTGTAGGGCACCCAAAGCACATGTATCTACGCTTTGGTCGTGTGCTAGAGTCTGAACAACTAGCTAGTGCTTCGATTTACGGGGGTACCCACTATCCTTCCACGCTAGGGTCTATGCCCTCGGCGGGGACCCAAGGTAGTGCAACCCAAGACCCAAATATAGCGGCTAGAGACTCTTCCTCTGACTACGATATTATGGAAGAGCATCTTACACAAAGCCCCGAGGGAACAAATGAAACCATACCTAGCTGGGCCCAACAACCTGGAACTAGTGTTTTTAGCTGTTTGATGGAAACTTTTAGTAGAGCTGCGCGCTCTGAACCTACGGCTAGTGAAGTAAACGAAGGGGGTGGAGAAGTAAAATCACCATTCACATCTCCTGTAGACCCCACACTCCCTCAGAGTGTCCACGTGGACATTCTACCTACCTCATTTAATGAGGGCCCTACCGAGCTACCACCTTCCAAAGTCGCCTCTAAGGTAGCGGTGACTAAAAGTCAAAACCTGGGAAGCAACATTGCATCCACCTCACGGAAACCCTTTAGTACACCAAGTTTTGACGGGGTATTTCTCAATGAAAATTGGAAATATGACCTACACACGGAGACTTTGACCGACCTATACATGGGCTACACATACCATGTGGGTTGGTTAGAAGTTGTACAATCCACATCTAGTGCCACTAGTCTAGAGGAACAACAACACATGATCTGCAATGTCATCCATAGAATTATCCAGTCCGAGAGGCAAAATCGAGGAATGAACATACCTTCGACGGGTCCTATGCGATTTTTAGACACGAGCAAAGGAAAAAAACCCACTCTGTCACAAATGGAGACTCCCCCGGTGAGTCCCATCGATCCCCCATATGTTGTTTCTCCAGGGGTCTCAATGCAATCTGAGCCCACAAGTGATAGCTTTACTTTTCCAAGTCTAGCTCATCTTTCCCTTGATGACACCACGGCTACCATGCCTACCCCAATGATGGGCATGCCGAGAAACACGTCATGGACCTCATTTGTTAGTAAAGCACCACTACATGGTAGCTCAATGCTTGCAACAATACCTACAAGTGTGTACGAATCGTATGCACCTATGGGTCATCACACTCATGTAGTCCCTACCCCTCCCATTGTTTCAACTACCTATGCTCCACAACCACAATACACAAGTTCTCATTTCCATGGGACTATATCGGCTAGCATTAGCATGTCACATCCGACGTCTGCTATGCCTAGGGCCACTCATATGAACTATGGACCACCACATGGCACAACATCGTACCCAACATGGAACCCAAGGGCTTCCTATGTGCCAAGCCCAATGCCAATACCTACTCCACATGTAGTCTCTGGAGCGCCTTCACCCACAGTACCTGCTCACTTAGGTGACTTGGCAACATTTGCTCAAGCTATTGGTCGATCTATTGCTGAGAATATGTGTAACACGCCTGATAGAGAGCCTAGAAGTAAGGCAGTACAAATAGCCAAGCTCACACAAAAATTTAGTGGAGACGGGGATGTGAGAAAGCATATTGAAGTGTTTGAACAAATATGCGATTCTCTAGGAGAACACAATGACCTACATAAGAGCAATGCTTTAAGCCTAACCTTAAGTGGAAAGGCTGGGGATTGGTATAGAACCCTAAGGGTGGAAGAAAAAACGATTTACCCTACTCTTAGGAGACTGTTCTTAAAAGAATACATACGAGAGGGAGTGCTTTGGGGTGTAGCCTCTCAGCTCCAGAAAGCCCAAAGAGAGGAAGGAGAGTCAGTGAGAGACTTTATAAGTCGCTTGAAGCATTTGAATTCTCGTTGTAATCCAAATGAGCGCTTCAACAATAACCAATTGCTTGATAGATTCATTAGGGGGTTACGACATGAGGATATCTACAATGGCCTAGTCATTAGAGGTATCACCACTTGGGAAGCAGTCACCACCAATGAGATCCAATTGGAGGATAATTTAATGATTCAAGGAGAAAGAGTGTCTGTTGAGACTAAATCTATTAGCTCGCAAGCATCAGGGCATCAGCCAATGACCCTAAAGCCTATTGCTAAGGAGCCAAAGATATCTAAGATGACTTTAGCAGATCTCACCAAGGCTATTCAAGAGAGTCTTAGAGACAATCGTGCTCCACAAAACAATCATATGTATCCAAGAAGGGAGCAACAATGGTGCTCAGTATGCTATGGACCGCATAGTACCAGTGAATGCCCTACTTTTAGAGTAAAATTCAATGGGAATTGCAATGCATGTGGGAGGTATGGTCATCAAGCTAAGGATTGCATAGTATTTAAGCGTGCGATGGCCAATAGACCAACCTTAGCATGGACAGACACACCTCGAGTGCCAGCCTTGATGCCGGCCCCACCTCTTGAACAAACAACACAGCACATGGTCCCTAGGGCCCAAAATGTTGTTCAAACAACACCCTTACCACCTCCAGTGCTAGGACTGCAACCACCACATCCGAGAATCACTTCTGTGAATCAAGTGGGTTGTGAGGTATCTATTTCTTGTTTGGAAGGCTATAAGGAAGATATAGATCCTAATATCGCCTATGGGATGGATGTGCTTGAAGAAAGTCCACAATAATACTTGGAGGACTATTGGGGACAAGTCAAACCTGTATATCAAGTAGCTGCTCTTGCGGCAAGAGGCCAAAATATCAATTACACCGCTAAGAGACCACCTCTTCAATGCTATGAGTGTGGAGGTCCACATCGTGTAGCCGAGTGTCCTATTAGGCTACAAAAGAACGCCACACTAATGCAAACCAATCAAGCTAGCACGTCTACAATGCCGATACTCATGTGTAATCGATGTGGCATAGATCATTTGATTGCCCAATGTCCAAATAATCCAAATGCACCGAAGATCACACCATTAAACTTGATTGAAGTTACCGAGGAGCCATCACCAAGTACACCCGTGGTACCAGTAAATGTACTCACACGATCGATGCTCCAAAAACAAAATTATATTCTTGAGGAAAGAGACACGGCATCAATTGCCCAATCTCAGAAAAAGAAGAAAACACGAAGAAAGAGATCGCAAAAAGCAGCGAAATCAGACCCCAGTTCAAAGACCAACATAGGGACTGGTGATGACCCCGTATATATGAACGACGCTGAAGAAGCTTCTGATTCAGGTGAAACCATGGAGACCAAAACGACCACTAACATAGAAACCAACAAGGAAGATTTTCATGAGCCACAATGGCCAGGATCCAAAAAGAAGATAGGAACTTACCCAAATCCTACAGAGGAGATTGAATGAGTCAAGCATTTAAGGAGTTTGGTAGAAGATACCCAAAGGGATCTAGAACCAGCACCTAGGAAGATCCAGATTAGAGACACCGTGTTCCCTACGCAACAACAACCTCACCAAGTCCATAGCCCCTTGGACATACCTAGTGTCATCCAAGAAGAAAGTGGCTTAAAGTCATGGGACAGTGGGCATACTCACTTCTTGATGGAAAGAATGTTTACAGAGGGACTACCTGATCCTATCGAAGAAATGGAGATCCCATCTTCCCCATGTCAAGGGACTCAAGGCCAAAAGGTGCCGTTAAACATTGCCAAATTGATGGATTTCATGTCTTCAGAAGTTAGAACCACCATCATGTCCAAACTATATAAAGACCCCGAGCTAGTCTCAGCCCTTCGAGCCTTCCTCAATGGAGAACTGAAGTTTGGGCTACCACAATTTGCACAAATGGATGGAGCTGGGGAGATGCCAATAGAGGAGGAATACATAGATCCACAACCGAACCTAGATGAGAACCTTGTTATAGAAATACCTGTTAACAAGTTGGGACAATACTTTGAGGGTGATGAATCTAATGCGACTATACCAATCACTACTAAGGGATTAAATGTGAAGGGAATCCTTGATGGTGGCGCTGGGGTTAACATTATGACTAAAAATTGTTGGGAAACTATGGGAAGACCTCACCTTGCGACCACAACCATAGTAGTGAAGATGGCCAATGTGTCTATTGTTAAACCTATTGGGATGCTAGAAGATCTCAAGATCAAGGTCTTTGGACATGAAATAAGGATTACCTTTATTGTTATGGATTTCTCCAAACACACTATGGCATCGGAGATGATCTTAGGACGTCCTTTCATGAGGGAAGCAAAAATGGTGCATGACTGGTCTAAAAACCATGTCTACTTGCAGTTCCAAGATTCTGTCATTCGAGTGGATCTTGTGACGGGTCGAGCACATCCTCTAGGAAACAGGTTTATAATCGATCATAGATCTGACACCACAATTCACTCGGCCCCATTGGAGTATTGTTACACGTGTAAAGCGGACACTGATGTTGGGGAAGATTCTTCTTATATGGATGTACTACCTGGGATGACCGAGTCAGACAATGTGGATTGGGTCCACCTAGCAGCAACCATAGACACTTGGGGAAATAGGGGGACGACCTGGGTAACACCTGAGGGGGATGAAATACCACCACTTATACCCTTAAACATGCTAGAAGCAATGCATATAGCTTCTAATGATCTACAAGATGAAAGTTTGACTGGCATTGAAACCAGTAGCGCCTCACAAGACTATAGCCCACACGATTTGGGTTCAGAATCATCAGTTGAAATTGACTCTGAGGACAAAGAATCTGAGTTAAATCTTAGTGCAAATGTGGGGACAAACCATTCAGAACCCAGTGGTAACCTAGATGATAATCTATCCAAGGGAGCAGAAGACACAAGTAGTGATTCATCTAGTGAGTCTTCACTAGAAATCGACCGTAATCGAGAATTAAACAAGAAGAGTAAGAGATATAAGAGGCGACGATATCGAGCAAATGTGCGTGCTAGAATAAATGAAAAGAAATTTACCGCCGAATGGCTTAATTATATAGGGGCATGTGATGCTCATCGAAAGTTGGTAGATAAATGGGGTGAATACCTTCAAAGCATTATGTGGTGTAGTCCACAACCCATTGACATCGCACAACTAGAGGCTACAGATAAGCCAAAGTTGAGCCGTACCGTAAGGAGACGACAAAATCGAGAGTTAGCTCAACAACAAAAGGAATCAGAAGTTAAAACACAGTCCATAGAACAACAGGACCCCACAGACTTACCCCACAGTCCTTCCCCTTAGGCTCATTGGAACCCTTATTTTACGGGGGCTTATTATTTCTTTTTGCCCCCGTTTGGAAATTGATTCGAGAGGCGACCATAGTGTGGTGTATTACCGCCGATATGGTACGTGGTCTTTGGGAGTTGACATACTCCTCCATTTCTTCGGTTAAGCCCGCACAAAATTGTTGCTTTTGCTCTCCAAAATCCAACTTTTTGAAGACAGTGGCTTTGAGTTGTAGGTCCCAAAACTTGTCTACATATTTGTGGATAGATTCATTGGGAGAGAGCTTTAAGCTTCGCCATTCGGTGAGTACTTTGTCTTTGGCATCGGTGGCCAAAAACTGCTTCATAATGGAAGCTCTTAAAGCTTTCCATGTTCGTGGAGCTTCACCGTTGGCTCGTAGGCTAGACCACCATTGTCTAGCGGACTTTTGAAAGTGCATAGCTACATGGCGTAGCTTAGAGGACTCCGTGAAGCCCTCATCTCCAAACGCCGCATCGAATTGTTGGATAAAGGCCAAGACTTTGTCCGTAGCACCAAAGGTACCATCATAGGTAAGGAAAGAGATGCTCTTCCCTCCCTCTTTGAATTTCTTCAACTTGGACGACCTCTTTCATGCGGCAAAGGATTTCCAATGACCTTTTCTTTTTGATGGTTCAAAGGTTGCACCATCACTTTCTTCAGAAGGTGAAAAATTTGAAGAAGGTGGAGAAGAGGGTGACCTCTTTCTCGCCTTTTTCTTGTCTTGATCTTTGTCGTCTTCACCATAGCTTTCATAAGAGGAAGAGGATGAAGAAGATGGAGAAGAGGGTGCCCTCTTTCTTGCCTTTTTCTTCTCTTGCTTTTTATCATCCCTCTTTGAATTATGGCGTGGAGAAGAGTGTGATGGTCTTCTCCGCTTTGGTGGTGATGGAGAGCGTTTAGCCCGCCGTCTTCGTGGAGCCATCTCCGCCGAGGTGGCGGGAGACTCGCTTCTTTCTCGTTCCTTTGGTGGAGGCTCTTGAGTTCTCCTTTGGGAAGGAGATACATCATCAAGAAGTAAATTCTTGAGCCCTTCATAAGGATTCTCTTCTTCTTCCCGAATCGGAGAGAGACCTCTTTTGGTAGTCTCACAAGGAGGCTTCCTAGGTGTTCTCTCGTCATGGTGATGAGCTTAGAGAATCCCGTGAGCACGGAGCTGCCGTTACACTTCACTTTGGAGAGATGGATTGCCCATGGCTTGTTGAAGCCTAGAAACAAGATAGTTAACAAGCATTGAAGCATCATTAGTAGCTTGCTCATGAGCAAAATCAAAGTTATCAACATTAATTTCACTCTCTTTACTATTGTCAGCCATTCTAACAACTTTTAGGTGTAAACGTTTTAGGTGTACTTTGGCACTTCAAGCCCTAGTTGCTACTCCTCTTTACCCCTTTAGAAAAAGCACTCAAGCTACTGTACCCGCGGCTCGAATACCATTAATTGCAAGGAATAGAAGAGAGGGTCTTTCGACACCAAAACAGCACCGGCTCCTGTCAAGCTTCTAATAGCTCAATAGTGGTTAAGCCGTAGGCAAGCCCCGTAGGACTCCACTATTAAGACCATAGCTGTCGACGGTGATGCCCCGTTAACTGCACGAAGGCAGGCGCACTGCAAGGCTGAAAAATCCCTATTCTACTTACTCACAGGCAATTAATAATACCAACCATTTGTAGCTAGCTTGAGGACCTCCCTTCTTGAGCAAGAAAAGAGAAACCTTGAGCTCTGATACCAATGTAACATTTAATGGCCTAATAACTTATGTGTAGCGGAAATTAGCATGAACATAGTGGGCATTTCATTAGAGTAGATTCCTAATGAGAATTACAAGAGTGCTTGGGTGGAGAGAGCAACAAAAAGCATAACACCTAGTTAGATAGCATCGACAATACTTTCAAAAGAGAGAGCAATTAAGCTATTGACAACAGTTGAGGACCGGATTTTCATGGAGCCGGTCCCCCCTCCAAAAGGCTTTGTATTATGGTTTCTCCCATCAAGAGAGACATTGTACAATACAATTCTTTGTGTTCCTTCAAGACTAGCTAGTGCAATGAAGATGGAAAGTTCATGCACTAAGCAAAACACTTAACAAACACAACTTGAATTATCCCCGTTCTCAGACCCAAGACCTCACACACCTTCGAAGATGGTGAGAGCTAGCAGGGTATGAGAGTAGATTGAGAGGAAGAAGGAGTATCTTACGAGAAAGATGTACATCTCCTCACATAATCACTCATATGTAGCATAGCTTAGCTTAGTAATTAGCTTGGTAGAGGAGATGAGCATGCATCGAAGCTTGGCTCTTGGTTGGATTTGCATCCACATGCCAAGAGAGTGTTGATGTAGGCTTCTATCTCACAAGCTTGGAGTAGATGATGAGTTCTCCATTAAAGCTTGGGAAGAGATAGTCTTCTCTTTCTTCACACATGAGCTTGTGTGAGTGTGTGTGTGATAATGATTTGCAAAAATCAGCCCCCTCTCTCTCTTGGGCGAGCCCTCTTGCTAAATGCTCTTCCTGAAGCCTCATTGGCCCTCCCCAAGTCAAGCCAATTACAATTAAGCAGCATAAGTGATAGCCTTCTGACATGTGTCCCCCTTTCCCCTTTTGCGAGAGCTTTAGGTTAAATAATTAAACTAAGTGATAGCCTTCTGACATGTGTCCCCCTTTCCCCTTTTGCGAGAGCTTTAGGTAATTAAATAATTAAACTAAACTCTCATTGGACCCCTTTGCCTCCTGGCCAATAGGAATCAGGCAAGCCATGGGGCTCCTGAATGCTCATTGGGCCCCTTGGGAGACTGCCCAATAGTCTTCTAGGAGACTTAATTCTCATTGGTTTCTTTTATTAAATGTTTTTAAATTAATTAAACTAGATTTACTCTAGCTTAATTTTCATTGGTCCACTTCAAGGGTCATCCAATAGAAATTGGGCACACCTTGTGGGCATCTGGCCTAGGGAGCTGACATGTGTCCCTCATTCCCTTTGTGTAAAGGGATCCCTACTGTGGCCGGTCTGCTAGCTTAACCAATATTTTAGCTTTTTCTCCGCTGGCCTTCCCCACATTAAATGATCAGTTTAATATGAGAAATTCATTTAGGAGAATTAGATATTGATTATTATGACACTTTATAACCAAATTTGGAGTGTTCGCATTTCGTGTTATGGCTTTTTGGCTTAACCAATGTCCCGGCTACCTTTCAAAGATTAATAAACACTCCTTTTAGAGAATATTTGAGGGAGTTTTGTGAAGATTTCTTAGATGACCTTTGTGTTTATTCCTCTTGGAAAGAACATCTATCATGCTTACAAAAAGTGTTTGAGAAGTGTAGATTGTATCGCATCTCCTTAAACCCTTTCAAATGCCAATTTTGGGTTAAACATGGAGTCATTTTAGGGCATATAGTGTCCAAAAATGGGATTTCCACAAATGAGAGAAAAATTAAAGCCATTGCTGAATTGCCACCACCTACAAACTATAAAGGAGTTCAAAGGTTCATGGGCCATGTTGGTTATTACCGACGGTTTATTTTAAACTTTGCCGAGATAGCTCGTCCTTTGTACAAGCTTCTTATTGAGTTCCAATGGACTACAGAGTGTGACCATGCTTATGAGTCATTGAAAAAAACCTTGACTAGTGCTCTTATTCTACGAGTGCCCGATTGGAATGTAATTTTTCATGTGCATATTGATGCATCGAACTTTGCTATTGGGTGTGTTCTAGCTCAACCAGGAGAACATAAGCTGGACTATCCCATTAGCTTTGCAAGTTGTTAGCTGAATGATGCTGAAAGAAACTACACCACTACAAAGCGAGAAGGTTTAGGTATGATTTATGCAGTGAAGAAATTTCGCTACTACCTTCTGGCCAACAAGTTTGTGTTCTATGTTGATCATCAAGCCTTGTTGTATCTAGTAAATAAACCTTGTTCCATGGGAAGAATTACACGATGGTTGTTAATTCTCCTTGAGTTTGATTTTACCATTGTGGTGAGACCTGGTAAAAGACATGTCATGGCTGATCATTTGTCTCGCATACCCAATGGTGAAGCCCCTACTGGAGTCGATGATGAATTGCCTGATACTTCTCTATTCCTAGTCAAAACCATACCTGAATGGAGTGAGAAGATTGTGAACTTTCTAGTTAATGGTTTTCCACCCAAAGAGCTTCGTAAGGACATAGCTCGAAAACTGTTAAAAGAATGTGAACCTTACTCTCTCATTGCAGGGACTCTCTACAGGCTAGGGAAGGATGATATTCTTAGACGTTGTGCCCGTGAGGATGAGTATTTATACATACTGCAAGAAGCCCACATGGGTATAGCCAGAGGACATTTCTCAGGGGAACTAACAGCTAGAAAGGTATTGCAATCAGGCTATTGGTGGCCAACCTTATTTAAGGATGCATCACTTTTTGCAAAAGGATGTGATGAATGCCAACGTTACAAGATCACACAACAAAAGGATAGGATGCCCTTACATCCTGTTAAAGTGACTCAACCATTTGAAAAATGGGGTTTAGACTTTGTAGGCCCAATTAGTCCGGCAGCTCGTAGCACTCAATCTCGATATATTATCGTTGCCACTGACTATGTGACAAAGTGGGCGGAAGCCAGGGCGACACGTAAGGCCGATGCAAGGTCAACTGCCAAGTTTCTCTTTGAGAACATTGTTACAAGATTTGGTTGTCCCTTTGAGATTGTGAGTGACAATGGTACTCATTTTATAAATGGAGTAATAAAATAACTCACTACCAACTTTATAATAGCTCACCATAAATCCACACCTTATTATCCACAAGCAAATGGCCAAGCTGAGAGCACCAATAAGACCTTAATCTCTATCTTAACCAAAATAGTGGAAGTTCATCGCACAGATTGGGATTTAAAGCTTACATCAGCTCTATGGGCTTATCCTATTGCGTATAAAGTTGCCATTAACTGCACACCATTCAAGATGGTGTATGGACAAGAAGCGGTTATGCCATGGGAGTTTGTCGTTTCTAGTCTTCGAGTAGCTTCTCAAGAAGGTTGGGATGGTAACCCCTTAGTTGAGCGATTATATATCCTTGAAAGGCTACATGAAGAGAGGCAATTAGTTGTGCAAAATGCACTTGTGGAGAAAGATAGGAGGAAGAAATGGTTTGACCGTCATGTAAAGAACAAAGATATCAATGTTGGTGATAAAGTCCTTATGTATGGAGTGCGTAACGAAAAGAAAAAGTTGAAATATGCAGAAAAAGGACCATATAGAGTATGTGAGATCACCCCACAAGGAACCATTCGTGTGGAGACTCTTGATGGAGTTGAAACCATTGGATTCCTCAATGGGAGAAAATTTAAAAGATACTATGATCCTTTAAGCCAAGAGGAGTTGCGTGCCATCAATACAAAAAAGGCATCCAAGACACAAATAGAATTGAAGAAGATACAAGCTCAAGCTGAGGCTAAGGAGCGACAACAACGTATAAGACGAAAACGAGAGGCTAACCTTGGAGTCATACATGCATTCCAAGTTGAAATCGACGAGGATTGGTTGGACTCTGACACACCTCTACGATACCCTATTGAGCTAAATAGCACTTATGGAAAAGTGCTATATAACTCCTTATTGGACACGGGTGCTAAATATAATTTGCTATCATATGGGGTGTGGTGTCAGTTAGAGAAGCCACCTCTATCTGAGAGTATTATCCAAGTCAAGGGTGTCAACAAGAAAAAAACTACGGTTTTTGGAATCTGGCACACTTTTGTCAATTATGACAATGGGGTTGTAGCTCAAGACTTTTTGGTCATGCCTGTTGGAACTATGGAGGGTAATATAAACCTAGGACGCACGTGGATGATAGCCACCAAATGCACTATTGATTGGGGGACTGGGGGTGTCACAACACAAAAACCAACTCTTATCCCTACCACTCAAGCCATTGTCCCTGAGATATTGCCTAAGGAAATAAAACCCAAGATATTGCATATCCAAGAGGTTGAACCATACGTCCCCATAGCCCAAATCTCTAGAGCTTCAACTGATGTAGTTGAAAGAAAGCTTGAGACACACAAGAACCATCCTAATATAACAAAGAAAACATACAAGTGGGTCCCTAAAGCTTCTTTAGTAACCATGGCTGATGCTAAAAAATGGAAGCCTCGTAAGAAACGTCCCTCTCACTCCAAGAAATGTAAAGAAACATTGCGTTGGATTCCTAAACGACTATTGAAAGCCCAAGGATACTATGAAGGAAATGATCAAATTTGGGTGCCAAAATGTAGATTGTGTTCTTACCTGTCACCGGGCCCATGTGAGCTCAATCCTGTGGCTCTAAAACAAATTGAAGATCGTGGAAAGGAAAAAATCACAGAATGCGTTACACCTGCTACAGAGCTAGTTTGGGTACCAAAGAAAGAACGATTTGTTCCACCTAGCTCAGGAACAGGGAAAGCAAATTAAGCTTCTTGCTCTTCATGTAGTTCCTATACGGAAATAGAAGCTTCGATACAACCTCCATCTACCATTGTACATATCCATACAAGCAAGAAAGAGTTTACACCTCCCGTTGTAAGTTCACCACCTACAACGATGTTGCAAATAAAATCATGGGAGAGTACCTTACCACCCTTGCAACTAGATGAAACGCATAGAGCGGTCGAAAACTATTGGTTAAAGCCTTCACCTATAACAACTTGGAACAACTGGTTTCAAAGGGTGATGACATCATTTCAAACGGTATGATCTACCCAAGGAAGGGGGGAGTGTTTGTTGACATCCATCATTCACTTGCTTCCCTCTCAACCTTTCTCCCTGACCTCTTAATCTCCAATCTTAGGGAATGTATATATAAAGCCTTATACTCACAAAAACAAGATAAAAAAGTAAAAGAGCAAGAGCGACTAGCAACGAGAGAGCACCCTATCAGATCCTACACATAAGTCTAAATTCACCATGTCACATCTAGCAACACACAAAAACAACTCATGTTTTAAAGACCTAACCAAATCTATTTGTATTCTCAGAGATGTCTAGTTCACCAGAGGCATTCGCTTCTATTTTTTATGAAAGGTACCCTTTTTCTTTTTCTCATGTGTTTCACATCTGCTACCCTGTACTTTCTTGCGAATGGGATTTGGTAGAGAGACTTGCACGTGAGCGAAATTTTGAGGAGTTAGAATGGCTGATACGTCTATGGATAACTAGTGATCCCTACCCAGTAGCGAATGTTTCTCCGGTGGCACATCCTTATTCTTTTGCACATGATGAGTATCCACGCATCGCGAGGTTCTTGATTAACACGCTTGCGCAAGAGGATGATGAAGAAGAAATAATAGAGACCGAGGAAGACTATGGCCTCACGAAAAATGATTTCTTTTATCTAGATGATGAGGATAGAGGCCTAGCCTTAGGGTGGCCACCTGGTTTATATAATATCCTCTTTCCTTGATTCTAAAGGGGATGGCAGATAGGTAGGTTAGGGGTCTGGATTGTGTTTTGAGTTTATTTTCTAGGAGTTTTAATTTTTTCACACTAACATGCCTCCTAGAGGTATAGTGCTTGTTTTTTGGATGTGTTAGGTAGGACTTATATGGATCTCCATCCACATGGCTGAGGACATCTGCTTCGACGAAATGAGCAACTCCATACCTCCAGGTGTACTACTTTCCATGATTCATGTTGGTGGATATGTATAATTGCTAATAATGATTTTTCATGGTTTGTTTGAGTGCAATAGTTATGTTTGTTATCTGCCATTATAGATGTATAAATTTGTCTTTTCTTAAGTTGATGGAACTAGAGTTTAATCTTATGGATGAGCCTTGAGATTAGGAGACCGTGACTTTAGGTTAACTCATTTACTTGACCACTAGGCCTAGCTGATAAAATTATCTGAGTATTTGAGACCTTAGGAATGTTTAAGGCATAGAGAAGCTTGCTCACTTAAACAACAAAACACTAGTGAGAATACAAAGGAAATGGAAGCAAAAAACATAAGTGCCACAAATGAAAAATCTAATGCTGGAAGAGAAATCCTGGCTTGATTTGGTACTTCACTCACATGTATTGTCTATGGTACTAGAGCCCTAGAGGTTCCCAGTGTGGGCGCTTTTCCTTGAGAAGCAAAAAGCCCTGGACATACAAATAAGCACACATGTCAAATGATTGTGAACCAAAAAAAAAAGAAGAAAAAAAATGAATGACATTTAAAAGACTTCCATTGCGCTTACAGTTAACATTTCAAGCTTTTGTTTGCAGTTGTGAGAGCTAGTTGGCTAATCAAAGCTGAAAAGCACAATTAGGGAATCTTGCATTTAGATAATCTTATTAGCTTAGCTAGTACTAGAGTAGTTGTTTTAACCTTAGTCATAGCTAACTAATTGATAGACTCACCCATAAGCCCAAAGCTCTTAATTAATTAATTTACTCAAAGTGCGATTTATTTGTCCTTAATGGCAGTCTATCATTTTATAAATCTTGCATTTATTCATTTCCACATGTACTTTACATTTCCCTCCTGATTTATGGCCATATAATTTCGCTTGCTGAAACAGTGACTTTGCCCTGCAGATTCAAATCTAGATGCTCTACAACATGGACATAACAAGCTTCAACTCAATAGCTTCCGAGGACGGAATCTACATCAGGAAGGGGGGCATGTTAACCCTCGTGGCTCACGGACACCCTATCACCTACGACGGACGCCTTATTATTTATTTAGTAGAGTCAGGCACCGGGCTTATCGGTCCAATAGGAAAAGGGTAGAGTGATCGCCGATGAGAGGCGCACTCTAACTGGAACACGCAAGGGTTAATTGGCTAAGCATGGGCGCCCAAATGTGAATGGGGCGAGTTCATATTAAAGTCACCTAAACCTAAAATTGAGTCATTCTCTCATTTGTGCAATAGAAGAGTGCTCTTGCTCCATCTCCATCTCCATCTTCTTCTTCTTCACCTCCTTGTGTGTGTGTGTGTGTATGTGAGAGAGGGAGAGAGAGAGTGTGTGTGTGTATGTGAGAGAGTGCTCTTGCTCCATCTCCATCTTCTTCTTCTTCACCTCCTTGTGTGTGTGTGTGTGTGTATGTGAGAGAGGGAGAGAGAGAGCGTGTGTGGGCGATCGAGCATTACGAAGACACGACGGCGGCGGCGAAGCGGTTGAGCGTGGCGAAGCGGCGGCTCCTTCTTCCTCGCGGCGACAAGCGCAGGGAGGTGAGTGACCCACCCCTGCTCTCTGTGAGCTTGGTAGGCCTGCTAGTTGTGTGCTTGCAGCCTTCGTGGCTTGCACACGGTGTTCGGCAAGTCCCTAGCTCCGACACGTGCGGCAGACGCGCACACCCTTGTTGAAAATTGATGCGTAAAACAACCATAGTGTGGTGGATTACTTCTGTGATAGAACCAGGCCATTGGGAGTTGACATACTCGGCCATTTCTTCAGGTAATCCCACACAGAATTGTTGATTTTTCTCGACAAAGTCTATCTTTTGAAAGACAGTTGTCTTGAGATGTAAATCCCAAAACTTGTCCACGTATTTGTGGATAGACTTGTTGGAGAGAAGCTTCAAACTTCGCCATTCGGTAAGCACTTTGTCCTTTGCATCACTTGCAAGGAATTGCTTCATGATGGAAACTCGTAGAGTTTTCCATGTCTTTGGGGCTTCACTGTTGCTACAAAGGCTAGCCCACCATTGACGAGAAGATTTCTGGAAGTGCATAGCTACATGGCGTAGCTTGGAGGACTTCGTGAAGCCCTCATATCCAAAGGCCGCATCAAATCTTTGGATGAAGGCCAATACTTTGTCGGTATCACCAAAGGTGCCATCGTAGGTAAGAAAAGAGATACTCTTTCCTCCCTCTTTGAGCTTCTTGAGCTTTTGGGACCTTTGCCATGTAGGGTAAGATTTGCGATGTCCTCCCCTCTTGTATTTTGTAGGAGAATAGCTATTTCTTTCGGAAGGTGAAGAAGAAGGAGAAGAGGGTGACCTCTTTCTTGCCTTTTTATTCCTTTTTTTCCTCCCTTCTCTTTCCGAGTGACAAGGAGAAGGACTACGGGTTGGCCATTTCCTCTTGGAAGGAGTTGGAGACCGTCTAGACTGTCGTCTTCGTGGAGCCACATCTTTAGAGGAACTTAGTGATGCGCTTATTTCTCATTTTTTGGATTCCTCCTCTCTTATGGGAGAGAGTCTTCTTTTGGGGGTCTCATCAAGAGGCCTCCTAAGCTCTCTCTCCTCTTGGAGAGGAAGGGAATCCCATAAGCACAAAGTTGTTGAGTAACTTTGGCTTGCAAAGCAGGGTTTCCCATAGCTTGTTGCAACCTAGTAAGAAGATAATTAACAAACATGGGGGCATCATCATTAGCACCTTTATGTGCAAAATCAAAGTTATCAATATTCATTCTACTCTCTTGATTATTGTCATCCATGCTAATTAAACTTATATATAAAATTACTTTGTGCTTAAGAGCCCTCAAAAACATTAGTCGCTACTCTTCTTTACCTTTGAAAATTAGTTCTCAATCAACAACACCTGTGGTTTAGAGACTGCTGATTTCAAAGACTAGTGGAGAGGGTCTAAAATTTCTCGGTTGATTATAGTTCCTATTGAGCTTGCTAGTAGCTCAATAATGGTTAAGCCAAAGGAAAGCCCCGAAAGGCTCCATTATTAATACTATAGTTCCCAACGGTGTACCTTGAACTAAGTCCTTTTCAACCAAGATAATAGATCCCTGTCCCACTTACCCTATTGCAATGAACAGGTCCAACCTTTCATGGACAAGTTAAGGACCTCTCTTCTTAAGCAAGAAAAGAGAAACCAATAGCTTGATACCAATGTAATGGAAATGGCCTATGAAAATTGAGAATAGCAGAATTAAGAGAACTATAGTGAGCATTTTTATGAGGCTACTTTGAGAACATAGAGGGTGAGCTTTATTTTAGCGGTAGCAACATAACAATTATACTTAATTAACTTGGCATGAACAATACTTTTACAAGAGAAATAATTAGAGAACTTGAAAACAGTTGAGGACCAGATTTACGTGGAGCTGGTCCCCCCTTCAATAGGCTTTTGTATTATAGATTCTCCCATCAAGAGAGACTTGGTACAATACAATCTTTGTGTTCCTTGTGACCTAGGTGATGCAATGAAGATGGAAGGTTTCATGCATCACGAGCATACCATAGACTTTGTAAAAGCATTAGCCATCCCCCGCCTTAGTTCCAAGTTCTCAAACACCTTCGAAGGTGGAGAGAGCTAGTGGGGAATCAGGGTAGAGAAGAGGAAGAAGAATTATTCATAGGAGAAAGAAATAGCTCCTCACTTATCATCACTCTTCTTGCTTAGCATAGCATAATAGCATAGTAATGAAGATAGAGAAGATGGAAAGCTTAAGCATTGAAGCATGGCTCTTGGTTGGATTTGCACTCCATAGCCAAGAGTGTTGGTGTAGGCTCTCAACTTCTCAACAAGCTTGGAGAAGGATATGGACTTCTTGTACTTTCACCAAGTGAGAATGTGTGAAAAATGAGTGTGTGAGAGAGTGTATACCCCTCCTTGTAGCTCAAGCTTGAAGCTCATTGGACCGCTCTAAGCCTAGCCAATCACATGCACAATGCATTTCAAGCAACATGGGTAGCCTTTGGACAAGTGTCCTCCTTACCCCTTTGAGAGAGAGAGCTTGAAAACATCTAGATATTTGTTGAATTGAACTAGAAGCTCATTGGACCCCTCTTTAGCCATCCAATAGGATTCAAGTGCACCAAGTTGCTAAGGGTAGGGAGAGCCTGACATGTGTCCATGTGCCCCTTGAGAAAGGGGGTGCGCTTTGGGTGAGTGGGAGGTTAAGTCAAAGATTCCCCTAACTTTGGGGCTTTTCCCCTCCTTTGTAGGATCTCTTTTTGACTCAAGCCCCTCGAGCACCTTACCCCCCCATACATGGGAAGCTTCTCAAGCACCTTACTCATCAAGCATGACAAGCACCTCAAGCACATTAAGCAGCAAGCACGAGAAGCACCTCAAGCACCTTACTCATCAAGCATGACAAGCACCTCAAGCACCTTAGTCATCAAGCACAACAAGCACCTTAAGCACCTTAGTCAGCAAGCACGACAAACACCTTAAGCTTGGGCCGGGTTCCCACCTCAAGAAAAACCCTAGCTTGCCTAAGGTCTAAGGAGTTTTAACACTAACCTTTGGAGGTCTTTAATGAAGCTAACCCTAAGGTCTTTAAGCTCCATTAGATGCACGCTGATCTTTGATAGACTATCTCCTTGACCCGTATTGAGATGTAACCATCTCTCCTCTTGGTTCCCTCCTGAGATAAGTTTAGAAGCACTTATTACACATTGCTCTTTGGTAGACCATCTCCTTTTGGACCCCTATTGAGATGCAAACATCTCTCCTTTTGGTCCCCTATTGAGATAGGTCTAGAAGCACATGTCTCTATTCTAACTCTTGTTCAAGTTCATTCTCCCACATTAAATGAATAGTTTAATATGAGAAAGTGATTTGGGTTAGCTAGATATTAGAATCTATGACATCTTGAGCACCCTCCTAGCTAATTTTGGCCATCATTTCCACTACTAGAAATATTGCATAAGAAAATTTGTCCTTTTGTGTAGGTTTTTTGACAACAAAAGTTTCTTAAAAACAAGCATTTGATACTCTTTTGTGAGTTGTGAAATATAGCACAAGTTATCATTGTGGATTTTTCCTCCATGCAAGCAACTTTTGCATTAGGTGCAATCATTGGCAATGGCTAACAACAATGCTGTTTTCTACATGTTATCTTTATGTTATCTTTTGAGGAAAAAATCATAGTCTCTAAGTCTCCAAGTCATTCCTAATAATTTTCTTGTGTAGACAATTTTTGATGCATTGCTTTTTTTTTTTTGCAAAACTCAACAATGGTGAGTAGATTATATTATCATAACCAATAAATTACAGATTAAGCCATGCTCGTGACAAGCCATGACATCTTCCAGGGATCTTAGATACATTGGCTGATAGGGGAACCACCCCACGACAATGCCCAAGCCGATACCTTTACCCATGTGAGTCCTTCCTTTCGGCCCTCATAGCCCTGTTCCATTCATCCGAGTTCATTTGTTTTCCAATGGTGAGGATTGATCCCCTGCTTTCTTAGATTATCTCAACAAACTTAGCGATTTCCATTGTGTTCTCAAAGATCCGAGAGTTCCTTGCCTTCCAAATATGTTTGAAATAAAAAAATCTCACAATTTGCATTGTAATGAGCATTATTTCGCTCTTGAACACCGTTCCTCCTAGAAATATATCATTCTTGAAGAATCCTATTTTCTATAAAGGAAGGTGCTATGGTGGGTGCAGCCTTTGAGGCACCATTGTAGAGAAAGGTGCAATGGTGGGTGTAGCCTATGAGGTTCCATATGAAGGAGAGAGAGAGAGAGAGAGAGAGAGAGAGAGAGAGAGAGAGAGAGAGAGAGAGAGAGAGAGAGAGAGAGAGAGAAGATAAGCCCGCAAATGAAACACACGAAAAAGAGAGATATCACTTAGAGTTATTTAGCCTTCATAGGCTTCGAATGCAAAGAGGTGGTTCACACCTGGTCGCCCAAGTTAGGTTGACCCCAATAGTCGCCCCCTTCAGCCAAACTTGGCATAAGCTTCTTCACAGCGCCCCCTAGAACTAGATTCACCACTCTTGTGACACACAGAGTTTTAGGTTTACTCTTAACCACACAAGTTTTAGTTTACTCTTAACCACACAAGTTTTTGGTGTACTCGTAAACCGTGAGTTTTAAGTTTTCTCACAATCAAAAGGTTGTAGGTGTACCCATAACCTGATGCTACCAAGAAAGCCTCCCCTTTCTCGTAGTCGGAGGTAGCCGTAGCCACCAAAACACAGAGTTTTTGGTTTACTCCCAAACCCTAGAGTTGGACAACTCTAGCTAACCTTGGGTTTAGGTTTACCCAGTAACCTCATGAGAGCGTGGTTTACAAAACGGGGCTACACAAGGGAAGGTCTTACCGCAGACACATACGCGGTAGTGTCTAATCCTGTACAATATTGCCTTGATATAGATGGATGATGTCTTGCCACACATGGAGACAGATAAAAATGTGTTTCTCAAGTTGTATTCAAGCAGACATCATCACACTCAAAGAAAAAATTAAACCAATTTCGCTTCTGTCAAGAATGCCTTGCTCAACCATGGTGGGAAGAACCTCTTAAGTTGATAAGGTCCTTTTTTAAAAAAAAATAAAAAAAATCAAAATGTTGTATGTGATGCAGGCCCAAGTTGTAGGCTTCTGGAAAAATATCCATGTGGACCCATAGTGTGTAGCTTTTTGCCCTGCTGCAAGCTTGCCCTCTACCATCTCCTCCCTCTAATCCTGCACATGGCATTTGTACGCCACCCATCAGCTGCCCAAGTCGATACAACACATATCGCGCTCTTCTCTGCAAGCGTCTTTGTAAGGAGTGTTGAATTGGCAGCTACCATAGCGTAGTCCTCCTCACTTTTGGGGCAGGCCTCTCTTCTGTGGGAGAGTAATGAGTTGTCTAGCATGGCATCGATAGGCGAGTCCCACGTGTAGATGAGGTCCACCCTCGAGCAGCATCTAGTCTTCACTAGCGGTTCTACATTGCAAGCATTTATCAGGACCAATTCCCCTAGCGGGGATCTTCACCCCAGTGGGCATGGCTCCCCATAAAACCTTTCATAAGAAAACCTTCATCCCGTGTGGCCATTGTGGGCACCAAATGTTCTTCACAATTGTCTCTCATGTTGACTCCGGCCTATGCTTTCCCCACTGCTTGTTAAGCGGGTAGAACCAATCCTTGGAGGCTATGAGGGTGAGGTATACATCTTTGGTTTGCGGTTTTAAAAAGTGTCTGCTCTTAGGCCACTGCCATGCTTTCCATTTGAACCTGGATTCACAGTTTGACAGACACTACTTGTCCACTCTCTCTAAGGCTCTGTTGATTAGTAATCTTTCAGTCCCATTGAGGTATCAAACTTGGAGACTTACAACAGAGAATAAACATGATGCTATAAAGTTTGATGGTATTATCTCTATATTTTTGCAAGATGCTCAATCTAAAAACAATAGGGATAATCATTGTGCTATTAAATAGACATTGTGGGTCCTCACAATTTATAATGCTACCCCTAATGCTCTTTCTAGTAACAAGCCTACAATAATTGCTTCTATTTCAAATAGCAATAAGTATGAGAATCATATTGATAAAGGGAAGAAGAGGCTGAAATGAAAATTTTACTAGGCAAAAAGACAGCTCATTAAGCAATGTCCTAAAATTAAGGCTAAAAAGTATTGCAACAAGAAAGAGAAAAATGCAACCATTGCATATACTTCTTTAATTAGAGAATTGACGATTTTTTCCAAGATGTAGAATGAGATTCTAGTGCAAAGTGTCGATCTGAAAACTCTATTCATGATGCATGTTTTATAAAGTTGCAGATCATGTTTGGTACTTTGACATTGTTGCAAGAAAGCACATTACCCCTCATCTTGATTGCTTACATTCTTGAGATTATCCCTAGCAAGAATAGTGTTACATGTGCATCTTGTCCAATTAAAGGTGTTGTGTTGATAATTGAGGTGGCAGTTATTTTAAACTTGCTAATACTTTCTATGTACCTAGGATCAAGAAGAATCTTTTTTAAGTATCTACAAATATGAAACTTTGTCTTGTAGTCTAATTTGTGTATGTTAGGACTATATCAACCCACACCTTACTAAAAATGTGTAAAACAATTAGTATGCATATTCTATTTTGGATGCAAACATTAGCATGCACGTTTTTTTAAGCATCTCTTTTTTAGTTTGTTGCTTCTACTTTGTTGCATTTAGAAAAAAATGATATGTTATTCATTTTGATATATTCTATTTTGGATACAAACATTAGCATGCACGTTTTGGTCATCTAAACTTTTTTAGTTTGTTGCTTCTACCTTGTTGAATTTTGAAAAAAATGATATGTTAAGCACTTTGATATTGTATTTGTTCATGAGAGCATCAAATGATTTCAATCTCCAATGGATCTAAAATTATAAAATACCACTTGGAATAGGTCGTTAGCAAACCTGACTCTAAGCTACAATATTATACATGATATTTTATGGGAAGGTAGGATCCAAAACATTAAGGCTCTTATCTTCATAAGGTTGAAGATTGTGATCCAGGGATATCTTCATGGAAACTTGATGGTAGCCTAGGCTATCTCTTGACATTTTAATGTGCAACCTAGGCTTTTCAGATGGTTCTAACAACTTATCAATACATCAAGTTAACCTAGTTCTGAGAGAGAGAGAGAGAGAGAGAGAGAGAGAGAGAGTTTTAGTTAGTTTTATAGGCAATATAATCCCTTACATGAAATTGGTGACACTAATTCAAGTCAAAGATTTTACAAGTTTCTATGACAACTCAAATATATTTTGAGTGCCATCAAATACAATGCACTTATTCCAAATTTGCACGCCACAATTAGAAGGAGTAGATCAAGTGCAGTTAATCACACTCAATGGCAACAATCTATGGTGTCAAGGATTGGGAGGGATAAATCTAGTGCTAGGAGTGTTGTGAGTGTCTAGCTCACTTGTGGGCTATGAGGGTTACATTGTTCAGAGATGATAAAGAATCTCAATGGTGAACTTTATACTTTTTACTTCTAGAGGCTTATGAGAAGAGCATATTTTACCTAAACGGATGTGCACAACAATGGTAGTGAGACCTAAGCCACAATTTCTTTGTGTGTCTTTAATCGGATTGAATTCATCCTATGCATAGGTCTTCACTCACAACCCAGTTAAACTCAAGAGTTCTTTCCAAAGCTTGAAATAGAGTTTTTTAAGAGACTTAAAAAACCTTCAAATACAAAAAATTAGGTGTACCAAACAATGCTTCTTTTGTTGCAACTTTAAAATCTCTCTCTCTCTCTTTCTCTCTCTCTCTCTCTCTCACACACAGGTGGTAGCAAGCAAGATTAATATGAGCAAGAAGATAGTCATTTGTCAAAATTAGAACAGGGATGAAGCCATTATTATTTCTTGCAAGAGTGGACAAATGGATACTCTCCATTGTAACAAGTGATGACAATTGACCATTGTGCATTAGCAAAAGGGACCCATAAAGGTGGGCCAAATCATGGAGCAACACCAAGGATAATGCAAGCCTTTATATGTCCTTCAACTACTAACTTGATAGTAGACCAATTGGTTTCATCTATAACAACACTAGATGAAAGGCTGGAATATCACCTACAATGTAAACAAAAACGATGCATCACCACAAATTAAGAGCTTTCAAGGGTAACATAGTTGTTGATAGTGTTGATACTCTCATCTCCTAGATGTCTATCTTTCCCACCCACACACCCTCTCCCTTGGATGCTACCTCCGTCTCTATTACATCCTCCACATCTTGATTATAACCGCAGTTCTCACCCTCATAGGTGTAGGCTTTTGCCTACAAATTGGTGGGATTCCCCTTTGCCGTGTTGTTGTTGGCAATGTGCTCAGAGTCTAGTGGAAGGTAGAAGGTGACATACACCACAATTATTGATAAAGCGCCAACAACTAGTTAGCAAGGGAACTAAGGTTGAATATTTACATAAAGACGGGTAGTTTCTGCTACTAATTCCTCAATTGTGCTTGCTTTGTTGGCATGAAACTTTGTTATTACGTTTGCGATACTAGCCCGAGTTACTTTCACATTTATTGGTATTACCAATCCATGGTGTGGGTTTGTGCTAAAGTTGTACTAAGGCTTACACAAGGAAAAATGATACCAAGCTACCATAAGGAATACACAATGATGATAAAGTTTATATAATCAAAAGGTATTCTTGGGCTTATCTCATTGACAAGGTTCTTCTTGGGCTTGTCTCATTGACAAGGTTCTTCTTGGAACCAGGTTATGAGATGGAGCACACCCTTGTTGCACCAAAAGGTATGATAAAGTTTATATAATCAAAAGGTATTCTTGGGCTTGTCTCATTGACAAGGTTCTTCTTGGGCTTGTCTCATTGACAAGGTTCTTCTTGGAACCAGGTTATGAGATGGAGCACACCCTTGTTGCACCAAGTGTACTGACAAGTTATTTAGCCGGTTGGTGATCAAGTTAAGCAGCTTGTGCTAATCTTCCTTTGTCTCTAGATGTTGATTGCTAAGCATTTGCCTTTCACCTCTTATTATGATGAATCCATTGAGCTCTACAAGAATAAATAAGATTATGTATAGATTAATAAGTAATCTAGAGAAGATGAGAGACTATAGTGAGCTAAGAATGAAAATTGATGGGAGTAGAGAGCAACCAAGGGCTGAAAGCACGACTTTTGAACCATTATTGTGAGGATGGAGCTTGTGGATGAGTGAGCTGTGCTATCCATAAACAATTTCAAATGGTGATTTGCTTATAGATGAGTGAGTTGTGTTATTATACTCAAATTGAAGTAATAAATGTATGTATCATATGTACTAGGAATTCCTTACCAATGGCTTTGAAAGTGGACTCTCAAGTGTCATGAGACATTAAAGTGTCATGTTTTTCCAGCAACTTGTCATAATTATTTGGTGAAGTTAGAAAAAAAAAATGATGGTCACGTTTATACCTTAGGTCGTAGGTGAAGAACATAGCCAAATTTTAATTTTGCCAAAAGTAATACCCAATCAAGATTATAATGAAGTTAGAAAAAAAAAATGATGGTCACGTTCATACCTTAGGTCGTAGGTGAAGAACATAGCCAAATTTTAATTTTGCCAAAAGTAATACCCAATCAAGATTATAATGATAAGTTTTAAGATAGAAAAATCATAGAAATTTATTGTTGGTTTAACAAAATTTCAAATAAAAAATATAACATCTCATCAAAATAAGATTTTGTCATAATTATATAATGAAGTTAGAAAAAAAAATGATGGTCACGTTCATACCTTAGGTCGTAGGTGAAGAACATAGCCAAATTTTAATTTTGCCAAAAGTAATACCCAATCAAGATTATAATGATAAGTTATAAGATAGAAAAATCATAGAAATTTATTGTTGGTTTAACAAAATTTCAAATAAAAAATATAACATCTCATCAAAATAAGATTTTGTATATACTTCAAGGTGTATAAATAGAAAAAAACTTATTATAGCAAGAAAATGAGCTTCATAAGTTGGTTATGAGACCAGGTTTTTGTTATAATAAAAAAATCCAGATCTTGAAAACACTAATAAAGAGGAAAACTTTAATCTTTCAAGGCCTCTTTCATTCACATGATGAGGTTATGGGGAAAAATGTAAGGTCTATAATGTATCTACATGCCAATACCCATCAAACTAAGCATTTTTGAATGTTCCAAACTCAAAGGCATCTTGTAGTTTAAGCTCATTAAAAAAAAATAAAAAAAATAATAAAAAAAAATATATAATTCTCCATTTCTTTCAAAAAAAACATTGCTATGAAAAACCAATGAAAGTGTCTATATTAAAATTCCCCAAGTGTGTTCATACAAGGTATTTGTATACAAATAAGTGAGATGAATGAAAAAATAAAATATTAGAATTTATTTTAAGACTATATTTTATAAATAAAAAATAAGAATTGCAATAAACATGGTTTTTGGGATATGACATAAATCACCAAATGTGGCTTGCATAACCATCAAATAGTATCACCTTACATAATGCAGTCATAGATCTAGTATATATGCATCATAAGACATTGCAAATTTAGACGAGCTAAATGTTTTATGTGATCGTTAATTGAATTTTTAAGGATTGCATCTTTTACCTACACAACTTTTTATATTTACATGAACTAAATGTTCAATGTGGTCGTTAGTTTTTGACTTCGTAAGCATTGCATATTTGACCTACACAAACTTTCTATATTTAATTCTAGTCACAACTTGAATTTTTATTTTACATGGCAATTGCAAAAAATTCACACACATATATAAGTAGTTACCATGGATTATTGCATGCACCCTCCTCATTTTTTTCTTAGAATAAAGTATGAGTTTTAATGAAACATCAACTACTGTTTTGCATAGGTGCTTTTCATGATTGTAGTTACTATTGAAGTTGTGTACAAAAGTGACAGGTTACAATTTTTATGAGTACTTTGGATAGCATTTTATAAGTTTTCAAAAGTATTCTTGAGATATTTTTTAGATTTCTTGTAGCAATTTATTTAAGTTCGTGTACAAAACTAGTGTTAAAAGATCTAGAATCAACTAGTGTTATTAGTATCTTTTGTTTATCTCTAAGAATCAAGATGAAATGCATGTAAAATCTATTTGAGTGCTCTTATTAGTAAATCCAAAAATCATCACAAAAATTCCTATCTTGATTTAAAAAAACAACAGATTCAGGCTTACCATACTAAACAAAAATGTATATAAAAAACAAGAAAATTGTTTGCTTAAGTGACAGGACCTTGCTACAAGCTAGAAAATAAGCATGCTTGCTAAATCTATTGAAGAACCAAATTGTATCATTTTGTGCACAAGTGAGTGACAAGTTAGTAAAAAAATCCATGGAAATCTATACTTCTTATGATGGAGCTTAAAATTTTTGAACAAGGAGAAGGCATCCAAGTGTCACTCTGCTGCATTTCAAAGGAAACCTTAAGAAATGCAAAAACGAAAGCTAGAAAATCAGAAGACTTTTGTGTCCTAGAAATGTAAAGTAGAAAAAAGTAGAAAACTTAGTACTTTGTCTATATTTATAATAGTTTTAGTTCTTGGGAAGGGCATGGAATTTCACTTAGGTAGTGACTACTTTTTCTTTTTAAAGCCATTTGAAGGGTGGGTTTACTTTGCATTTTGAAGGAACTTCCCTCCATGTGTCATCTAAGGCTATGGTCATGCGAAGCTTAGTGGTTCGTTACATCAGTCAAAAATTTTCGTTAGTGTGTAGATTTTCATCAGCTTACTATGCTTAGAAGAGCATAATTTTCAAACTACGTTGGTTTCTTGTCGATCTATACTCTTTATAATGGAGCTTAAAATTTTGAACAAGGAGAAGGCATCCACATGTCACACTCTGCTGCATTTCAAAGAAAACCTTAAGAAATACAAAAATGAAAGGTTAAAAATGAGAAGACTTCTGAGTCCTAGAAATGTAAAGTAAAAAGCTTCCTACTTTGTCTATATTTATAATAGTTTTACTTTAGGCAGTGACTACTTTTGCTTTTTAAAGCCATTTGAAGGGTGGGTTTACTTTGCATTTTGAAGGAACTTCCCTCCATGTGTCGGTCGAAAATTTTCGTTAGCATGTAGATTTTTATCGGCTAACTATGCCTAAAAGAGCATAATTCTCAAACTACATCGGTTTCTTGTCGATCAATCCTCTTTCTCTCTCTCTATTGTTTGCATCTCACTGTCCCTCACTACTTGCTGCTACCCGTGACCTTTTGGACTGTCGAGCCTGTCTTAGTCAAAATTTTTGAGGCTTATAGATAACTAAGCTTTGTGTGGCCATGTCCTAATGAACCTCCCTTTGTAGGATTGCACAAACCTTCCATGTCGTAAATGATCTCTCTCTAGTCTTACTGCTCAAAGTTCAATAGTTGCACGCATGTATCCGTGTTTTGTCTGTATGTGTGTGTGTGTGTGTGTGTGTGAGAGAGAGAGAGAGAGAGACCGTTGCCTTTGTGTGTGTGTGTGTGTGTGTGTGTGTGTGTGTGTGTGAGAGACAGAGTTGACATGCCATTTCGTTGAGGTGTTGGAGCGTTGCAAGAAGGCCTTCCACATTTGCATTGCAATACTGAAGTGTAGCGAGCTCAATGATTCAACAATATGAGTCCAATGATTTTTTGTGGATGTCTTGCACGCATTGTGTGTGTGTGTGTGTGTGTGTGAGAGAGAGAGAGAGAGAGAGAGAGAGGGGGGGGGGGCTATCACACCAACATGAGAGAGAGGGGGGAGGGAGAATAAGCATTGGTCTTACAATCAGTAATCAACAAAGCGACGATCAATAGAATCCACAATCAAGAATCACGAATCAACATTGACGTCTACAAAATTGAGAATTAACATAATTGGAAAATCTTGATCCTACAAATCCAAGGCAGAATGCATGTAAGCCCAAGGAAAGAGCAGACCTCAACAGATAGCAAAGGCGGACGACAAGAGACAACTCTAGAAAATCTTGGCGATTTTTGAGGTCTTTATGCTAGATTTCTTGCTCTTGTCTTGGGTTGACGCATAATTCAAAGGTGAATCTCTGCTTTATAAACTTTCAAAAATTTCATGAAAATTTACAGTGAAAGTATCAACAACAGGCACATTCTTAGAAACTCTTGAAGTAGGAGTAGGAAGAGAGCGACCATACACAATCTCAAAAGGAGACTTACTTGTAACAGACTGAGTGGTGTTGTTATAAGTAAACTGTTCAATATGCAAGTAATCATCCCACTTCTTGCGTTGAGAAGACACATAAGCTTTTAATAAATTAATAATAGTGAAATTAGTGACTTCTGTTTGACCATTAAACTCAAGATGGAACGCAAAAGCAAAATCAAGTGTAGTGCCAAGATTTTCAAAAACTATAGTCTAAAAAGCACACAAAAAATTGCATCTCTATCCGATATGATTACTTTTGGCAAACCATGATGTGGAAAAACATCTTTTAAAAAGAGAAGTGCATCTTGATGTACAATGAGAGTTTTCTTTCATGGAATGAAATATACTTGCTTAGAAAAATGTTCAATAGCTGTCCAGATCATGTCATGTTTGTGAGAAGTGAGTGGGAAACCAATAACAAAGTCCATAGAAATGAGTTTCTAAGGTCTTTCAGGGATTGCACTAAGCCTAGGTTTTTGCAAGCGCTTAAAGACAAATTAGATTTTTTGAGACAAATCTCAAAAATTTGTAAGGGGGGCTGCACTAAATCAAGGTCAGGCACAATACGTTCTCCCAAAAACTCAAAAAGCTTACATATAAGAAATTTTAGGGGCAACTTTATTATATTTGAAGGCTATTATACTCAATTTCTTTACTTTGTAGGTTTTCTCACCTTCAAATCTAAAGTTTAGAGATAAATTTCAAAATCTGTATGTGGGATTACACTAAAGCGAGGACTTTTCAATCATTCAACTATACCATGTTTTTTCCGAAACTTTACAAGCAAATTTACTATATTTTAAGGCTATTGCACTAAACTTCTTTGTAGCTTCTCTAAACTTTAATTTAGGTTCTTTGAACTTTGGAGATATTCTCAGCTTGAATTTAAAACTTAAAGTTGTTAGCCTTTTTGCATCCATGGCTTTTTTGGAGCATGGGAATGTTGTATATTTTATGTTTTTAATTCATTACAACTCACTCTGACAAGTGACAAGTGACAAGTGAGTGCACGTAAAAAAAACGTTTTTAAAAAAATTAGAGGTAAATCTCAAAATTTGTAGGTGGGATTATACTAAACCCATGTTTTTTCCTCCAATGGTTGTGGGTGTCCTAACCTTCAAATTATATCTTAAAAGTGTGTGGCCCATCCTATGGATGGACACACACACACACACACACACACACACACACACACACACACACACACACACACACACACACACACATAGAGAGAGAGAGAGAGAGAGAGAGAGAGAGAGAGAGAGAGAGAGGCCCTTTTCTTTGCGCCCAATCCACTCTCTTTCTTGCTTTGTCTTGGTCTCCAACTCTCATCCTCTCTAAGCTCTTTCCTTATGTCACGTGGCAGGGGCCTCCAAGGTGTATTAGATATAGTCAAGGAATTTGTAGGTGGGATGACACTCAACCTAGGTTTTTCTCGAGCACTTGCGTACACAATAGTTTTTTGCTATTTTTCAATATTCCATTATCTATAATCTTTATAACGGAGCTTGAAAAATTAGAGGAAGGTGAGGGTCTCCACATATCACCTTTTGGTTGATTTGCACGGCATGTTGGATCAACACCAAAATTGAGTTGTTAAGTCCCTATTCGTTGTCCTCCTTGCTATAGACACATTAAAGAGCCTTCAAAAATTACATGAAGTACTCCAAATTCAATGCAAATCAATTCTTTCCCACACTGTGATGGTGACACACACACACACACAGTGCACACACGTATGCGTACACACACATATGCAAGTTGTTAGCGTACAATTTTGGGTACTATAGATTGCACATTGTTGAAAAATGGTGGATTTGCACAATCTCTCTCTCTCTCTCTCTCTCTCTCTCTCTCTTACACACACACACACACACACACACACACACACACACACACACACACACACACACACACACACACACACAAGTTAACACGATGTCCGGTGTACGATTTTGACTATTTCAAATTTGTAGGTGGGATTACACTAAACCTAGGTTTTTCTCAAGCCCTTGTGTACACAATAATTTTTTGCTATTATTCAATAGTCCATTATCTATACTATTTATAATGGAGCTTGAAAAATTAGACGAAGGTGAGGGTCTCCACATGTCGCCTTTTGGTTGATTTGCACGGCATGTTGGATCAATACTGAAATTGAGTTGTTAAGTCCCTGCTGGTTGTCCTCCTTTCTATAGACACATTAAAGAGCCTTCAAAAATTGCATGAAGTACTCCAAATTCAATGCAAATCAATTCTTTTCCAATGCCTTGAAATAGTCAACATTGTACACATGACATCGTGTTAACCTGTGTGTGTGTGTGTGTGTGTGTGTGTGTGTGAGAGAGAGAGAGAGAGAGAGAGAGAGAGAGAGAGAGAGAATACTTGTGATGATTCTTTGATGCCCAAGTTCATGATATTCCTTGAGGACAAGTTCTAAAATGAGAATGTAACACACAACCTCTTTTCTTAAACAAATATCCACCATGACAAGAATACTTCGTACGAACAGAAGATGCATGATTGCAAAAATGAGCATAAATTTCACAAAGTGAGTCATTAGCATAAATATCATGCAATTTTTTTATTTTTTTTATTTTAGCAAAACTCACAATTGTGAGTGAATTATATTGAGCAGCCGAAAAAATTACAAGGTTTTGTCATGCTCATGTTAAGCCATGACAACATCCAGGAATCATTATGGCCAACGGCTATAAGGGCAGCCACTCCCACAGATGGCCCCCGGTATTCTGTCTGCTTACAACAAGGCACAAGTAGTCTTAGACCAGTCCTCTGAGTGATGCTGCGCCCGAGTGCCCATATTAGCACTTTGCTTTCCTGTATAAGTTTTGCGAAGCTTGCCACCTCAAATCCTCCTTCAAACACACGGTGGTTCCTTGTTTGCCGTACATTATGAAAGAAGAAGTATCTGACAATTTGAGTGCTGACGAGGAGTGCAGGACTACCTGAGTTTTTACCTCCAAAGCATAGGTCAGTCTTGAAAAATCTAATTTTCCATGTTCTCTGGACCCACTTGCATACTTTCCCTGCGAGGCCTTTTATAGCCGGGTAGTCCATGAACAGGTGGGCCAGATCTTCACTTGTCAACCTGCACCCCAAGCATCGATCTGACCCCATCCCTCTCTCCTGAATCTTCACCCCCATCGGTAGAGCACCCCAAGTAACCTTCCATAAGAAAACCTTCATGTATTGTGGAACCTTTGGCTTCCATATGTTCTCCATTACATGCTCCCACCTTTCCTCCGCCATTGCTTTTTCCATAGCTTATTAAGGGGGCTAGACCAATTCTTCTTTTGCATCATTGTCTGACAAATGATTTTAGTATGGGGTTTCCACAAGAGACTGCTTCCGGGCCATTTCCAGGGTTTCCAGTCCAACCCCGAGTCACAGATTGGCATCACTAGATTGTCAAGTTCTTTCATCACTTTGTGGACAAGCAAGACCTCCAAGCTATTGAGTTGGTATTGGGAAATCAAAAGGTCAATGGTTTTCCAACTCTTGTTGACACTGTCCCAGAAGTGCTCAAGTCAGATCAGACCCTTATTATTCAGCTTCCTTGCTGTCTCAATCCAATAGGGATTTTGTGGCGGATCAACAACTTTGGAGAGCCAGGGGGACCAATGTAAAATGGAGTTCTTGAAGTATTTGACTTCTTCCCCCCACTTTAAGACTCCTGCTACTCTATTGCATTTTCTTACCAATTATTCTCAGCTGCCCCCCAGACTTAAGGTAGACCACGCCGGGGAAAGCAGCTTGTCATAAACCTCCACCCCTCTCCACTTTCCTCCCTTCGAGCCCAATTTAGCTACTTCTATCATATCTCTGATCATAACTACCCAAACTTGATCCTGTTTAGCTAAGGAAACCACAAATTTGGCGCAACAAGCTTCTGCATGGGTCACAGGGTTAAGAATCCCGAGGCCTCCTTGATTCCCCGGCCGAGCAATCGACTCCCAAATGGCCCATTGCCATGGCCTGGAAGATTTTGTGTTATTTTTCCATAAAAATGTTTTTACTGGTTTTAAGAACTCTTTCCAATGACACTTAACCATCTTGAGAAGCGGACTAGTGAAGGCAATATAAGGCATCATGAAGGCATTCATCACTTTTATCCGACTTGGGAATGGGAGAAGAGCATACTCCCACCTTCTCATTTTTGTTTTGATTTTTTCAAGCACCCACTCGAATCTTTGCTTGTGAGTTACATCCACCCCCAAGGGGGCTCCCAGATGTCTAAAGATCTTTCCTTTTGTGACAATCTCCCCTGACCAGACAGAAGGATCAAATGAGTCATTTTCTGATAAGGAAATCATCCTCGACTTCTCTATATTACACTGGGACCCGAAGCTATCGAGAACATTTGTACAATCTCCAGAGCTTTTTTGATGACCTGGGGGCACGCCTTCAAGAAGAGGAGAGAATCATTTGCAAAATTTTTTGCCAGGAGTTGTCTATTTCCTGGTAAAACAAGGCCTTGCACCTCCCCGCGCTCAACACTGGCTTCGAGCGTCGTGATTAGAGGATGTGATCCTATGGCGAAAAGTAGGGGGGCAAGAGGGAATCCCTGTTTAATAGACCTTTTAACCTCAAAAGAGCCCACAATTCTACTATTAAATAGGAGCTCTGGCTGGCTTCCAGCCCCCATTACACGAACCATCTGACATAGGCGCAGCCCAAAGGCTAGAGCTTCCATGATGGCTTCTATATATGTCCATGTTATTCTGTCATAGGCCTTGTCCAGGTCCAACTGCAGTAGAATGCACTCCTGCTTAGTGACAGTTGCGTATTCTATGCCCACCATTGCTACCAATATGTTATCGTATATGGACCTTCCTTTAATGAAACCATGTTGATGGGGGGAGATGATCTTGGTTAGTAAGGGGGCTAGTCTGAGGGCCACTGCTTTAGCTATAATTTTGTAGGCCACCGACATCATCGTTATAGGGCGCCAATGTTGTAGTTTAGAGCAACAGATCTGTTTTGGGTGGGCTTGATAAACCCTCTCTTCACACTTGTCTCCAACGACCCTTCGACCATGGATTTATTGGCCAAACTTGTGATTGGGGCCTTGAGATCATCCCAAAATTTTGCTTAGAATTCCATCGTCATCCCATCCCAACCAGGGGACTTTTCCTTGCCAAGGCCTTGCAATGCTAGTGAACATTCGTCTTCAGAAAATTCCCGTTCCAAGTTATTAGCTTCTGAGTGGGGAATTTCTTTTTTAACACTCTGTAGCAAGGTCCCTCTGGCTTCCTCCACTTCTTGGGACTGGGTCTCCGGCCGTCCAATGATTTGGCGTAGATAGCTCAACATCATACCAGCCATTTCATCCTGGTTATGAACTGCTGTCCCTTTCTCATCCTCGAGCGAGCGTAAGTGGCCCCGACTCTTCTTGATTTTTACAGCCCTAAAAAAATGAGCTTGATTGGAGGCTTTCGGTTGCAAATAAATCTCCCTAGAGAGAAGTCTAGCCTTTTTGATATCTTCTACCTGCTCATTAGCGAGGTTCGACTTGTCTTCAAGCCATCGTTTGTGTTCGCCCTCAGTAGCCTGTCCATTCGCTTTTATAGCGGTAAGCAATTGTACCTCCGCTGAAAGATGCAACAAGTGATCCTCCCTAGATTTCTTGATTTGGGGGCCCGAGGTTTTGATTGCTTTCTGGATGCTCCGAGCAAAGAGTTCCCACGCATTGTGCTTGTTGAGGTTGACATATTTTTTTAGCTTACCCGGTGCTTTCTTGGCTAGATTCCTGAAAAGAGGGTCTTTGAAGAGGCGTGCCCCTGTTAACAACAGTTTTTTTTAACCTCTTGGGGCCTGCTCCTCCTCTTTATTCTTCTTAAATTGAATGTGCAGAGGAATGTGATCCGAGAGCATTGTTGTTTGGACTACCTTCATTTCCATCAGTGTTGGTATCCAGTCATCTTGGTGCGAGCAATAGCATCTGTCCAGTCTGGAGGTGGTGCAGGCGTATTGAAGGCTTGTGTAGGTGAACCCAAGCGTGCTGTTCCATGAGCCAACATCCCATAAGTTGATCATTGCCCACTTTTCGCACAAACTTTACCATTTAGACCTTTCTGATCGAGCCAGCACACTGGAGGATCCTGTTTTATCCCTGCTCTTTTCTACCATGTTAAAGTCACCAACTAACAACCACTCCCCTTCAATAGGGGTATCTCTGAGATGCATCCATAGTTTGGCTCTATCTTTTTCATTGCAAGGGCCATACACATTCACAATGGTGAGGGGACGCCCTTCCCATCTGAATCTAATCCCAAGGATCCTGCCACATGGGTGGTTAAGAACCAACTTTGGCTCCAATTCTTTGTCCACAATGCAGAGGACGCCACTGAAGGCGTTATTTCCTTCTCCATGGAATACCAGTTTTTTTCCTAGCATCTGCTTTCTCTTGCTATGGGCGTCTAGATGGTGTTCCTGAATGGCCCAAAAGTTGATTGTCTTCTCCTTTTTTATTTCCTCCCAGAAAAGGGTACTCTTCTTCCGGGTTTTCACCCCCTTTACGTTCCAAGATTGGATAGCGAGAGATTCCATCATTAATATGGGGTTCATAAGGATAGAGGAACAAATTGTTTAGCATCCGAATCATTCCCTCCCCCCCCCCCCCCCCCCCCCCCCCCCCTTCTCCTTGGTCACATGAGAATCCAGGGGTTCCAAGTCAGAGGATTTCTTTTCTTGCAATGTTGCAAATGGATTGTGAAGAGGGATAATGAACCCCCCTTCTTTTGAAGGGGTGGAGAATGCATTAGATCCTTTCACCTCCAGCGTTCTGATGACTTGCAGCACTTTGGAGTCTCTTGATACTGCCTTCACTCTTTTGGCTCTTTTCAAACCTGGGACTTGGACAGCCGTCGCCGTTGTTACTGTCATAAATTTGGGGGTAGCAGCGGGAGTAATGATCCTATTAATATTGCCTGTACCTTCAAAAGGTCGTTACATGGGAACCGATTCTTCCACCATCTTTTCCTGCATCTTCGTATCCAATTTCGCACACATCATCCCTCCTTCACCCTTCCCTGTATTTGTCCCTTCATTATTGTCTCCCTGCTTCTCCAGCCCTCCCATCGGGGATTCCATTTTATTGGGGCCCTGTATTGCTGGAGCTGTAGTACCATTAGCATTCAATGGTCAATCCTTGGCGAAGTGACCAAAGTTGTTGCATTTAAAACATGCCCCAAAGTAAGTTCCAAAGTTTAGCGGAATGGTAACAAGCCCAGCTCCGACATTGATAACCATGCTTTTAGGTGGCGTTTTAGACGAATCCCATCCTATACAAACCCTGTTTGAAGTTCTGCCAAACCCTCTCTTACTAGGTATAAATAGGGGAGTGCCCAGTTGGCTAGCAAGCGTCCTGAGATTATCCCACAGCCAGCTAGGCAATCCCACAAACTCTACCTAGACTCGATGAATTGCTTGCAAAGATTCAACTGAGTTGAACACTGGCTCCCAAGGCACCACACACACAGTAGTCCTATTAAATACTAGGGGCCCTTTGTCGAGGATCTTATCCACATCGGAGGCCTCTTTGAATCTCACTGAGCAAAACCCTTTAGCTAGGTATAAAGTACTTTCAACTGCTCCTCCATGACCAAGGATTTGAGGGCCCTGCAGCCATTGGATCATCTCAAACCTGTTCGGGATTCTTCCATTGAACCCAAATACAAGCGTCATCTTAGCTTGGTTGGCTAGCTGTTTTTAAAGCAGAGAAGGATCGATCTGCCAACCTGTCTTCTACAAGCCCACTGAAAAAAAAAGTTTCATAGACGTATTAGAATTGTTTTCAATTTATGGTATGCAACCTTATTTCATAACCTGCTTGATATTGATGGATGAAAACTTTGGATGATTATTGTCCATCTAATAGGTCCCCACGATTTTGGAAACCATTTCAATTAGCAAGCTTTCTTTTCTAGGACTTGGAGTTTGGCAATGCGGGTGGAGCTGACGGAGAGAGCGTGGAGCTGACGGAGAGAGCTGGGTGTCCATGAGTCCAGAAAAGGTGTGAGTGTAGGCGCAAGTGTGCCCTTGCACTAGCTATATTCGGTGCCGCCCACCATGCGGCTCTGGGGGGCTCACTCATGAGCATTGCCTGCACTTCAACGTCTATAGCTTCGGCCATAACGCCTGCTTTACTGAGTTTTTCTTGGGTTATCAACAGGGTTCCTGCTTCTTGGAGCTGGGGATGCTTGCAAGGCAAGAGGGAGGGGGGATGCTTTTGGGTTCGTAGTCACAAGAAAAGTAGGGGCTTGCGCTAGTCACGAGGTGCGAAGGAGAGCTATAGAGGTGTGCAGTGTGAGAACAAGGGGAAGGGAGGGGGATTGTTTCCAAAAAGTGCAGGGCTGCTAACTTTTGAGGCTCATGAGATAGAATCTAACGAAGATTCCATATTTGAGCCTGAAAGAAAACGAGGGAGGCACACGTGGAAGAGAGAGAGGAAGAGAGGTGGATATATTTTTGTCTCTGCATAGCCTTTGTCTCTGCAAGGAATGACATATGTGCAACTGCCCATGTCTCTCTCTCTCTCTCTCTCTCTTGAATTACAGGTCTTGAGTTCATCTCTCCGCGTTGGATAGATCTTTAAGGTCTCTTGGGGTAGTTTCCTATGACGTTAAAAACAATCTTCTTCCAAGTGTGTGTGTGTGTGGGTGTGGGTGTGGGTGTGTGTGCTAATAAAAAGAGGAAAATGGTATAACCTTTCTATCACCCAAGTGTGGTAGATTGGTTATTCCATTTCCCTCTTGAATAACAGGTCTTGAGTTTAACTCTCCTTGTCGGATAGAGCTTTAAGGTCTCTTGGGATAGTTTCCTACGATGTTAAAAACAATCTTCTTCTTCTTCTTCTTCTTCTTCTCTCTCTCTCTCTCTCTCTCTCTCTCTCTCTCTCTCTCTCTCTCTCTCTCTCTCTCTCTCTCTCTCTCTCTCTCTCTCTCTCTCGTGTTTTGCTATAGCGATGTGGCACGATGGACTCCCTATTGTTTCCTTGAAGGGCAGACCGGTGTTGCATGTGCTTCATCTCTCCCTCTGTCTCATCTGGTTTGGTTGCAGGAAGGTCCACACTGAAGTCGCTACATCTCCCTGTTCATCTCATTTTTCTGGAGTCAAAGGCCCTGGTTGCAGTGCACGATGTGTGAAGGGAAGCATGTAGGAGAGAACACGAGCAGCAAGACTTACCAACATTGTGTGTAAACCAAGGGGGGAAGAGCTTGGTCGGAAGTTCTTACTATGCTAGGGCATTGTGAACAGGCTGGAGATTATTTCCATGGTGTGATGAACGGAAGAGGGAATGGCGCACGCAAGAGAGAGAAAAGGGTAGACAAAATTGCTTTGTGTGAGGGTGAGGGCAGAGCTATCCTTGGCTTCAAGAGAGCTTGAAGGAGTGTGTGTAATGCAAAGGTGGGCAGACTGGAGACAAAGGAGAGGGTGCATAGTGCAAAGGTGGGCACTTACCAAAGGCAAGCTCTAGCGAAACATGCGATCAAAAGGGTTCAGTAGTGTAGCATGTTGCGGGTTTGGTCGTAGCTGTCCAAGGAAGGGGGATACCGAGATTGGGCACGTCAAAAAGAGGCTTCACAAAAGTAGGGGCAGGTAATGGCTATGGGTGACATGTGGTGATGATCAGCTAGAGCACATGGTGGACATAAGAGAGTGTGCAATGGGTGTACCAATAAAATGGGTGTAGATCGAGTAACATGTTGATTAAAGATAAATGGGTTTGAAAGTAAACGACACATGCTTTGTTGGTTAGTTTTGATCAGAGGTTTAGATCCCATCAAAGAATATTTTCACCACTTGAAAGCATGCCTAACAAAATAATAGTTCCTTATAATAATTGCTATTATTGAACTCATTGGGTTTCAATTTTCTAATTAGCTTGCACCATTACAACACCAATACCATAGCCACTAACATTAGTTGTAATAAAAATGAAGGGTCTTTTAAAAGCAAGAAGTTGAAAAATAGGAGTGTGTGTTCATGTATATTTGTATATTGACTGTATTAAAAGATTTTTGATATTGTTTAGTCTATTAAGGAATGTTCTATAGTAGCTACATAATTCAAGAATTTTTTGCTTTCTAAAGAAACCTTAGTAGTGTTGTGTTGGGTTAGGGAGACTTCATTGTTTTTAGTGCATGTCGGAGACTTACTTTAAATGTTATTTCACTTTCACTTTCATTTCATATCCTCACATGTCTTTACTTTTTTTGCATTCTATTGTTTTAGAATGTTAAAGTGAAACTTCACTTGCATAATTCTAGTAAATTCTATGAATACACACACACACACACACACAAAAATACTAGCATAAATTTAAAATTTGTAGGATGTTTGAATTATTTTTTTATATATTTCACCAATTTTTTTTCCCTTTACCATGGTTTGCAATCAGGTAGTCTCCATTTTCAAACGACTCAAGGCAAAAACGATACCAGGTATATTTTCGCTACCAAAAACGATGTGACTTAAGTATTCAATTTAAGTTCTAAAAAAGAAATTTTTCTTTGAATTCAAATAAAATATGATTTTCTTGTAAGAGTTTAAAAACCAAATATAAATGTGCATAATGTTCTTTCTCACTCTTAATAAAAAACCAAAATGTCATCGAAGAAATCCACCACATAATCTTGATGCTTCAAAAAGATACAATCCACCATGTGAGTTAGCAGTTACAATGAGACACCAATTCCAATACTGATGGCTTGAAATCTTGATTTTTCCAACAAATCTTGAAACAACTCCTTTGAATTTTGAACTTAGCACATTCCTTAAATGAAACCTTCTTTTGCACCTTTTCCATAACCTCATCCCTAATTGCCTTTTGGTTTGACCAATCAAAGGGCAACTCTAGCTTAGCTTTGGATTGAGTATTGCTATCATCGAGGGTTTCTTGAATATTCTTATGCTCAATTTGATATTGGAGATGTGATTCTAGTTCTAGATTTAGGTCTACTTCTAATGTATAGAAATTTACCTAATACATAAGTATTTTTTTATGCTCAATTTTTGATTAAAATGGTATCTCCAAAGCATATATAAAATTAAATCAGTGTTAGCTTTCGGTCTACTTATGATGTATAGAAATTTCCCTCATGTGTAAGTATGTTTTTATGCTCACTTTTTGGATTAAAATGGTATTTCCAAAGCATATATAAAATTAAATGAGTATTTTTAACGACAGTGAGAAAAGAAAATCTTGTGATGCAATGCAGTTTCTTAATGGGTATGACAAACCTTTTACCATGTTCACGTAATTTAATTTGGTTCCTTCATAAAGCTACTTTTATTTTGTAGTTTTCCTAACTCCTCTTTGATTGACTTTTGTGCCATATGTATATAAAAATAAGAGCATGTGTGCTTTTATCATCCTATAGTAATTTGAAAGAAGCTGTTTACCATTTTTCTTGTGTCCATTATCATGATCATTGATGGTATGACTTTGAAGAACTTTGTTTTATGGCTGTGAAAACTTTATTTTATGACTTTGTTTACCTTTTTTTTTTTTTTTTTTGGGGGCCAAAACCATTTCTGTTTAAGTTGTTTAGTCATTAAGATTAATTTTAGTGTTTTTGTGGAGTGTTTTTGCCATTTGGTTATGAAGTAGTTATATATGGGTATCATGGCAAAAAAGAAACGTTTATTTTTTAAAGCATTTGTGACTTTTGATTGAGTCTGTCCTTTTCCAAAGGGTTCATCTCAAAATATTAACTGTAGCATCTGAGCTTCTCGAGAAGGATTTTTTATTGGCCTCTAAAAGCCTTAGTATCCATATGGATAACTAGTATGTGACCCGCGCGTTGCTGCGGCCAAAAAAATCATGGAAATTAGATCTCTCTCTCTCTCTCTCTCTCACACATACACACACGAAGATAAATGTATGTGTGTGTGCTCTCTCTCTCTCTCTCTCTCTCTCACACACACACACACACACACACACACACACACACACACACACACACGAGGACATATATAGATAGATATGTGTGTGTGTGTGCTCACCCACGTGTAAAGAGAATGGAACTATAGTCCTTGGAATCACTCTAGCAAGATAACAATGCATAGCTATGCCTGCTCTCTCTCTCTCTCTCTCTCTCATATTAGATCTTGAGATCAAGATTCATCGAGTAGATCTCTGCTATCTCTTTTTTCACCTTTTCTCCTTTTCTCAATTCTTTTGATTTGAGGACTGGATAGCTCTCTCTCTCTCTCTCTCTCTCTCTCTCTCTCTCTCTCTCTCAATGAGCACATGGAGTATTTTTAGTCAAATGGTTGCGAGCGACTCATTCTTCACACAACTTCTAATAAATTCAAAGTGCCCATATCTCCTTGCTAATCAACCAACAATAATGTATCATATTTCTACCAGCTTGATTTTGTTGTGCCATGCTATCAAAACCATGACTTGCCAATAAACATGCTTTTCATGACCCTCTATTGGTTGAAGCAAGATAAGTTTTGGTAGGTGCTACGCTCTGGGGTCACTTTTAAAGGGCTACCAGGTTACCAAGGAAAGCCTCTCTCTCTCTCTCTCTCTCTCTCACACACACACACACACACACACACACACACACACACACACAGTATGTCGAGTCATGGCTGCAGATGCTCCCACCTAAGCCATCGACTCTTTTTCCTCAGCACAAACACTCAGTGTCTTGAGCAAACCCATTTGACACCCATTGCCTTGAGCACCCATTTGCTACTACCAAGAGTTCCCCAGAAGAAAGAAGTGCCTCTCCCCTGCTTCACAACCTGCTAAATATCGCAGCACCACCGTTGGCCTATCGTACCTATATGTGATCACCAACAACTACCCTAATCAAGGTCTTGGTTCTAATTTTGGTGACCCACCTCATTCTTTCTCTTTCTTTGTCTAGTTGCTAGTGGCAGAGTGCACACACACGCACATTGTCAGGTGTACAATTTTGGGTACTATAGTTTGCACGTTGTTGAAAAATGGTGGATTTCACTCTCTCTCTCTCTCTCTCTCTCTCTCTCTCACACACACACACACACACACACACACACACACACAGGTTAACACGATGCCAGGTGTACAATTTTGACTATTTCAAGCCATTGGGAAAGAATTGATTTGCATTGAATTTAGAGTACTTCATGTAATTTTTGAAGGCTCTTTAATGTGTCTATAGAAAGGAGGACAACCAGCATGGACTTAACAACTCAATTTTGGTGTTGATCCAACATGCCGTGCAAATCAACCAGAAAACGACATGTGGAGACCCTCACCTTCGTTTAATTTTTCAAGCTCCATTATAAAGAGTATAGATAATGGACTATTGAATAATAGCAAAAAATTATTGTGTATACAAGGGCTTGAGAAAAACCTAGGTTTAGTGTAATCCCGCCTAAAAATTTGAAATAGTCAAAATCGTGCACCTGACATCGTGTTAACTTTTGTGTGTGTGTGTGTGTGTGTGTGAGAGAGAGAGAGAGAGAGAGAGAGAGAGAGAGAGAGAGATTGTGCAAATCTACCATTTTTCAACAACGTGCAAACTATAGTACCCAAAATTGTACGCCTCACAGCTTGCATGCAGTGATAGGATTTGACGCCCATCTGCCCTTCTTAAGGCATTTTGCCGGTTGTATGCAGGCCAAAGTTTTTTTGAGTCTGTCATTGGAAGGGCTTGTTCAAAAATTATCCTTCTATAGAGAAGGGTGAAAAAATAGAATACATGTCAATGGAAGGGCTAATTAAAATAAATAAATAAATAAATATATATATATATTAATGCTCATTTACAATATCTATATGTATATTGGTTATACTCATTGACAGAATATACTATCTTGCCTTGTAAATTATGCAAAATTTTCTCATTGGAAGGGCAAACTGAAAATAGACCCTTCTATAGGGAAGGGTGCATTTTTCTACAACCCATCTTTTGAAAGGATAGGTTGCCCTTCAAATCCTAACACTGCTTGCATGTGTGTGTACGCATATGTGTGTGCACTGTGTGTGTGTGTGTCACCATCACCGTGTTGGAAAGAATTGATTTGCATTGAATTTTGAGTACTTCATGTAATTTTTGAAGGCTCTTCAATGTGTCTATAGCAAGGAGGACAACCAATAGGGACTCAACAACTCAATTTTGGTGTTGATCCAACATGCCGTGCAAATCAACCAAAAGGTGACATGTGGAGACCCTCACCTTCCTCTAATTTTTCAAGCTCCATTATAAAGATTATAGATAATGGACTATTGAATAATAGCAAAAAACTATTGCGTATGCAAGTGCTCAAGAAAACCTAGGTTTAATGTCATCCCACCTACAAATTCCTTGACTATATCTAATACACCTTGGAAGCCCCCTGCCCCACGTGACATAAGGAAAGGGCTTGGAGGGGATGAGAGTTGGAGACCAAGACAAAGCAAGAAAGAGAGTGGATTGGGCGCAAAGAAAAGGGCCTGTGTGTGTGTGTGTCCATCCATAGGATGGGCCACACACTCGCAAGATATAATTTGAAGGTTAGGACACCCACAACAATTGGAGGAAAAAACTAGGCTTAATATAATCCCATCTACAAATTTTGAGATTTACCTCTAATTTTTTAAAAAACTTTTTTTTACTAGCACTCACTTATCACTTGTCAGAGTGTTAGAAACATAAAATATACAACATCCCCATGCTCCAAAAAAAGCTATGGATGCAAAAAGGCTAACAAAGTAACATCACAACTTTAAATTTCAAATTCAAGGTGAGAATATCTCCAAAGTTCAAAGAACCTAAATTAAAGTTTAGAGAAGCTACAAAGAAGGTTAGTGCAATAGCCATAGAATATAGTAAATTTGCTTGTAAAGTTTCTGGAAAAAACATAGTATAGTTGAATGATTGAAAAGTCCTCGCTTTAGTGTAATCCCACCTACAAATTTTGAAATTTATCTCTAAATTTTAGATTTGAAGGTGAGAAAACCTACAAAGTAAAGAAATTGAGTGTAATAGCCTTCAAATATAATATAGTTGCCCCTAAAATTTCTCATATGTAAGCTTTTTGAGTTTTTGGGAGAAAGTATTGTGCCTCACCTTGATTTAGTGCAACCCCCCTTACAAATTTTTGAGATTTGCTTCAAAAAATCCAATTTGTCTTTAAGCGCTTGCAAAAACCTAGGCTTAGTGCAATCCCACCTATGACGTTTGAGATTCGCGTTTGAATTTTGAGTCAACGCAAGGCAAGAGCAAGAAATCTAACATAAAGACCTCAAAAATAGCAAAGATTTCCCAGAGTTGCCTCTTGTCATCCGCCTTGCTATCTGTTGAGGTCCGCTCTTGCCTTGGGCTTACACGCCTTCTGCCTTGGATTCGTCGGATCAAAATTTTCCAATTACATTAATTCTCGATTTTGTAGATGTCAATGTTGATTCATGATTCTTGATTGTGGATTCTGTTGATCATCGCTTTGTTGATTGCAGATGTAAGACCAATGCTTATTCTCCCTCCCCCCCCTCTCTCTCTCTCTCTCTCTCTCTCTCTCTCTCTCACACACACACACACACACACACGATGAATCACATGGACCATTCTATATTTCTCAGTACACACAAAATCTTGCAATCAATAACGTCGCATTCTCTCTCTCTCTCTCATACACACACACGCACACAATGCGTGCAGGACATCCACAAAAAATCATTGGACTCTTATTGTTGAATCATTGAGCTCGTTGCACTTCAGTATTGCAATGCAAATGCGGAAGGCCTTCTTGCAACGCTCCAACACCTCAACGAAATGGCATGTCAACTCTATCTCTCTCACACACACACACACACACACACACACACACAAAGGCAACGGATCTCTCTCTCTCTCTCTCTCACACACACACACACACACACACACACACATACACACACACATACAGACAAAACACAAATACATGCGTGCAACTATTGAGCTTTGAACAGTAAGGCTAGAGAGAGATCATTTACGACATGGAAGGTTTGTGCAATCCTACAAAGGGAGGTTCATTAGGACATGGCCACACAAAGCTTAGTTGTCTAGAAGCCTCAAAAATTTTAACTAAGACAATCTCGACAGTCCAAAACGTCATGGGTAGCAGCAAGTAGTGAGGGAGAGTGAGACACAAACAATAGAGAGGGAAAAAGAGGACTGATCGGCAAGAAACCGACGTAGTTTGAAAATTATGCTCTTTTAGGCATAGTAAGCCGATGAAAATCTACATGCTAATGAAAATTTTCAGCTGATGTAACGAACCACTAAGCTTCGCATGACCATAGCCTTACATGACACATGGAGGGAAGTTCCTTCAAAATGCAAAGTAAACCCACCCTTTAAATGGCTTTAAAAAGCAAAAGTAGTCACTGCCTGAAATGAAATTCCATGGCCTTCCCAAGAACTAAAACTATTATAAATATAGACAAAGTACTAAGTTTTCTACTTTACATTTCTAGGACTCAGAAGTCTTCTCATTTTCTACCTTTCATTTTTGTATTTCTTTAGGTTTCCTTTGAAATGCAGAGTGTGACATGTGGATGCCTTCTCCTTGCTCAAAAATTTTAAGCTCCATTATAACAAGTATAGAAGTATAGACAAGTATAGAAGGTTGTCCACTTCTTGGTATTTGATGAATGTCCCTCAAAAGAGCATTAAAAGTCTTGAAAGCTTTGAAGAACATTGAAGAAATAGCCTTTCAGATGATCTTTCCCAATGCTACATTTACTTTATTTTGGAAAGGGTGCAACAAATGATTTGAACATAATAAATTTTTTAAAACTTTTGATTTTTTAATACCATAAATTATTTTAATCTTAAGAACAGGGCTTGCCAAAAGCATTTTTCCTAACCAATTGTCAAAGCTAGGGACTTGCTACGCGCCGTGTGCGAGCCACAAAGGCTCCTAGCACACATTCATACAACAACAAGCTCACAAGGAAGAATGGTGTGTCACTCACCTTCCTGCGTAGTTACGAATGAAGGATTCCCGCGCCGCGAAGAAGAGGGAGACGCCGCTACGCCGCGCTCAACCGCCTCGCGCCGTCGTGCCGCCGCAATGCTCGATCACACACATACTCTTACACACACTCTCTCTCTCTCTCTCTCTCTCACACACACACACACACACACACACACACACACACACACACACACACACACACACACACACACAAGGAGATGGTGAAGGAGAAGGTGGAGATGGAGCAAGAGCGGCTTCTATTGCACAATGAGAGAATGAGTAAAAATTAGGTTCAGTGGCTTTTATATGAGCTCACCCCATTCACACTTGGGCGCCCATACTTAGCCAACTAACTCCTTGAATATTCCAGTTAGAGTGCGCCTGTCATCGGCGATCACCCTTACCCTGTTCCTATTGGTCCGACAAGCCCGGTACCTGACTCTAAACAATACAACGTTTATTGATCATAGGGTGTCCGTGTGCTGTGAGGGTTAACATGCCCCCCTTCCTGATGTAGATTCCGTCCTCGGAAGCTATCCAGTTGAAGCTCGTTCGTCGAGATGGAAGAGCAGTCGACATGGATGTGCGTAGCCTTCTTCAATCACTGCAAAATCAAACAACATTGCCACAGTAATTGCATTCTCATATACAATTACAAATCATATGCAATTTTAGACAGACAAATTGATTGGTAACAGAATTTTAGACAATTTGTCAGCAATAAACATTAAATTGCAATATAATCAAATGCATAAACAGATGTAAAGGTAAAAAATTAAACAAGTCTGGGGTCGCTAATTTAACGGTCAAAAGGCACTAGAGCTCGACTATTAATACCATGGGTAACTTCTCAATTTTTTCTGGTCAATTAAGTTGTTTAATCGCGAGAGCCAAGTATTTGATGTTCGAGGGCTGACTAGAGGCTATACCTAAAAGACCTTGTAGTTAAGCTACGATAAAAGGAATTTCTCATGAAATCATCGCCTGACTGATTACCTTTTCTTTGATCCCCCAAAGTCTTTTCACATTGATTCAATTTTGATGTGTGTGCTTATTTTGTATGCCTTGGGTTTTTTGCTTTTCAAGAAAAAGCGCCCACACTGGGAACCTCTAGGGCTCTAGTATCATAGGCGATAGATGTGAGTGAAGTACCAATTTAAGCAGGGATTTCTCTTCCAGCTTAAAATTTTACATTGTGGCACTTTGATTTTTTGTTTGTTCATTTTCAACATTTTAATTTTGTAACTTTGGGGGGTCATATAACACTGTTACCCTCCCCAGGCTCATCACATTAGTAAACTCCCTTTATAATACTTAAGCTAAAGGTCAATAGGTTAAGCCCACTAGAAAGCCCTAGTACATTTCACACAATGCTGCCTAAATAAGATTAAGAACCTAAGTAACCATTGCTTATTAGGAAGGCATTCCCCATGGTATTAAGAGAAGATTTCTAATACCTAGCTTGGTCAAACTAGCTTAGTCGGACTGCTTGATTTTTAAACCTAGACAAGTGATTATGACAAAACATTACATTGAATTAAATGTTTGATACTAAGCAAATGCGCTAAATATTATGCTATGAATCACAATCAAAGCAGACAAACATGGATGCAAAAAGATAAGGGCAATGCTAATGGACATAAAACACCTGTTTGTGTTGATGGTCGCGCTTGATTTGAAGTGTGAACGAGAGAAAGGTTCCATGAAGGTCCAAATCCTATCAATAGCAACACGCTCCTGTACACACTAGGAAACAAAAGGAACACCTCCAGGAGGCACATTAGTGGGAAAAGGTACCAACACTTATTGAACACAACAAAAAACATAAGGAACCCTAACCTAATTATTTGCACTCCCCCTAAAGAGTCAAGGGAATAGGATATTGTAGAGGTTGGGGGGAAATCCTAAGGCTAAACCCCTATCCTCGTCGTCGAGATAAACAAAGTCATCATCCATGAGACCATATGTGTCATCCGTGTAGTCATGTAAATTTTCTTCTTCATCATAGGTGCCCATGTTTACTAAGAAGGTCACTAGACGCCTATAGTCATCTTGGTCAAAAGGGTAGGCTTGTGCAATGGGAGAAACGCTCTCTACTAAGTATGGATCAGACGTGGTCAAGAGACGTATCAGCCATTCTAACTCCTCAAAATTCCTCTCACATGCTAGCGTACCTATCAAATCCCATTCACATGCAAGCACTGGAAAGACCATGTGAAACATTTGTGAAAAGTAACAAGGGTACCTCTCACCCAAGGCAGGAGTGGATGACTCTAGCGTACTAGCCATATCTGTACACGCAAATAGATGATGGTTAGAGTGCAAATATTACAAGGGTCGTGTTCTTGTGCATAATTTGTTTTTATTATTTTGTGTTATGGCTCTTGCTCTTTTACTTTTTTATCTTGTTTTTGTGAGTATAAGGCTTTATATATACATTCCCTAAGATTGGAGATTGAGAGGTCAGGGAGGAAGGTTGAGAGGGAAGTGAATGACGGATGTCAGCAAACACTCCCCCCTTCCTTGGGTAGATCATACTTTTTGGAATGATGTCGTCACCTTTTGAAACCAATTGTTCCAAGTTGTTATGGGTAAAGGCTTTAACCAATAGTTTTCGATCACCCTATGTGTTTCATCTAGTTGCAAGGGTGGTAAGGTACTCTCCCATGATTTTATTTGCAACATTGTTGGAGGTGGTGAATCTACAACGGGAGGTGCAAACTCTTTCTTGCTTGTATGGATATGTACAATGGTAGGTGGAGGTTGTGTCGAAGTTTCTATTTCCGTATAGGAACTACATGAAGAGCAAGAAGCTTCATTTGCTTTTCTTGTTCCTGAGCTAGGTGGAACAAATCGTTCTTTCTTTGGTACCCAAACTAGCTCTGGAGCAGGTGTGTCGCATTCCGTGATTTTTTCCTTTCCACGATTTTCAATTTGTTTTGGAGCCACAAGATTGGGTTTACATGGGCCAGGTAATAGGTAAGAGTACAATTTACGTTTGGGCACCCAGATTTGATCATTTCCTTTATAGTATCCTTGGGCTTTTAATAGTCGTTTAGGAATCCAGCGCCACGTTTTCTTACATTTCTTGGAGCGAGTGGGACGTTTCTTACGAGGCTTCCGTTTTTTAGCATCAGCCATGGTTACTAAAGAAGCTTTAGGGACCCACTTGTATGCTTTCTTTGTTATATTAGGATGGTTCTTATGTGTCTCAAGCTTTCTTTCAACTACATCAGTTGAAGATCTAGAGAGTTGGGCTATGGGGACGTATGGTTCAACCTCCTGGACATGCAATGTCTTGGGTTTTATTTCCTTAGGCAATATCTCAGGGACTATGGCTTGAGTGGTAGGGATAAGAGTTGGTTTTTGCGTTGTGACACCCCCAGTCCCCCAATCAATAGTGCATTTGGTGGCTATCATCCACGTGCGTCCTAGGTTTATATTACCCTCCATAGTTCCAGTAGGCATGACAAAAAAGTCTTGAGCTACAATTCCATTTTCATAACTGACAGAAGTGTGCCAGATTCCAAAAACCGTAGTTTTTTTCTTGTTGACACCCTTGACTTGGATAATACTCTCAGATAGAGGTGGCTTCCCTAACTGACACCACACCCCATAGGATAGCAGATTATATTTAGCACCCCTGTCCAATGAGGTGTTATATAGCACTTTTCCATAGGCACTATTTAACTCAATAGGGTATTGTAGAGGTGTGTCAGAGTCCAACCAATCCTCTTCGATTTCCATGTGGAATGTATTTGTGACTCCAAGGTTAGCCTCTCATTTTTGTCTTATATGTTGTTGTCGCTCCTTAGCCTCAGCTTGAGCTTGTATCTTCTTTAACTCGGTTTGTGCTTTGGTGGCCTTCTTTTGATGAATGGCCCGTAGTTCTTCTTGGCTTAAAGGATCATAATATCTTTTGAATTTACTCCCATTGAGGAATCCAATGGTTTCAACTCCATCAAGAGTTTCCACACGAAGGGTACCTTGTGGGGTAATTTCGCATACTCTGTATGGTCCTTTACCAGCATATTTCAACTTTTTCTTCTCTTTACGTACTCCATACAGAAGGACTTTATCACCAACTTTGATGTCCTTGTCCTTCACATGGCGATCAAACCACTTCTTTCTCCTATCCTTTTCCACAAGAGCATTTTGCACAGCCAACTGTCTCTCTTCGTCTAGTTTTTCTAAGATATATAAACGCTCGGTTAAGGGGTTACCATTCTATCCTTCTTGCGAAGCTACCCTAAGACTAGGAATGACAAACTCCCAAGGCATAACCGCTTCTTGGCCGTATACCATTTTGAATGGCGTACAATTAATAGCCACTTTATAAGCAGTACGATAAGCCCATAGAGCAGATGTCAAATTCAAATCCCAATCAGTGCGATGAGCTTCTACCGTCTTGGTTAAAATAGAGATTAGAGTCTTGTTGGTGCTCTCGGCTTGTCCATTAGCTTGCGGGTAATAAGGTGTAGACTTATGGTGGGATATCATAAAGGTCGTGGTAAGCTCTCTTATTACCTCATTTATAAAATGGGTACCATTATCACTAACAATTTCAAAAGGGCAACCAAATCTTGTGATAATGTTCTCAAAAAGAAACTTAGCTGTTGTCCTCGCGTCAGCTTTTTGTGAAGCCTTAGCTTCAGCCCACTTTGTTACATAGTCCGTAGCAACTAGAATATATCGAGATTGCGTGTTGCGAGCTACGGGACTAATTGGACCTACAAAGTCTAAGCCCCATTTTTCAAATGGTTGGGTTACTTTAATAGGATGTAAGGGCATTCTGTCTTTGCGCTGTGTGGTCTTGTAACGTTGGCACTCATCACACCCTTTTGTAAAAAGTGGCATCCTTAAATAAAGTTGGCCACCAATAGCCTGATTGCAGCACCTTTCTAGCAGTCAGGTCTCCTGAAAAATGTCCTCCTGCTATGCCCATATGTGCTTCTTGCAAGATATACAAATATTCATCCTCGCGGGCACAACGCCTAATAATATCGTCCTTGCCTAGTCTATACAGAGTTCCGGCAATCAAACAATAGGGTTCACATTCTTTTACTAGCCTTCGAGCGATATCCTTACAAAGTTCCTTGGGTGGAAAACCATTAACTAAAAGTTAACAATGTTCTCACTCCATTCAGGCATAGTCTCAACTATGAATAGGGAAGTATCGGGTAATTCATCATCAACTCCTGTAGGGGTTTCACCATTGGGTATGCGAGACAAATGATCAGCCATGACGTGCCTTTTACCGGGTCTCACTACAATCGTGAAATCAAACTCCAGAAGAATTAACAACCATCGTGTGATTCTTCCTGTGGAGCATGGATTGTTTACCAGATACAGCAACGCTTGATGATCCACATAAAATACAAACTTGTTTGCCAGAAGGTAGTAGAGAAATTTCTTTACTGCATAAACCATTGCTAAACCTTCTCACTCTGTAGTGGTGTAGTTCCTTTCAGCATCGTTCAATTGACGGCTTGCAAAGCTAATGGGATAGTCCAATTTATGTTCTCCTGGTTGAGTGAGAACACACCCAATAGCAAAGTTTGATGCATCAATATGCACATGGAAAATGACATGCCAGTTAGGTGTCCTTAAAATCGGAGCACTTGCTAGTGTTTTCTTCAATTTTTCATAGGCCTGGTCACACTCTTCAGTCCATTTAAATTCAATGAGAAGCTTGTACAAAGGACGTGCTATCTCAGCGAAAAATAAAATAAACCGTCGATAATAACCCACGTGTCCCGTGAACCTTTGAACTCCCTTGTAATTGGTTGGTGGTGGTAACTCTAGAATCACTTTAATTTTGCTCTCATCGGTTGAGATACCATTCTTAGATACTATATGCCCTAAAATAACTCCATGCTTGACCCAAAATTGGCATTTGAACGGGTTCAACGAGATACGATATAACCTACACTTTTCAAACACCTTCCGCAAACATGATAGATGTTCTTTCCAAGAAGAGTAAACACAAAGGTCGTCTAAGAAAGCTTCACAAAACTCTCTCAAATATTCTTTAAAAGCAGTGTTTATTAATCGTTGGAATGTAGCAGGGGCATTTGTTAAGCCAAAAGCCATCACACGAAATGCAAACACGCCAAATTCTGTGATGAAGGCAGTTTTAGCTTGGTCCTCTAGCGCTATCGTGATTTGGTTGTAGCCTGAGTACCCATCTAGAAGGCTATAAGCTTCCTTGCTTGCAACTCTTTCGAGTACATGTTCGGAATATGGTAGGGGGTAATGGTCTCTTCTAGTAGCTGCATTAACTTTTTTGAGGTCCACGCACACCCTGAGTTTCCCATTCTTTTTTGGCACGATAACTATTGGAGACACCCATTCAGAGTGTTCAATAGGATATATGAACCCATATTTGATAAGCTTTTCTAGTTCTTCTTGAATGATCTTTGCGTACTTAGGATTCATCGGGTAGGGTCTTTGTTGTACGGGCTTCGCAGTGCTAATCATAGGGATTGTATGTTGGACCACAGAAGGTGGAACACCTTTCATATCATGGTATGTCCAAGCGAATATGTCCTTGAATTCCTTGAGAAGCTCTTTGAGGACCGCCTCTTCAACTTTTGTGAGGTCTTGGGCAATAAAAACAGGTTTTGATTCTTCACCGGGGTCGGCTAATTCTATTTCTTTAACTATTGCCGGACCATCATAGATTCCATTATTCCCATCGATATGTATTCTTTGGGCTTTTGTGTACACAACCTTTGCTTCCCTTGTGGTGTAAGATTTGAAATGTTCTGGTGCAGGATGCAAGTCTGTGGATTCTGGTTGTGCTTTGGTCTGTGCTTCTATTTCTGCTTTCTTGTGTTGTCGAGCTAACTCTTGGTTTTGACGCCTCCTTGCAGTGCGGCTCATCAACTTTGGCTTGTCTATGATCTCTAATTGGGCTATGTCATGGGGTCGTGGTCTACACCACATAACATTTTGGAGATATTCACCCCAATCGTCTACCAATTTTCGATGAGCATCACATGCTCCTATATAACTGAGCCATTCTGCTGAGGATCTCTTCTTTTTTATCCTAGTACGTACATTGGCTCGATATAGACGCCTCTTAAAGTTTTTCTTTTTCTTATTTGAGACCTGCTTTTGATTTGCATTTAGATCTGGCTCACTAAAGGAGTCCTCGTTGGTGTCCTCGTCACTCTCGGAGGAGCTATCATCGGTTGATGTGATCGGTCCTTCCGAATTTTTTGACTCTGAACTTGCTCCACTCTCTAATTCATGAGATTCAGAATCCGTTTCACTCTGGGAGTCCGTGTCTGAGTCGTGTTGGTCAAAGTCTTCTATTGAGCTATCGGTGTCACTGTCAGATTGGTCTACAATTGCCTTGCCCTTAGAAGATGCATGTATGGCACTTATCATGTTCAGAGGTGCAATTTGTGGTACCTCTTCCCCCTCTGGTGTGACCCAAGTGGTTCCTCTATTTCCCCAGGTATCTATGGTTGCAGCTAGGTGTACCCAGTCCACGTTGTCTGATTTCGTCATACCCGGTAACACATCCATGTAAGGAGAATCTTGGCCAATGTCTGTATCCTTCTTACAAGTGTAACAATATTGTAGTGGGGTTGAGTGAACTGTGGTGTCAGAGCGATGATCAATAATGGTTTTACTCCCTAAGGGGTGTACCTTACCAGTCACCAAATCCACTCTAAGGACAGAGTCTTGGAATTGCAAATAGACATGATTTTTAGACCAATCATGAACCATTTGTGCTTCCCTCATGAATGGTCGTCCTAAAATCATTTCATATGACATAAGGTGTTTAGAGAAATCCATTACAATGAACGTATGTCGTACCTTGTGTCCTAGAACTTTGATCTTAAGATCCTTGAGCATCCCCATAGGTTTGGCTATGGTACCATTTGCCATCTTTACCACAATGTTAGTAACACTGAGGCGGGGTTTTCCCATGGATTCCCAACAATCTTTTGTAACAATGCTAACTCCCGCACCACCATCAAGAATTCCCTTTATAGTTAATCCCTTGGTAGTGATGGGTAGGGTCGCATTAGACTCGTCGCCTTCAAAATACTGCCCTAATTCGTTAATGGGTACCTCGATCACAGACTCGTGTCCATCTAAGTCAAGTGATTGCACATGATTTTCCTCATCAATCATAATCGAGTCAGGCCTATTTGTTTGCGCAAACTGCGGTAATCCCGTTTGTAGCTCTCCGTTAAGGAATGCTCGAAGTGCAAAGAATAACTCAGGATCTCCATACAGCTTTGCTATGATCGTGGTTCGGACCTCAGAAGACATGAAGTCCACTAGTTTGGCAACATTCATTGGCATTTTGCAGGGTGTAGGTCCTTGACTAGGAACTGGTGAGGATGGAATCTCATATTCCTCAATGGGATCAGGTATTCCTTCGTTAAACATCCTTTCCAACAAGAAAGGTGTATGCTCACTTTCTGATGCCCCGTCCTCACTCCGTTCTTGGATGATACTAGGTATGGCTAACGGTCTATGGTTCATGTGGGGTGGATGAACTTGCGTGGGAAACACTGTGTCATGAATTTTGACATGCATGGGTTCTGGTTCTAGTTTCCTTTGAGTCTCCTCCACTAAACCTCTTAGATGTTTCACCTGCTCAATCTCGTCTACTGGGTTTGGGTACGTCCCAATCTTCTTTTTACGATTCTTCCCTTTTTGCCCCTGCGGTTTATCTTGGGGGTCTTGGATTGGATTTGGAAACACTTGTGGTGTTTTCAGAGGCTCTTTATGGTTTTCTCTTATTCGGTTTTCATTTGGTTCCATGTTACGGTTTTCTTTGTCGGTCTTTCCCTTTGTGGTATTGGTTCTAGTCTCCATTGTCTCGATTGAATCTGAATCATCCTCGAGGTCATTCATATACACGGGGTCATCTCCTGTTCCTATGTTTATTTTGGAACTTGGCTTTGAATTTCCCGTATTCTGCGACCTCTTCCTTCGTGTCTTCTTTTTCTTTTTTTGGATAACTGACGCGGTATCTCTCTCTTCGAGGATATGGCCTGGCCCTCGAAGCATGGACCGTGTAATCGCATAAGCGGGTGCGACGGGTGGTATTGGCGATGTCACACTAGCAATTTCGACCAAATTTAGGGGTGTGATTTTAGGCGCATTTGGGTTATAGGGGCATTGGGCAATCAAGTGATCTATGCCACAACGATTACATGTGAGTATTGGCATTACAGACGTGCTCCCTTGATTCATTTGCATCTGTGCAGCATTCTTTTGCAGCCTAATAGGGCACTCCGCTGCCCGATGTGGTCCACCACACTCGTAGCATTGAAGAGGTGGCCTCCTAGCCTGGGTGTTGATATTTTGACCTCTGGATGCGAGAGCAGCAGCTTGATAAACCGGCTTGACTTGCCCCCAACAATCTTCCATGTAGTATATAGGACACTCTTCCAATGTATCAAGTCCGTAGGCAATACTAGTGTCTATTTCCTCCTCACAGCCATCTGCATAAGCATTAGATGGCTCGGAACCCACTTGGTTCATAGGGGTGACTCTTGGATGCGGGGGCTGCGGTCCTAGCGCGGGAGGTGGTAGCGGTGTAGCTTGTACAACATTTTGAGATCTAGGGACCATGTGTTGCGGTAGTTGCTCAACAGGTGGAGCAGGCATCAATACAGGAGCTCGAGGCGCATCCGTCCAGGCTACAGGTGGTCTATTTGCCATCATACGTTTGATCATTAAACAATCCTTAGCTTGGTGACCATACCTACCACATGCGTTGCAAGTTCCATTAAATTTTACTCTAAACGTAGGGCACTCACTAGCGCTATGTGGACCTAAGCAGATGGAACACCATTGTTGCTCCCTTCTTGGATACATGTGACTATTTTGAGGGGGTCGATTATCCTTAAGAGACTCTTGGATTGCCTTGGTGAGGTCTGTCAAGAATGTCTCAAATACCTTTGGCTCATTGGCAATGGGCTTTGCAGTCATGGGTTCATACTCAATGGCTTGTGAGCTAGTGGATCTCGTGTCAGTAGACACCCTCATGCCTGCTATCATCAAGTTGTCCTCTAATTGGATTGCATTGGCAGTGACATCTTCCCAGGTTGTGATACCTCTAATCACTAGTCCATTATAGATTCCTTCATTCCTCAACCCTCGAATGAATCGATCAAGCAGTTGGTTATTGTTGAAGCGCTCATTTACAGGGCAACGAGAGTTTAAGTGCTTTAGACGACTAATGAAGTCCCTTATTGACTCTCCTTCCTTACGTTCGGCCTTCTGTAGCTGAGATGCTACACCCCAAAGCACACCTTCTCGTATGTACTCCTTTAGAAACAACCTTTGAAGGGTAGGGTAGATTGTTTTCTCGTCCACCCTTAGGGTTCTATACCAATCTCTAGCCTTCCCACTTAATGTCAAGCTTAAGGCATTGCACTTATGTAGTTCGTTGCGTTCCCCTAAGGAATCACATACTTGTTCAAACACTTCAATGTGTTTTCTAGCATCTTCGTCCCCATTGAATTTTTGCGTGAGTTTGGCAATTTGTACTGCCTTACTTCTAGGCTCTCTATCAGATGCATGACGCATATTTTCCGCGATAGATCGACCTATGGTTTGAGCAGCTGCCAAGTCACCTATGTGAGGAGGCAGGGCCGGTGGAGGTACTCTTGGAATCATATGTGGGAGAGGGACGAATATCGGTCTTGGCATATGTGTTGATGATGCAGGATATGGAACATAACCGGGCATAGGTCCACTTGGATAAGGGCTAGGGAGCGGCACTCGAGGAGCATAAACAAGTGGTACAATTGGAGGTGTGGGGGCCATGTGTGCATAAGGGGCTAGAGGCACATACGGTCGAGGCTCCATATTAGGTACTACGACACTAGGTAGTGGCACTGCGCTAACCGTAGATGTCATCGGTACATTCTCTGTCAGGTCTATCCTTGGAGTGAGCACTGTGTTTTCCTTAATAGAGGGTTGAGCCAAGTTAGGGAAGCTAAAGTTGTCGCTCGAAGGCTCAGATTGCATAGAGACCCCAGGTGAAATGACGTAAGATGGGTCCATGGGACTCATTAGAGGAGTCTCCATTTGTGATAGAGTAGGCTGTTGAGCCTTGCTCGTATCCAGAAATCTCATGGGGCCAGTTGAGAGTATATTTACCCCTCGGTTTTGCCTTTCTGATTGAATAATTCCATGGATAACATTACATATCATTTTCTGTTGATCTTCGGTGCTCGTGGCACTAGAGGTGGATTGTACAATCTCTATCCATCCTACATGGTAGGCGTGGCCAGAGTGTAGATCCGTCAACACCTCAGTGTGGAGGTTGTATGTTGTTAACCCTCATGGCACACGGACACCCATCACCTACGATGGACGCGTATTATGTATGATTTAGAGTCAGGTACCGGGCTTGTCGGACCAATAGGGAAAGGTAGAGTGATCGTCGATGAGAGGCGCACTTTAACTTGGACATTCAAGGGATTAGTTGGTTAAGCATGGGCGCCCAAGTGTGAATGGGGTGAGCTCCTATAAAAGCCAACTAAACCTAATTTTTACTCATTCTCTCATTTGTGCAATTGAAGAGTGCTCTTGCTCCATCTCCATCTTCTTCTTCTTCTTCACCTCCTTGTGTGTGTGTGTGTGAGAGAGAGAGAGAGAGGGAGAGTGTGTGTGCGATCGAGCATTACGAAGGCACGACGGCGGCGAAGCGGTTGAGCGCGGCACGACTGCAGCTTCTTCTTCATCGCGGCGAGGAATCCACCACGAAGGCGAGCGTAGAGCGGTGAGTGACACACCCTTTGTTTTCTTGAGCTTGCTAGTTTAAGCTTGTTGTGTGCTTGGAGCCGTTTGTGGCTCGCATACGGTGTATCGGCAAGTCCCTTGCTTCGACAGTGCGGCAAGGAGCGCACATTTTTGGCGCCGCTGCCGGGGATATGCCCTACACTAAGCTCGGTTAGCACTTTACGCTTCCTTGTGGTGCAATTTCTATCATAGGAAAGGCAAGGAAGGGGTGTGTGGAGATTTCTGTTTTTTGCGTTTTCTGCAATTGCTGTCAAATTTCAATTTCTGCTATTGTCTGTGTTTTTTCAATTTCTGCAATTTCTGCATTTTCAAGTTCGGCGTTTTCAATTTCTGCAATTTTCTGCAATTTCTGCGTTTTTGCTGCAATTTCTGCGTTTTTTCTGCATTTTCTGCAATTTCTGCGTTTTTTCTGCATTTTCTGCAATTTCTGCAATTTCTGCATTTTCAAGTTCGGCGTTTTCAATTTCTGCAATTTTCTGCATTTCTGTCAATTTGCTGCAATTTCTGCGTTTTTTCTGCATTTTCTGTAATTTCTGCGTTTTTTTCTGCATTTTCTGCATTTTTTTCAATTTCTGTATTTTCTGCATCAACAAAAAAAAATTAAAAAAAAATTTTTTTTTTTGGGAAAAAAAAGTTTTTTGAGAAAAAAAAATAATTTTGAAAATAATTTTTTTTCGGAAATTAAAAACGCGAGTGAGCGGGCGGCGAAATTTTTTCGAAAATAAAAAACGTGACTCTTAAAACGGACGGGTTGGTTTGTATAAAAGATAGATCGGGATCGGGATCATTTTCCCCAAGCCCAAGCCTAAGCCCAAGCCCAAGCCTCAGTCTTATGATATATACTAGACTCACTCTTATATATATACCCTACTCCCTCAAGAGAGAATGAGAGCATGTGGGACAAGTCCTCCACTCTCCTCCTTTCTCTTCTCACTTGCACCCTTAGACTTTTTAGTTTGGGCCTAGTTCCCTACTGGAAATTGACAGTTTTAGGGATTCCGAGGGCATAGAGTGACCAAACGGAGGGCTGTAAAGCACGGCACGACCCTCTGACCGATACGCTCGTTTTGAGCTATCACACGGCCCATTCCACGACACGCTCTAAAAAATCTAGCAAAAAAACAAACAAAAAACACGCTAAAAACTAGTCACAAGGCCTCCTAGAGCAGCTTTTTGACACCTTAGGGTATCAAAAGCACATGCACTTACGCTCTGGGCGGGTGCTAGAACACGAGCATATTGAGGGTGCCTCTGTTCATACGGATACCCATTACCCATCCACGATAAGCTCTAGACCCTCAGCGGGGACACAAGGTAGCACCACCCAAGACCCTAAAATAGCCGCTAGTGATTCCTCCTCCGACTCAGAAATCATGGAAGCATACCCTACCCAAAACACTGAGAGAGAAGGCCATGCACCTCCCGAAGCTCCACAGCCTAGTACTAGTATGTTTAGCCATTTCATGGAAACATTAGGTAGAGCTACTCGCTCGGAACCTGATGCAAATGAAGCACACGAAGAGGATGGGTTGGACTCTGACACACCTCTACGATACCCCATTGAGTTAAATAGTGCCTATGGAAAAGTGCTATATAACGCCTTATTGGACACGGGTGCTAAATACAATCTGCTATCCTATGGGGTGTGGTGTCAGTTAGGGAAGCCACCTCTATCTGAGAGTATTATCCAAGTCAAGGGTGTCAACAAGAAAAAAACTGCGGTTTTTGGAATTTGGCACACTTCTTTCAGTTATGACAATGGGGTGGTAGCTCAAGACTTTTTGGTCATGCCTACTGGAACTATGGAGGGTAATATAAACCTAGGCCGCACGTGGATGATAGCCACCAAATGCACTATTGATTGGGGGACTGGGGGTGTTACAACGCAAAAACCAACTCTTAGCCCTACCACTCAAGCCATAGTCCCTGAGATATTGCCCAAGGAAATAAAACCCAAGACATTGCATGTCCAGGAGGTTGAACCATACGTCCCCATAGCCCAACTCTCTAGAGCTTCAACTGATGTAGTTGAAAGAAAGCTTGAGACACACAAGAACCATCCTAATATAACAGAGAAAACATACAAGTGGGTCCCTAAAACCTCTGTAGTGAGCATAACTAGTGCTAAAAAACAGAAGCCTTGTAAGAAATGTACCACTCGCTCCAAGAAAAGTAAGAAAATGTTGCGATGGATCCCTAAACGACTATTGGAAGCCCAAGGCTACTATCAAGGAAATGATCAAATCTGGGTGCCAAAACGTAGATTGTGCTCTTACCTATCACCTGACCCAAGTGAGCCCAATCCCGTATCTCCAAAACGAATCAATGATCGTGAAAAGAAAAAAATCACAGAATGCTACACAACCGCTCCCGAGCTAGTTTGGGTACCAAAGAAAGAACGATTTGTTCCACCTAGCTCAAGAAGGGGGGAGTCCCATGAAGATTCTAGCTCATCATGTAATACATCCATAGAGGTAAAAGCTTCTACACAGCCTCCATCTATAGTAGTGGACCTCCATGAAGCTACAAAAGAATCCACACCTCCCAGTGTTCAAGAATCACCTGATGAACCACTTCAAGTTCGATCCTGGGAGAGTACCTTACCACCGTTACAACTTGACAAGGCACCTAGGGTAATAGAAAACTACTGGCAAAAATCCTCACCTATTACCAACTGGAACAATTGGTTTCAAAGGGTGACAAGCTCATTTCAAACGGTATGATCTACCCAAGGAAGGGGGGAGTGTTTGCTGACAGTCATCATTCATTTGTTTCCCTCTCAACCTTTTTCCCTGACCTCTCAATTCCAATCTTAGGGAATGTACATATAAAGCTTTATACTCACAAAAAAAAAAAGAAAAAAAAGAGCAAGAGCAATTAGCAAACGAGTATGCACATTAAAGTCAAAACATTGACTCGGACCTACACATGTCACATCTGGTACAGTGAAACAGAAACCTATGCCATGAAACACCTTCGATCCTCATCACTTGAGTGATGGAGGGTAGGTAAGATTAGTACGATAGGAATGTTTCTGTTTTAGAGTTGAGAGATTAGCAAAGTTCTCTTTTCCCACTGATGTTCCTCCTAGAGGTATTGTTTGTGTTTCATAGTGTGTACAGGAGCGTGTTGCTATTGATAGGATTTGGACCTTCATGGAACCTTCAAATCAAGCGCGACCATCAACACAAACAGGTGTTTCTTGTCCATTAGCATTGCCGTTATCTTTTTGTATCTATGTTTGTCTGCTTTGATTGTCATTGGTAGCCTACTATTCAGCGCATTGGCTTAGTATCCAACATTTAATTCAATGCAATCTTTTGTCATAATCACTTGTTTAGGTGTAAAAATCAAGCAGTCCGACTAAGCTAGTTTGACCAAGCTAGGTATTAGAAATCTTCTCTTAATACCATGGGGAATGCCTTCCTAATAAGCAATGGTTACTTAGGTTCTTAATCCGATTTAGGCAGCATTGTATGAAATGTACTAGGGCTTTCTAGTGGGCTTAACCCTATCGACCTTTAGCTTAAGTATTATAAAGGGAGTTTACTAATGTGATGAGCCTGGGGAGTGTAACAGTGTTATATGACCCCCCAAAGTTACAAAATTTAAATGTTGAAAATGAACAAGCAAAAAATCAAAGTGCCACAATGTAAAATTTTAAGCTGGAAGAGAAATCTCAGCTTGATTTGGTACTTCACTCACATGTATTGCCTATGGTACTAGAGCCCTAGAGGTTCCCAGTGTGGGCGCTTTTCCTTGAAAAGCAAAAAACCCAAGGCATACAAAATAAGCACACACATCATAATTGAATCAATGTGAAAAGACATTGGGGGGTCAAAGAAAAAGTAATCAGTCAGGCGATGATTTCATGAGAAATTCCTTTTATGGTAGCTTAACTACAAGGTTTTCTAGATATAGCCTCTAGTCAGCCCTTGAACATGAATACTTGGCTCTCGCGATTAAACAACTTAATTGACCACTGAAAATTAAGAAGCTTACCCATGGTATTAATATTTGATCTCTAGTGCTTTTCGACCGTCAAATTAGCGACCCCAGACTTGTTTAATTTTTTGCCTTTACATCTGTTTATGCATTTGATTACATTGCAATTTAATGTTCATTACTAACAAATTGTTTGAAATTCTTTTACCAATCAATGTGTCTACCTAAAATTGCATATGCTTTTTAAGAGAATGCAATTACTGTGCCAATGTTGTTTGATTTTGCAGTGACTGAAGAAGGCTAAGGACATTAATCTCAAATGCTCTTCCACCTCGACGAACCAGCTTCAACTCAATAGCTTCCGAGGACGGAATCTACATCAGGAAGGGGGGCATGTTAACCCTCACGGCACACGGACACCCATCACCTACGATGGACGCGTATTATGTATGATTTAGAGTCAGGTACCGGGCTTGTCGGACCAATAGGGAAAGGTAGAGTGATCGTCGATGAGAGGCGCACTTTAACTTGGACATTCAAGGGATTAGTTGGTTAAGCATGGGCGCCCAAGTGTGAATGGGGTGAGCTCCTATAAAAGCCAACTAAACCTAATTTTTACTCATTCTCTCATTTGTGCAATTGAAGAGTGCTCTTGCTCCATCTCCATCTTCTTCTTCTTCTTCACCTCCTTGTGTGTGTGTGTGTGAGAGAGAGAGAGAGAGGGAGAGTGTGTGTGCGATCGAGCATTACGAAGGCACGACGGTGGCGAAGCGGTTGAGCGCGGCACGACTGCAGCTTCTTCTTCATCGCGGCGAGGAATCCACCACGAAGGCGAGCGTAGAGCGGTGAGTGACACACCCTTTGTTTTCTTGAGCTTGCTAGTTTAAGCTTGTTGTGTGCTTGGAGCCGTTTGTGGCTCGCATACGGTGTATCGGCAAGTCCCTTGCTTCGACAGTGCGGCAAGGAGCGCACATATGTCCAATGATCATTAATGAACAATCCTTCTAGAGTCGACGTGTTAACGGTTTCTTGTGAGATAGAAGCAATGTTGCTCCCCGTGGTTTTACTTGTCACCAACGGTACTCTAGAGGGAACTTCTGAAGGAGGCAGCTCAATAGGGCCTTCTTGGTAAGAAGTTGGCAGGATATCCACATGGACACTCTTTGGGGGTGTGGGGTCCACGTGCGATGTGAAAGGAGAGTCCACTTCCCCACCCCCTTCGTGTGCTTCATTTGCATCAGGTTCCGAGCGAGTAGCTCTACCTAATGTTTCCATGAAACGGCTAAACATACTAGTACTAGGCTGTGGAGCTTCGGGAGGTGCATGGACTTCTCTCTCAGTGTTTTGGGTAGGGTATGCTTCCATGATTTCTGAGTTGGAGGAGGAATCACTAGCGGCTATTTTAGGGTCTTGGGTGGTGCTACCTTATGTCCCCGCTGAGGGTCTAGAGCCTATCGTGGATGGGTAATGGGTGTCCGTATGAACAGAGGCACCCTCAATATGCTCGTGTTCTAGCACCCGCCCAGAGCGTAAGTGCATGTGCTTTTGATACCCTAAGGTGTCAAAAAGCTGCTCTAGGAGGCCTTGTGACTAGTTTTTTGCGTGTTTTTTGTTTGTTTTTTTGCTAGATTTTTTAGAGCGTGTCGTGGAATGGGCCGTGTGATAGCTCGAAACGAGCGTATCGCTAGGAGGGACGCGCTGTGCTTTACAGCCCACCGTTTGGTTCTATTTTGCTCCAGAAAAGCCCGAAACAATCTTTTTCTAGCTGGGGAACTAGGCTCCAAATAGCAAGTCCTAGTGTGCAATGAAGGAGAGGAGAGTGTAGGACTTATCCCACATTCCTCACTCCCTCCTTGTGAGTCTAACCTATATATATAGGAGTGAGACTACCCTATATCATAAGACAGAGACAGAGCCTGGGCCTGGGCTTGGGATTGGGATTGGGTCAAACGATCCCGATCTCACTTTTATACAAACCAACCCGTCCGTTTTTATAACCTCCCCCTCACTCACGTTTTTATTTTTCGATTTTTTAATTTTTTAATTTTTATTATATATTTTTTATTTTTTTCTTTTTTATTTTATTTTTTATTTTTTTTGGATATTATTTGGTCAAATGATCCCGATCCCGATCTCACTGTTTTTTTTGGTCAAATGATCCCGATCCCGATCTCACTTTTATACAAACCAACCCGTCCGTTTTTATAACCTCCCCCTCACTCACGTTTTTATTTTTCGATTTTTTTATTTTTTATTATATATTTTTTATTTTTTACGTTTTTTATTTTTTTAATTTTTTTTGGATATTATTTGGTACGCGCTTTGGTGCGCGTTGACCTCACCTAACTATTTACTGTCTCACCTACCTACTGACCTGCTAATCAGTGGTTCACCTAATTACTAACCTACTTAATTAACTAACTGTGCGCCTAACTGTGCACAAACCAGAAAATGCAGAAAATTAAAACTTGACAGAACTGTGCAGTGCAAACCAAAAAATGCAGAAAACGCAGAAACGCAAGAAATGCTAACTGTGTAAGCTGAAATCTGAGCTTAATAGAACTAGCAAAACAGAGCTTAACAGAACACAGAAAACTTGAATGCAGTCAACAACATTGTGTCTTTCTCTACTGTTTTTGCATAACAACAATAATCAAACTTAAGCCGCACCTTTCCTACATAAAAAATAGCTTCAATACAATTTACAGGTCGCCATTGGAGCTTCACGAGCAGCAGCTCCCCGACAGCGGCGCCAAAAATGTCAAAGCTAGGGACTTGTTACGCACCGTGTGCAAGCCACAAAGGCTCCTAGCACACATTCATACAACAGACAAGCTCACAAGGAAGAATGGTGTGTCACTCACCTTCCTGCGTAGTTGCGAATGAAGGATTCCCGCGCCGCGAAGAAGAGGGAGACGCCGCTACGTCGCGCTCAACCGCCTCGCCGCCATCGTGCCGCCGCAACGCTCGATCACACACATACTCTCACACTCTCTCTCACACGTACACACACACACACACACAAGGAGATGGTGAAGGAGAAGGTGGAGATGGAGCAAGAGCGGCTTCTATTGCACAATGAGAGAATGAGTAAAAATTAGGTTTAGTGGCTTTTATATGAGCTCACCCCATTCACACTTGGGCGCCCATACTTAGCCAACTAACTCCTTGAATATTCAAGTTAGAGTGCGCCTGTCATCGGCGATCACCCTTACCCTGTTCCTATTGGTCCGACAAGCCCGGTACCTGACTCTAAACAATACAACGTTTATAGATCATAGGGTGTCCGTGTGCCGTGAGGGTTAACACCAATTAAGGGCACACTTGAAAGTTTGTCGGTTTTTAGCTCCAAATATTAAAGATTTGTCAGTTTTTACATTAAAACTTGTAAAATATTTATAGGTGTTTGTCAAGGCCATATCATAATCTAACCAAGATTTTGCAAATCTAACCGGCTAAAAATACACTAAGCTCCGGTTTTTTCCGAACACTACTTAAGAAATAAACTAAATTCCACAACTTTACATTAAGAACTAAATAAATGGTTTCTTTTCAATAGTATACTCTCTCTCTCTCTCTCTCTTTTTGGTGGACATCACTATGAGCTTTTAGAGATGGATTTTTAACTCTCATGACCCCTCAATAGTCATCTTTTTGCCTTCTGAAGGCCTATGTGAATACTTCACCTTGTATTTCAAAGAGTTACAGAATTACATGTTCAAGAAGGATTAAACAAGGTGAAAATTTACTATGGCCTACATAAGGCTATTGAGAAGAATTTCATAATAAGAGGCTTCTTTGTGAGAGAGAAAAATAGAAAGTGACACTATTATTTTAAAACATGTGCATCACAATAAAAAATATTATGTTTTTTAAAAAAAGGTGTAACAATGAACTATTTAGATTACAATATATTCCAAAAGCATTAAAAATAATGATTGAAAAAAAAATTTGGAAACATTGTAAGAAATTGAAGAAAAAAAAGCAAAAGAGAAAGAGAAAGATTGTGTTTGACACAATAATTAATGTCCCTCTTTAAAGAGAGAGGTACACAAATATCAACATCCTCTCACAAGGACCTAAAAGAAATAAATTTTTTTAAAAGTTCATTATCATTAGCTTTCCATGTAGGACTAATCTGGTAGCTTTATCCAATGGTCCAGAGCTGCACCCAAAATTGAACCTTTTATTAAGGACTACTTATGTAGTCCGAAAAAGAAAGTTTGAAAAAACATTACAAGTTTATGAAAGAAAAGGGGCTCTTCTAATTCATGGTGAAGATGGGTTATTTACAAGTTTATGAAAGAAAAGGAGGGTCTTCTAATTCATGGTGAAGTCTGTGTAGAGGGGTTATATATATATATATATATATATATATATATAAACGTATATGGACCCCTCGCTATCCATTTAGAAGCTTCAACATCATGAGCTAAACTAATGAGTATGTGGATAAAACTTATTTATTTCAGCATACAAAATACTCTCCAAATTTAAAAATATGTTTGTTTGAAGAACTTTTTCTACATTTGGAAGAATTAGTGGAAACAGTTTTGCATCCCCTCAATTAAAGAGTATCCTATGCATGTCTAATTTTGGCATGCCAAAGGCTTTAGTATAGTATGGGTGAAGGTCATTCAAATCTTGTTGTTAGACATGTGTCCCTCAAAATATCCTTAAAAGTCTTGAAGAGAAAGAAATCATGTCCTTTTAAATTTTATTTCCAAAGCAGTTGAATTTCATAAATTACTGGCACATTGCAACAACTTAATATAATACAAAAAGAATAAATAATATTAATAAAAAAATAAAAAAATATCTCAAATATACTAAAATAAAAATTTAAAGTTTTGTATAATTAATATATTGAAATCTTTTTATGTCTTCCCTAGGTGCTCTCTAAAAGGATGTTTTCTCTTCTTTGTTTCTATTTCGCTATGAGTATCAAAGTAGCCTATGGTTTCTTGGTTGTTCACTTAAAGTTTTTTTTTTAATGCTTGCACAAGACTTTAGAAAAGAGTTTAACTCTTGAGAGAAACTATGGACCATTGAATAAAGCTTGTTGATTAGTGTAACATGGCAAGTTAATGACGACAAACTTTTTGGCTTGCTCAAAAGGCCTTTAAAAACAAGGGGTTAAGGAGTGCATTCAATAACTTTTTTTTAAAATTAGATTTATGAAAGAATCCTTTCATCTATGGACTTAACTAAAGTCTATTTCATAAATTATTGTATTATTTCCTATGCTTATTGGACCTACTTTTTCTTATGAAAGCACTATAATATTCATTTGTTTCAATTTGCCAATGGATCCATTTATTTTATTGTTTTTATTTTAAATTTTTCATTTTATTTGTTTTCAAATCTCAATGTGGGTCTTCACCTTGTCGCTTAAGTGGGGCCCTTCATAACATATAAAGCATTTGTTCTTATATGTATATAATGGACAATACAATTTTATATTAAAACATTAAAAAAAAAAACATATGATTGTAAGCACTCATTTAGGACTACTCCCATAGCTCTCACCCCCCTTAACTTAGTAGGCCTTTATGACTTCTCACCTTGTTTTATATGTTGCTATAGGAGAAAGTATTTCTTTACTATCCATTGAGATTTCTTTCATGTCTTTGATTGATTATGTTGTTTGTGGGTTACATTTCACAAAAGAGAAGGAAGTTTAGTCATATGATTTGACGTATACTTAATCTTGTTTCGTTTATAATAAAAAAAAATCTTGAAAATAGTCATCGAAAGAACATATTTAGGAAAAAATCATGCAATTTTACTTTTTGCCACCTTTTGTAAATGTAAAATTCCTTCAAGAAATCTTGCTTTCTTTCCTTTTAGTTTGAGCATCTAAAGTGTGTTTAATGATCACCTTGATAAGTCATTTTTTTCTTTGTCATTTTGGTCATCTTCATGATTACATTTCTGAAATATTTGTTGCTGTAACGTCTCCGATTGTTGTTTGAAGAAAATATGAGCATTGTGATCATCTTCAACATGATTTTTTTGATCCATAGAAAGAGACGTGTGGGTGGACATAGTTGGTTACTTCAAGAAAAAAAACAAGATACAAAAGTAATACAAAAGAAGATTATATAAATGAAGTGTAAGAATATATAAATATGCATCACCCAAAGGAATTTTTTAATTAAAAAAATAAATCGTTATCGGTTGAATATCTTTAACCTTCCAAAGATCTGCAACGGAATGAAAATTCAATTGAAGTATTTAGAGAGCATTTGGCTGCCTTGTAAAGATTGTAAAAGTCTTTGATTGAGAAAATTTTTACTTACGTATTTATTTCATGAACTGCTTTTAGTTCTTTTTGCCAATCGCTTCATTTAAATTATTTGTACATAGTCACTAATTGACACCCTTGAAAAAGAGGAAGCTTACATTTCTTGAATCTTTAGTAAAAGAATCGCTTGAAGATGCCTTTTATGGATTTTTTGTTGTTGAAATCAAGCTTATGTACTTGAAAGAGAGAACGCTCTTCTTTGCTTTTATGCACTGTTTAGACGCTTATTGACTTTGAAATGGGAGTGAAACTTTAGGTCGCATGGTTAGGATGGTTGGCCTAGTGGTAAAGGTGAGGGCTTTAAGCGCACCCACTATGGTTCAACCCTTGAGACATGTGGGTATGGGTGAGTGGATGCAATCCCATAAAACTAGTCCATTTTTTCTATTTAATCTCCAAAAATAGTAATGGAAGTGGTCTTCTATTTTGATAAAGAGTGTTCATCACATAATTACTCTATTTAAATTGTTTGCAAAAATAAAATATATGTTTATGTGTGTCAAATAAAAAACCATAGTCTAAATGCCTAAGATTGTTTAAAACAAGCAAATTGATAACACTATTAGAGGTGCTTGAACCCCACGAATTTCCTCCTATTTGGGATCATTGGCTTATAGACACAACTAATCATCTTTAACACCCAGTGTTGGTGGCTTAGGGTTAAGCATTGTACCATGACTTTTCTATCTTCATCAAAAGCGAGGAAAATACACAAGCAAGAGGCATTGTCATCCCTCTCAGAGATGACACATGTTATCTCTAAGTCCAAAAAAGAGTATAATGAAGTTTCTCACTCAGCCATAAGATTTTTGGGGGTAGGGGGCTATCTCAAGCAGTTGCAATGACATTGATACATACTTAATGAGAAGGACAACCTAGTAGAACCTTGCTCTCTATAGGAAGGAGTAATATTTTCCACTTAATTTTGTTTTCTTGCCAAACTCACAATTATGAGTGGATGTGTTGAATTCTTCCAAAATAAATGTACAAAGCAAGCTCAAGCTCGTGTCAAGCCTTGAGGGATCTTCTAATACACTGATAAGCTACCTAGCCCCAACAAGCGGTGAACTGCTACCCATGTTCTGGGGGTTAGCCCACTTTGGTCAGAACGACGCTAATGGCCTTATTTCATTTGTTTGAGTCTTCCTTTTACCAATGGAAACAATCACTTCCCTGCTTTCTTGTGAAATCTCCATGAAACTAGCTATTGAGAGAGCATTTTCGAACACCCCGACAATCCCTGGCCTTCCAGACTTGGTTGAAGTTACAAAATCTAACAATTTGTGTGCATACAAGTAGCACATCACTTTTCATCATCTTCCCTCCTAAGAATAGGTCGTTCTTGAAGAACCCTATTTTCCAGGTCTTTTGTATCCATTTACAAATCTTCCCTATCATGCCACCTATAGCCAGACATTCCTCAAATAAGTGAGGGAGGTCCTCACTAACCGTTTTGCATCCCAAGTATTTATTTGAACCAATAGCTGTGGCTAGAATCTTTACTCCTATCTACAAAGCCCTCTATAATACCTTACACAAAAAGATCTTCATCAATAGCGGCCATTGTGGACGCCGTACGTTACTTGCTATCACCACCCATCTTGACTCCGGCCATTGCTTGTTAAGGGGGAGAACCAAGCAGCCAAGATCATTAGAATGTGGTAGACATCCTTGGTTTGTGGGCGGTTTAAAGAAGTGTCTACCCGTGGGTCATCGCCATGCTTTCCACTCGAACTTGGACTCGCATACAGGCATACAGTAGTTGTCAATCCCTTCTACAACTTTGTTGATCAGTAGTCTTTCAACCCCACAAAGGTGGTATTGGGTAGCCAGATGGTTTGCTTCTTTCCCATTCCTGTTGTTGTTGTCCCAAAGAAGGGCTAGTTGACAAAGCCATCTATTGTTGCTACTTTAGAGAGCCAATGAGACCAATGAGTCATGGAGTTTTGAAAATACCTTGTTAACTCCAAAGCCTCTGTTACTCTAATACATTTTCGTACTAGCTCGCCCATTGTGCCTCCAAGCCTTGATTATGAGAGAAAGAAAACATTGTATTTTTTTGCATGTCAAAATACAAGCCCTATGGAAAGAATTATGGTAAGTTTTAAGTCGTAAATTTTAGTAGAATTTCAAGCTGTTTTGCCAAGAAAATCATAAATTCTTATATATTTTTTGTAGAGATCACTTTTTTAATGTTTGTAAAAGCAAAGTATTACTACTTGATGTTACAAAACAATGGAATGCCCTTCAAGGTCCAGTTTCGAAGTCACTTGCAAGTTATAGACATAATTTCATACTTGAGTATTATGACATATACTACCTATTCTTGTGGTATGTAACACTAGAATTTACAGTATATGATGACTACAAGCCTAAGTCAATGTGTTTGTTTAGGTTTATGAATTCTTACTTTATATTTTTACCATTATTTTTGACAAGTATGGTTTGTAGGCAACTTAGCAACCAGAGAGGGGAGAGTTCTTCTTTTGGGTTTTTAAACCCTTCACATTCCATAGTGGATAGCATATCAACCTCTTCCATTAGTGAGAGAAGGGTATGAACTCTTCCACCTCAAGGAACTATTTCTTTTCCTACTATCCTCCTCCATTGGCACTTTCCCACACATGTTTTGTGAGCTTGCCAACTTAGTAGCCTTGAGATTCTCGGGATTGGCATCCCGCAACACCTCAAAAATGTTCCACCTCAAGGAACTATTTCTTTTCCTACTATCCTCCTCCATTGGCACTTTCCCACACATGTTTTGTGAGCTTGCCAACTTAGTAGCCTTGAGATTCTCGGGATTGGCATCCCGCAACACCTCAAAAATGTTGTCTTAAAGAAAGGGAGTCTTTAGATTATCCAATTGGACTTGTTTCAATTGTCCAATTGCCCTAGCTTGAGATTTGAATTGCCTACAATAGATGTTGGATAGTTGTCAACAACTTTTGTCCTTCTTCCTAAAGGAGGGTGACACCACAATCTTTTGGAACATTGGGGTTGTCATTTTCTATTGGGCAACGGAGAAGAATCAATATCGTCGTCTCCATTGTCTGATTGGCGATGGACAAGAATCAACATCACGAGACAAGCATTATGTTGCTATTCATCCCAAAACCATTCGTTTCAAGTAACAAACTAATCAAGCAATATCTTGGGCGAGACGTGGCTTGTCCTATATACTAAGTAGTGATGTGTCTAGCCTTGAAACAGAAATAGAAGAGGATACATACCATCCAAGGTAAGCTTTGGTTTGTAATGAAGAGTGCAAATTAAGCCACCTTATCAAAGTACATTCCAAGGAAGATTAGAACATGTCTCGCACTCACCATGAGCTTTTTGGAAGATTAAAACATGCCTCACCCACCATTATTATTTCCAGCTCACTTTTAATTTTTTACATTAATTCCATGATAGGCATGTTTTTAGCCATGATTTAGTCATTTGGATTATCCTCATTAACTAAAAATTGAGAGAGAGAGAGAGAGATTAAATAGATACAAAAGCTTCTTGGTTGAATTGTCGAATTGTGAAGTACGCACAAAGCTCCAACATTTCTAGGACGTTTAGAGTGCTTTAATATATAAAAGTTTTCCTAATGGCTACGAAAAAATTAAAAGGTGCTCTTAATTCAAAGATTCCACTCAAAAACAAGAAAAAACAATGCATTAAACAACAAGCAATGACAAAGCACATAGATTTGCAACAATATTACCCAAGAAAGATGAATACAACATTGTGAGAGAGAGAGAGAGAGAGAGAGAAAGAGAGATGCTAAAGAGAACTTGAAAGAAAACGTTAAAAGAAAAAAAATATAGAGAAACACCTGTTTATAGAGACACAAAAGGTTTTTTGACTTTTCACCTCCTGTTGTCTTTTCATTTCCTAACATCACCCTTCAGTTTGTCTTTTCATTTTCTAACATCACCCTTCAGTTATGGACTTAATATGTTTTGAAAAAACTTTTATTTTCCTGAGATTGGGGAGACCTAAATAGTATGAAACAAGGTGTAGTTGTTCAGACATTTCAACACTTAGGAGAAACGGTTATGATTTAATTTTTGAACAATAAATTGCTCCAAATCAAGATTATTGATCATCATCTCCAAAAGCAAGGAAAGTATGGCAAGGCAATTTACACAAGAACTTATACAAACTCACAAAACTTGAAGAATGTTATCACTAGAATAATAAGAATGCAGGTGTAAGAATGCTGTACATATGAAATGTGAAGAGGAGACCCCAATGGGACAGCCCCATTGCCACATCAAAAATCTCTGTGGTATCAACTGGGGATCCGACGATGTGCAAAATTCCCGGTGGGCGGATGTGCCCGGCTTTGATACCAACCCCGGGATTGACATGGCTCAAGAACCACATTCCAAGGAGTGATAGTGGGCACACTCCCATCACATAACGAGCTTGTGTGTTGTGCTTGCAAAGTAAGCTTACTAGCTTACAAAGATGGAGGACAGCGTGTTGAAGGGGTAATGTCCATGGGGTAGCTGCCAAGGACCCTTAGAAAGCTTGTAAACTCTTGTACCTCGCGCAAAGCATTTTGAGCCCTCTCGTCTGCCATGGAAGCTTCAAAATCTATGTAAAAGAGGTACTCAAAGTACTTGGCCTTGCCATTGTTAAGGCCGCCGTCCACAGTGCGGAGGGGCTTTTGCCTCTGCGGCCTGCTCTCAATTTTGGTCAGATTTATGTTGCGGAAGGCGAAGGCAGAGAGCACCTTGAAGAGAGACCCTGTGGTTTCCTCGGTGGCAAAGACGATGCTCGTCTTGAAGGGCTTATCCAGTCTCGGGATAATGGGCTCTCGGGCAAGCATCACGAATCGGGTGACATTGCCGCTGTCATCTTGAATGCCGTCTACCAGGATGTTCATGCCATAGATCTCTGCTGCACGGGCACTGGCGATGGCGGCGGTATCACGCAGGCCATTCTCAGCAATGAATTGAGCCGCACCGGCGGTGTCGTCCACAGCCTCGCGCGAAGCGTTGAGGGCAAGACGCGTGAGCGTGTTCTCGCACTGAGCCAGCGCCTGCGGATGCGAGATGACGCGCCGGATGTCTTCCTTGCGAACGCCCGGCATGGCAAGCAGGCAGTGATGAACGGGGAGTTGGACCTCGCCCACAATGTGCAGGTGATGGCGCAGCAGCAGATCGTAGTTGCGGTGGATGCTTCCGCCCAGCGAGTTTTCCACCGGAAGGACGGCCCGGTCGGTGAGCCACAGCTCCAGCGACTGGAAGGTCACCTCGAACTGATCACAAGGCACGGTTTCACAATCTGGGTAGGCCTTGCCGGCTGCCGCTTCGCTGTATGCGCCCGGCACGCCCTGATACGCCACACGCAGAGCGGAGCCGTGCATAGGGGCGGGCCCCGCGCTGGACACGGAAAGGGGGCGAGGCAGCTGGTTATTCAACGCTTCTGGCTTGTTGGCCGGCACCAGACTGCTCATCTGCAGAAAGGCCAGGCTGTCCACACCCTTCACGGCCTGCTCCACGGGGAGGAAATCTGTGCCGTCCGCCAAGGCGTTGGACTTGGTTGTCATCAGCTGGTTCTCCACCTGGCCGTTGATGGTGGCGCACAGGGTTTTCCATTCGTGGAGGCTGTGGCTATGGCTGTTGTGAGAGACAGAGGCACTAGTGCTAGCCCGTGTGAAGGCCCTCTTGATCTGCATTATGTTGGGGGTGCGGGATTTGGGTATAGTGAGTGGGTGTCCTGTGAAGGAAGAGGATGTTAAGCTCTCGCAGGCCATGGCCATGGATACCGTCGTCTGCAAAGGCTAGAGTTAGAAGATCACGGGAATACAGGTAACAGAGAAGTGTGCTCTGCGCAGGGTGGGTAGATAGGGTGCTGTGTGCGCGTTCTTAAGAGTACGTGTGCTCCCACAGAGAGAGAGAGAGAGAGAGAGAGAGAGAGAGAGCGGCGGCCCAGGCTTTGATAAAGTGAGGATGTATGGGCTATGTCGGAGAGAGAGAGAGAGAGAGCGAAGAGAGCCTGCACAGGCAATGTGCAAGGCTAGGCAAGGCAAGGCAGGAGCGCAAGCATCACGCCTGCGTATTTATGAGGTTGCGAGACGGACGAAAAGGTCCACCCTTGGGCCTTGTGCATCCTACCATCCATGTGGAAAAATGAATCCTTCGTCGTATGGACTAGTCAATGCCACGTTGCTACAAATATAAGTCTCCACCCCAATACCATAGATAGCCTAGATATTAGACTCTCATCAGGCACCTTCCCTCAAAAGCAAAATTAAGCAACCGGCCACCAAATATATTAAACAAGCATCAGCTGCACGTGATGCATTCCTCCATTCTCTACCATTTTATTTTCTTTCAAAGACACACCTTTAAATTACAGGAAATTAGTAGAAGTGGGGCTCAAGAGTTCGGAAGGAGGGAGACCAAAAAGACCCCATCAGTCATGACACATTCACAACCATGCCTTTGTGGCATAATTTCATGCCACTTCTTTTGTAATGTAAAAATTCTTCAAATGCAAACATAAATGATGATATTCGGACTTAGAGCTCTCTTAACCCATAGCTCATTGGTGTATGACTTTGTACAAAATGGAAACCATATGACCATATTCTAAGAACTGAAACAGTTTATCCCACTTCCCCTTGGAGAGAGAGAGAGAGAGAGAGAGAGAGAGACGAATGGGAAGGCGCAAGGTCGGAAGCCCTCCAAACCGGCCATTATACAAAGTGTCTCATAGGTCATTTTAGCCTTTAGAAGACGTTAATGTAACATTTTAGTTCAACTCTCTCTCTCTCTCTCTCTCTCTCTCTCTCTCTCTCTGCGCGCAGAGAACACCTTTCCTTTCCTGCATTTGTAAATAACCCATCTACACACACTTCACCATGAATTAGAAGACCCCCTTTTCTTTCATAAACTTATAACGTTTTTTCAAACTTTCTTTTTTGGACTATATAAGTAGTGCTCAATTAAGGGTTCAATTTTGGGTGCAGCCCTGGACCATTTGATAGAGCTTGCACATCAGTGCCACATGGCAAGCCAATGATAATGAACTTTTCAAAAATGATTTCTTTTAGGTCCTTATGAGAGCGTGTTGACGTTTGTGTACCTCTCTCTTTAAAGAGGGACATTGATTAGTGGCTTTTTGGCATGCAGAAGGCCATAGTCGGGTGGTGGAGAACCGATGCAATTTGTGGAGCGTCGATGCAATTTGGTCCGATGCATGACAAGTGTGTGGTTTGCTCCAAAGTGAGGGATTTTTTGCCTAAAAGTGAGGGTTGCTAGGTCTTTTTCTGCTCTGATGATGTCGCCTGAAGGCGGGCAGCTTTGTGCAACCCAAGTCTTGACGCTACGCATGTTGTGCATTGAAGGTGGACGTGATGGGTTTAGCACACAAGAGAGCCAAGAGGCTACGAGTTCGCCTAGGACAGGGATGTTGATGAGCCTTTTGTTGATGTTGCCTCTGCAGACAGGCGGCTCTCTATAGCCCGACTCTACGCATGCAGTGCAGTGAGTCTTTGAAGTGCTAGGTTGGCGCTATGTACGACGCTTTAGGACAAAGGAGAGTGTGGATGGGGCAGGGACAGCTCTGATTTTTCCAAGGGGAAAGGAGCCCGAGGTTTGTTTTGTTGGTTGCCTACAAGCCAAAGCCTCGTGCTTATTGCAAGAGCTTGGGTCTTTCTTGGGTCAGGAACGGCTCTGATTTCGCTAGGTGGAAAGGAGCTCGAGGTTTGTTGATGGCTACAAGCCAAATCCTTGTGCTCATTGCAAGAGCTCGGGTCTTTTTGAAGCAAATTTGGGGTAGAGGAGGGTGATGGGGTGATGGTGATGCTTTTGGAATCCATGAATGAGGTAATGGAAGAATATGTAGCATTATCTCCATAGTGTGATTCAAAACTTTAGAGCCTTTGTAATGCATTGAATGAGGTAGCACAGTAGTGAAGATTTGTAGCCTTATGGATTGCCTCGAATGAGCTGTAGTGTTGGTGGCATTGGGAATTTGCAAAATGGTATTAATGACTAGGTCATATTATTAAACGGATTTCAAAGTATGTGTGTCTCGTCTATATAAGTGCAAGAAACGCTTGCTATTTTGTGTGTAAATCACGATGCAAAGTTGAGAGCTTGTGTGTTTGTAAATTTTATGGCAATGGGTTCTAAACGGTCTGTTGCTAGTCCTCTCAATATTGCTATAGAGGAGTGGTATGTGAGCAGTGACGAATCTGCGGAGGCCAAGAGCATGGACTTTGAACAAGGTGAGCTATTGTAAACCGTAGCACACTAGCATTGCGTATTATTCTTGTTTTTCTTTACACCACATGTTTTCTGCTTGTTACTCGATTTCAGTGTTCATTTACAATCTTTACAATTGTTCATGGTTACTCTTTGTCATATTGACATGCTTTTTGTGTTGGAAATTTTATGGTGGTTGTAAGCGTGTAAGGTATGAGCTTTGTCTTAGTGTCATAGAGAATGAGTCAAGGAGCGGGGAGGAGGAATCAACCCACATGCTGTGGTGCAAGGTTGTAGAGCTACGTAAAGCTCATTTCATGAATAACCAAACCGTTCCATTTTGCATTACATCTCCCTTGTTTATGGTGAGCTTGTGATGGCTTAGCAAACACTCAAGATTGTGTTTATGAGTCCAAGTTAATTGATCTTGGAACCTAATTCACTTGAGTGATAATCTAGCAAACACACACTCACTTGTGTGCACAATCCCATTCCCATCAAGTGGTATCAGAGCTTTAGGTTATTCTAGCTAGGTTTATCATTATACATTAGTGTGCTGGTTATTAGCATCTCCATTAGATTGATTAGCATTTCTTAATTATCATTATGGTCCATTGGCATTTACATAACTAGTTGCACCTCTTGCTAATTAAATTGTAATCTAGCTATGTGTGGGCATGTCCTTGGCACACCCAAGAGGCCACTACCCTCCATGGCTAGGTTGGCTAGATTAGGGAGAAGATTCATATCCATTTTTGCGTTTAATTTTTATGTTTTTAGTGCTCATTTTCAACCTACTTCATTGAAAAATTTCTCTCATTAGAGCCACCATTGGCTATTGGAATTTATGTGTGTGCAAAACCAGTGCCAAGAGCAATGAGACGACTACCTACTTGCTTTAATCAGGTTTCGTATGAGCATCTTATTGTTCGATTAAAGTTTGCAAGAATTAGTGCATCTTTGTGCTTTGCAAAACAAGTACAGCTGAAGGAAATTAAGTGTGTGAGAGAGAGAGTTACGTGGTGGGAGCCGCATCGTGCATAAACACAGGAGATTATTTTTCTTTTGGCCGGGTCAATGTGCTTGGCGCGCATGTGAATAACCGACCCTCTCCTTGCTCTCACATTGAAGGTTTCCCCACTCCTCGGGTCGTGTTGTGTGTTCTTTTAAAGCCTTGCCCTGCTTTTGCACTTCGCCTATTACCAAACTTGATCAACCCCAATTGTATCCCGCTCACGCTGCCCGTCAATAGCTCATAATCCACTTGTGTGTCATCTGGTGGATCCCTTAACCAAGACCATGGCATTACGACATGCTGATCTTACCTGACCGCTGACATCATCTCTACAAGCTACATCCCCTTCATTGCTTCCGGCCTCAGCCCTGACTGCCCACCAATTGCAAAATTTGTACTGCATGTAAACAACCAAAATCATTGAGAAACACCTACAAACAAGCAACCAATCCCAAAATCTTATAGCCAAGCACAATAGTTTTACAATGTATATCGTAATCAACATTTATGCAGATGATGTTCAAGGTGTAGTCATGCACGGGTTTAGACACTACCTATGTATATGGAAAGACCTTTCCTCGAGCACATGCATGGATCCCATACACATGAAATCTAAAGATCATGAAGACTATCAACATGAAGACAAAGCACCATAGGAAGAAGAATCGAATGAAGTAGAAGACAAAGACCATGAAGCACTTGAAGACAAAGCATTGAAGAAGACGAAGGTGCTCTTGGATTAGAGCAAAGTAGACATTTTTCAAGATTTTGCTCTTGGATTAGAACATTGTTTTTGCTCCTAGATTGGAGTGTGGCTTTTGGATTGGAATATTATGTTGTTTGTCTCCTGGATTGGGGATGTATGTTGTATGTGCTCCTGGATTGGAGTGTTGTCTTTCTTCATCAAGTTGTAGCCCAAAGTTCAAGGGGAGGATTCCTCTTGTATGGTCATCCTTAGTGGATACCATGTGTGTCATCCATAGTGGATAAAGAACCTTCATTGTATTGTCCTAGTCCAAACCTCAAGGGGAGGATTGTAAGGTATGAGCTTTGTCCTAGTGTCCTAGAGAATGAGTCAAGGAGAGAGGAGGAGGAATTATGTCATAAAATATAATATCTAACTTTATCAAATGATTTTCTCATATTAAACTGATCATTTAATATGGGAAGATAAAAGGGGAACAAGAGTTAGGATATATATATGTGCTTCTAGACCTATTTCAACAGGGACCAAAAGGAGAAATGGTTGCACCTCAATAAGGGTCCAAAAGGAGACAGTCTACCAAAGAGCAATGTGCAATAAGTGCTTCTAGATTTACCTCAGCAAGGGACCAAGAAGAGAGATGGTTACATCTCAATAGGGGTCCAAAAGGAGGTAGTCTTTCAAAGAGAAACGTGCATCTAATGGAGCTTAAAAGACCTTAGGGTTAGCTTCATTAAAGACCTCCAAAAGTTAGTGTTAAAAAGTCCTTTGACGTTAGGCAAGCTAGGGCTAACCTTGAGGTGGGAATCCTACCCAAGCATGAGGTGCTTGTTGGCTTGCTAACTAAAGTGCTTAAAGTGTTTGTGGGAACCTTGCCCAAGCTTGAGGTGATTCTCATGCTTACATGATTAAGGTTCTTGAAGTGTTCAATTCAAAGATAAACTCTCAAGAGGCTTAAACGTCTTCCATGCTTAATTTTCTTAATTGACTAAGTGCTTGAAGTGTTCAATTCAAACCAAATGACTTAATGAGAATAAAAGACACATGTCAAAATCCTCCACATCATGTGGCCCTCATGATGTGTTTGAATCCTATTGGATAGGCTTTGAAAGGGTCCAATGAGAATTTAGATGCATAAAAATAAATAATTAAGTTCTTTCTATCAAAGAGTAATAATAGCACACATGCCCAAATGATATAATTAAATAATACAAAAGAGAGAGAGAGAGAGAGAGAGAGAGAGAGGTGGACCAAGCATGAAAGGGGGTATACTCTCTCTCTCTCTCTCTCTCACACACACACACACACACACACACTCTCTCTCTCTCATTATGTGAAGTGCAAAGTGCAAGAGCTTCATCTCCTTCTCCAAGCTTGTTGAGAAATGGAGAGCCTACACCCACGCTCTTGGCTATGAAATGCAAATCCAACCAAGAGTCATGCTTCAATGCTTAAGCTTGTCATCTTCTTCATCTTCATTACTTCTTCATTCTCCTATGGATGATTCTTCTTCCTCTACCCTATCCTCATTCCCCTCTAGCTCTCTCTACCTTCGAAGGTGTTGGAGGCCTTGGGACTGAGGCTTGGGATAGTTAATGCTTTTTGCAAAGTTTATGTTATACTCGTGATGTATGAAGCTTTCCATCTTTATAGCATCACCAAGGTCACAGGGAACACAAATAATGTATTGTACCAAGTCTCTCTTGATGGGAGAATCTATAATACAAACGTCTTTTGGAGGGGGGACCGGCTCCAAGTAAATCCGGTCCTCAACTATTGTCATGTTCTCTAATACTCTCTCTCTTGCAAAAGTATTGTTCATGCCAAGTTAATTAAGTACTATGTTTATGTTGCTACCATCAATTAAGTTCACCCTCTATGTTCTCAAAGTGATCTCACAAAAATGCTCACTCTACTTGTCTTAATTCCGCTATTCCCAAAGTTCATAGGCAATTTTCATTACATTGGTAATAGAGCGTTTGGTTTCTCATTTCTTGCTTAAGAAGAGAGGTCCTTAAGTAGCCTATAAATGGTTGATTTTGTTAATTATATTAGGGTAAGTGGGACTGTGATCTATTATCGATTTTGTTTAGCCCACTATGCTGCACACCTTGGGAGCTTTGGTCTTAATAATGGAGTCTTTTTAGGCTTGCCTAAGGCTTTACCGTTATTGAGCCATAAGAAGTCCAAACGAAGCTATCCCTCGGCAATTCTGCTATGTTAGACCCACTCCACTACTCTCTATAATTAACCAATTTGACCCGTGGGTGTAGATACTTAAGTGCTGATTTTCAAAGGCTAAGAGGAATAGCAACTAAGGTTTTGAAGTGCCAAAGAATACACTAAGTAAACACATAAGTATAATTAGCATGGCTAACCAATTCAAGCCATGGGTGTAGATACTTAAGTGCTGATTTTCAAAGTCTAAGAGGAATAGCAACTAAGGTTTTGAAGTGCCAAAGAATACACTAAGTAAACACATAAGTATAATTAGCATGGCTGACAATAACCAAGAGAGTAGAATGAACATTGATAACTTTGATTTTACACATGAAGGTGCTAATGATAATGCCCCCATGTTTGTTAATTATCTTGTTACTAGGTTGCATCAAGCTATGGGCAACCCTACTTTGCAAGCCGAAGTTTCTCAACAACTTCGTGCTTATGGGATTTCCCTTCCTCTCCAAGAGGAGAAAGAGTTTAGGAGGCCTCTTGATGAGACTCCCAAAAGAAGACTCTCTCCCATAAGAGACAAAGAATCCAAAGAACAAGAAAGAAGAAAATCCCTAAGTTCCTCTGAAGATGTGGCTCCACGAAGAGGACGGTGTAGATTATCGCCAACTCCTTCCAAGGGAAAACGGTCAACCCATAGTCCTTCTCCTCGTCACTCCAAAAGGGAAGAGAGGAAACAAAGGAAGAAAAAAAGTGAGAAAGAGGTCACCCTCTTCTCCTTCTTCTTCACCTTCCTCCTCTTCTGATGAAAGCAATAGTTAGTTTCTTAGAAAATACAAGAGAAGAGGACATCACAAAACTTACCATGTATGGCAAAGGTCCCAAAAGCTCAAGAAATTCAAAGAGGAGGAAAGACTATCTCTTTTCTCACCTATGATGGCACCTTTGGTGCCATCAACAAAGTATTGGCCTTTATCCAGTAATTTGATGCGGCCTTTGGAGACGAGGGCTTCATGGAGGTCTCCAAGATACACCTTGTAGCCTATGCACTTTTATAAATCTGCATCAATGGTAGGCTAGCTGTTGCATTTTTTTTCTGGCCAAGGGCATGGGATTTCGACAAAGAAACAGAGCATCTGCATAAGATTTGAGTGTTGAAGCGAGCTTGAAAGGTTTTTTTATCATAATTTTCACGACGATGATCTTACTTGGTCTGCTTTAAGGATTTGTTTGGACAGGTTATGATATGCTTGGAAATGCTACAATGAAGTCCACAACCTTGACGACTAAAGATCGAGATCGGTCACTGCTAGAGGTGTACAAAGGAAGCTGGGCAAGACTTTGAAGAGGATGGTCACCAATGGCCGCTTATTGTTTTTTTGCATATCATCTGTGACTTTATCGTATTGTGCAAGTATGTGTGTGTTTGTCAAAGGGAGTTCCGAGAAGCCTTTGTCAAAAAAAGTGCTCTAATATGTATGTTTAATGTGCTACGGGGATGGTGTTGAATGTGCTGAGGGAGGCCGAGTGTCGCCAGGGGTCCACCAAGCTTATGAGAGGGGCAGCTTTTTTGCAAGACAAGCAGGGTCCGAGCAGGCCATGAGATAGAGGCATGTTAGTTTCCATTAGCAACCTGAGAGGGGCAAAGAGTCGAGAGTGGGGGTGTGAACCCACACTTGTCCTTTTTTAAATAAGGTTAACTGTTATTTTTGGAATGACGAGGGGGTGGCGGAGACCAAAAAGACGTAGGGGGTGTGTCGATTAGAGGCAGGGGCGACTAGCAGAAGGGGTATGCACGGCGAGGCCTGAGAGAGTAGCGGTATGCAGGCCATGAGGGCCTTGCGAGCATGCAGGAAAGCCGAGAGGGCTTAGAAGATCTTTAGAGGGCTGCAAGCCATCGACGAGAGAGAAGGGCTGCAAGCCATCGAGGAGAGAGAGGGCTTTGCCTTGTGAATGGAGCATGAGTTGCAGGAGAGAGAGAGCAAGAGAGGGCGCTGCCCTGCAGCAAACCGACACGAGGAGCATGAGATGAAGAGTTGAGGGGCAATAAGAAAAGTGGCACCAATGTCGGGTTGAGCCCAAGAGGGCGTGCAGGCAATAATCGAGAAACGTGAAGAGAGAGAGAAGTCTCTCTGTCGTGAATTGAATGAGAGAGAAGAGAGATGTTTTTCTTTTTTTTTAGCCTTTGACTTTATTAAAATCTTCAAAGGGGGATCCCATAACCGGAGAGAGAAGGAGGAGAGAGCGAGACTCTCTTTGCATGATGGCATGAGAAGATGCCATGATTGAATGAGGAGGGAGAGAAAGAGATTTTCTCTCTAGTTAAAAGAGAGATTCAAGAAGAGATGAAGAGAACGAGAGAGCGGATTCCTCTTTTTTCGTAGATAGCACATGAGAGAGAGAAAATTTTCCAGGAGGCTGGAGAGAGAGAGAGAGAGAGAGAGAGAGAGAGAGAGAGAGAGAAGAAAGAAAAATTGATGCGCTGCCCTATAGGGTGTAAGCATATTGTCACGCTGCCCTATAGGGTGTAAGCCCTGATACCTTCAAGCAAAGTGGAAGCCTACGAAGCTGCATCGACGAAAGGTTGTGAAGCCAAAGATAAGTTTTGTAAAACTTGTTGTAAAAACAATATTTTCACTATTCAACTTGCTCAATAATTGTTCTCATCTCGACTTTCGTCTCTCTCTTTCAAGCTAAAGACAACATTCTCTCTCTTCCTTTTTGTTGAAATATTAAGTGATCATGTTCGTGGATAATCATTAATACAATCTGGCACCGAGACTGCATTGCATATTCCTTGGCATCAGATTTTAGCAGCATATCTCCAGCCATAGTTCCTTGTTAGTGGGCTTGGGTTGGGGGTTTGTCTTTTTGTCTTTGCTTGGTTTTTCTTGTCTGGTCTTGCTCCATGGTCCAGGCATAGAAAAATATCCATCACTAGCCTTCGTGGCAAACAGCGAGGTCCCAAAGACATGAAAAACTCTACACGTTTCCATCATGAAGTAACTCCTTGCAAGTGATGCAAAGGACAAAGTTCTTACCGCATGGCGGAGCTTGAAGCTGCTCTTCAATGAGTCTATCCACAAATATGTAGACAAGTTTTGGGATTTACATCTCAAAGCTACAGTCTTACAAAGGATAGACTTTGTGAAACAAAAGCAACAATTTTACATGAAGAAATGGCCGAGTATGTCAACTCACAACGGCCCAAAACTATCACCGAAGTCATCCACCATACTATGGTTGCTTCAAGCCTATCAATTTCCAACAAGGGGTGAGAAGAAAAGCCCATGGAAAACAAGGGTCAAAATGAAGTTTAAGGGAAGATCAATTGCTCAAAACTCTTCCCAAGGCAACACCAACACCAACACCACCAACAACAACAATCGGTCCAAGGAGAAGGGATTTTACAAGAGCTTACAAAGGTAAAAATAAGCTCTCTCCCGAAGAATTAGAGGCTTTTCATAAAGACCATAAATGCTTTAAGTGTGGGGAGCAAAGACATGGTTATTGTTCTTGCCCCAAAATAAATGTACACAATGACACTCCTAGAGCTTCCATGGCTGAAGCTCCAAAAGAGGATACTCATTGCAAAGGCTCATCCCTCCCCTATGCTTGGGAAAAAGTAAGAGAGCATGATGCCCTTATTATCTTTGACCCTGGCTCGACTCACAACCTCATATCAATGGAGTTGGCCACTAAGTTGGGCATTCAAACTTTTGAGATGGGAGATACTGTAATTGCGAATGCATCTTTCAAGGGACAACAAGCCTCCGTTATTCCCTTGATTGGGAAGTTGAGGCTTTTGATCCAAAGCTACGTCGACAAAGAAGACCTTTTCGTCTCTCCTCTCCAACATGAGGATGTTATCCTAGGCGCACCATGGTTCAACCGCACAACTGCCAACATGAAGTTCCCTGAAAGGAGAATCTACTTCACCTACTACAGGGAAAAGAGCATGTACATAGATACTAATGAGTCGGGCAACACCATATCCCTGGTAAATACGCTTGCTTTTGATAAGTCAATGAAAAGCTCTATTTTTGCGTATATGATTTTTGTTAGAGAATCTGTAAACGATTCTAATGTTTTCACAAGTAGCAATAAAGGGAATCAAGAGGAATTAGAGTTTTCTAATTTCCTAAATAAATTCCAAGATGTTTTCATTGATGACATCCCTAATGAGCTACCTCCAAAACGAGGGGATGATGACCATGCAATAGAGCTTCTACTAGGAAGCTCACTGCCTAATAAACCTCCTTATTGAGTTTCACAAGCTCAACAAGAGGAGATCATGAGGCAAGTGCATGAATTGGTGGAAAAATTGATGGTGAGGCCAAGCTTCTCTCCATTCTCTTCACTAGTACCTTTAGTGCAAAAGAAAGATGGCACATATCACATGTGTGTCAACTATAAGTGAAGTGCGCGTGCGAGAGCGTGTGTGTGTGTGTGCAACAATGGAGAAGAGATGAGACATTGTGTTTGCAGGGGATAAAACTCACTCACTACATGTGAGCCCCCTTATTCTATTATGTACATAATGAAAAAGTATAGTGGGAGGGCACCTGGCCTAACTGGCCAAATGGGGCTTTACCCCAACAACCTCCCACGTGAAGGCCATTGTGGTCGTGAGAGAGAAAATAAAACAGTACAAAACCTGTACAAGGCATGACAAATATGACCTCAGCCAATGCCCACTGGCTCACTGAATCTGTGTGCATCCAACTCTAATTGTAGAGAAAGTATAGAGCGATCGACACCATACTCTTCATGAAAGCCGCACACATCCTGCAGGTATCTCACCCTACTCTGCAAAGTGCCCCTATGCTCAAGCCCAACATCAGTCATTGCATCACTAACTGTTTCCACTGCAAATGCAATCTTGGGTCTCGAGATCAGTATCTCGTACATGAGGCTCCCGAATGCTGATGCAATCCTAGCAATATCTACCAATTTGACCATCTCAATCAAATCTGGCTCAGAACTCCACTCATGGTGGCAATCACCCTGACACCCAAAATCCGATCCCTGGAATGCATCCTCGTGTCCATCGCATGTCACATGTGCACCAAGAGCATCTATTTGTCTTGAACCCTGTGTGGCAAGAGCAATGCCTAGCTCTAACTCACACACATCAGCCTCTGGCCTAAGCATATCCGTGAATGATTGAATCACAGCTGAATCCTCAACACTCAAGCCATCCATATCCGTCATCGTATCCACGAATGACATACCCTGCTACAGCTGAATCCTCAACACTCAAGCCATCCATATCCGTCATCGTATCCACAAATGACATACCCTACTGCACAATTGGCTCAACATGCTCACAAACTAGAGCATCATGCAACCTATCCGCAAAGGAGACATGCCTCGTCTCTCTGCATGGATGCGTACTCACGAAGACTGTGCCATCTCGCACATGACATACTCGCATCACATGAATCGTGCCAACACTAGCACCTCTAGCTATGACTAGCTGTCCACGATGCAATCTGAAATTGTGCTCATCCAACACTACCTGGTATCCACTGTCTCGTAACTGACTCATAGAGATCAAGCTCTGCGTCAAACCTAGCACATGGCGTACATCTCACAACACGTATGATGCAGCACTCAAAAACAATAGTCTAACATCTCTTGCACCAACTATGTCATGCACTGAACCATCAGCTAGACACACACGTCCAAGCACACCACTAACATATGTGCTAAACCACTCACGACTCGGTGTGACATGAAATCTAGCACTCACATCTAGTATCCAATGCAAAGGTAATGTGTCGTCAAAAACTGACATAAGAAAGTCAAGAGTAAACATGGAAGCAAATGTGACATCTCCATCATGTGTAGCCACATACACTACATCTGCTCCCACATCATCCAAAGTGATAGCATCCTTCATGTGTTGTCTCTTGTGATGTCTCCTTCGTCGAAAACAATGCCTACGTACATACCCTGTATGACCACAATGCCAACACACAACATCTTTGTGTCTGCAAGATCGTCCTTTGACTATAGGCATCTCTCTAGACTCATTTTTGCCAAAAGCATTGCACAATCTTTGCCATAAATCTGTAGTTGTACATGCATCCAAACCAATGCGATAGACAGACTCACCAAGGTGTAACATGATCGTCGAACATGCAAGCTCATCCAAGTCCTCCCACTCATTGTCAGTCATAGACTCTAGCCTAGCATCCATGCCCTGTAGTGGCAACACTTGGCCCAACTGAGTCAATGCATCATGCATACCTGCTTTCTAATGCTCAAAGTTTGAACCATCAAACTTTGTATGGAAAAGCACAAAACTTGACAATGATGTACATGCCAAATCCATGGTTGACAAGACCAAGCACAAATCGATCAACTGACAATAGCCAAAGCCTAGCTAACTCATACACCAAGTACTGTCAAAATACAACATAAGCTGGCATAAGCTATCTAAGAGAAGTGTCAACAAATATGGCGATCAATGTAACAAAACAAAATGAGCAAAACCGCTCAAATGATGCCAAAAAATTCGCTCTAATCCAAGAGCACTATGTGGTAATCGATGCAACTATCATCAACAATCTCCCTCCTGAAGGGATTACCACACGTATGTCAAATAACATAATCCGGTGAGCAAACACTCTCACAATGCGATGCCAAAACACTATGGCAAAGCAACCACAGAGTGCCAAATGCAATCAAAACATGATTGCAAACCATGCACATAAACAAATAAACTCGCAAGAAAAATTCGGTAGAGTTTCGGCAGTATTTGGCTATCTAACCATATATACCATATATACCATAAACATGCTCAAAACCATGAGCAAATCATGCACAAAATCCTCACTCAAGCATACATGAGCTGCCCCAAAGTCTCAACTTCGTAAACTTGGAAAACAATCCTGTAATCTGAAACACAAAGTGCATCAACCGGACTCTATAAGCGAGGCATATACTAGCATAAACGTGGATGCAAACCAACCAAAATATGGCACAAATTGATGCTCAAAATGTCTGAGTGATGTATCTCAAAATTGGTAAAGATTTTGAGAAAACTTTCTTCTACAAAGTTGAAGAGGACAAACAATCGGTTACACATGGCGGGAATTGGCTTGAATGAAGACGTTTTGGTAGGCCAAAATAGATCTACAAAAACATGCTATAGTTTTTGCTGCTTCCCCGTTGAGCTCCAATGGTGCTCCCAATCCTTGAGCTCTGATACCAGTTGAATTGTGCATGCAAGAGTGTGTTTGTGTGTGTGCAGCAATGGAGAAGAGAGGAGACACTGTGTTTGTTGCAGGGGCTAAAATTCCCTCACTACATGTGAGCCCCCTTATTCTATTATGTACATAATGAATAAGTAAAGTGGGCGGGCACCTGGCCTAACCGGCCACATGGGGCTTCACTCCAACAATAAGAGCACTAAATCGGATCACTAGGGAAAAAAAAGATTTTCCGTGCCACGGGTAGAAGATCTATTTGATAAGTTACAAGTTTTGGTCTAACAAATGCTCTAGCCGCATTCAAACTCACGATGGACAAAAAAACTTCAGGCCACTCAAATTCTCTTGAGGAGAACAAGTGAACCTCCAGGTAATCTTTCAAGTTGTGAGAGAGAATAAGCTTTTTCATTAATCAAAAGAAAAGTGATTTTTTTCCTACAAGAGATTCAATATTTAGGTCACATTATCTCTCATCTATGGATCCATCAAAGTTGGAGGTAATAAAAGCATGGCCTAATCCAAGGATTTTACATGAGCTAAGAAGCTTTATTGGTATGTGTGCATACTATAGACGCTTCATAGAAAAAATTTCTCAAATAGCAGGACCATTACATGACTTAACAAATAAGAATGTAAACTATTCATGGACTGCTAAGGAGAAAAATGGTTTTGATAAGCTGAAAGAAAAGCTTACCTCTCAACCAGTCCTTATGCTTCCGGATCTCTCAAAGCCATTTGAGGTCCAATGTGATGCTTGTGGTGATTGCCTTGGAGCAGTTTTGCTTCAAGAAGGGCATGCCATAGCATATGAGATCCACAGGCTCAATGCCAATGAACGGGTCTTGGACATGTACAAAAAAGAGCTTTTAGCTATTCTACATGCCCTAGACACATGGAAGCACTATCTCTTGGGGGCTCCATTCATCCTACAATTACAAAGCCTCAAGAACTTCATGACACAAACCAAGCTTTCCGATAAACAAATGAGGTGGGAAAAATTTCTTTCACAATTTAAATTTCATATGGCTCACATTGCTGGAAGCACAATCAAGTGGTCGATGCACTTTCACAACGGCCAAGGGTAAATGTGGTGTCTGTAGTAGCAACTCACAATGATCTATATTTTATGATGACCGAGACTTTAAGTAGGTAATTACAGCCTTGCATTAGGGAAGAAAAAAAAGAGCCATTCACCTTGAAGGATGGTTATCTTCCAAACGGCAATAGGCTATGTGTTACTCACCCACACAATAAGAAAGTTATGTATGAATGCCATGCTTCTCCTTATGCGGGGCAAAGAGGGATTCCATAATCTACTCGTCGAGGAGTAGAAATGTATTTTTGCTGGTCTACCATGAAGAATATTTTCCAAAGATTAAAGAGGTTATATCCATCACAAAGAAAAGGAAAAAAGGGATGCTGCTAATAAGCACAAAAGAGCCTTAGCCTTTAACAAAAATGATTGGGTCTTGCTAAAGTTTCTCAAGGCTCGTCTAAGGCATACTACGGGTAAGAATCCTACGAGCCACCAAGACTATTGTCATAAAATATAATATCTAATTTACCAAATGATTTTCTCATATTAAACTGATCATATAATGTGGGAGAATAAACGGGAACAAGAGTTAGAATAGAGACATGTGCTTCTAGACCTATCTCAACACGGGACCAAAAGGAGAAATGGCTGCATCTCAATAGGGGTCCAAAATGAGATGGTCTATCAAAGAGAAATGTGCAATAAGTGCTTCTAGACTTACCTCAACAAGGGACCAAGAGGAGAGATGGTTACATCTCAATAGGGGTCCAAAAGGAGGTACTCTATAAAGACAAATGTGCATCTAATGGAGCTTAAATGACCTTAGGGTTAGATTCATTAAAGACCTCCAATGGGTTAGTGTTAAAAGTATTTTGACCTTAGGCAAGCTAGGGTTGAGTTTGAGGTGGGAACCCGACCTAAGGCTTTCTTTGACCTTAAGCAAACTAGGGATGTGCTTGAGGTGAGAACCCGACCTAAACTTGCCTTTGACCTTAGGCAAGCTAGGACTGAGCTTGAGGTGGGAACTCCACCTAAGGTGCTTGTCATTCTTGATGACTAAGGTACTTGAGGTACTTGCCATACTTAATGAGTAAGTTGCTTGAGAAGCTTCCTATGCATGGGGGGTAAGATGCTTGAGTCAAAAAGAGACCCTATACACTTAATGAGGAAGTTGCTTGAGAAGCTTCCTATGCATGGGGGGTAAGATGCTTGAGTCAAAAAGAGACCCTACACACTTAATGATGAAGTTGCTTGAGAAGCTTCCTATGCATGGTGGGTAAGATGCTTGAGTCAAAAGGATACCCTACAAACTTAATGAGGAAGTTGCTTGAGAAGCTTCCTATGGATAAAAATCGCAAAGTTAGGGAAATCTTTGACCTACCTTCCACTCACCCGAGCTGCACCCCTTTTCTAAAAGGGCACATGGGACACATGTCAAACTCTCACTAAGCTTAACCACATGGTGTGCTTGAATGCTATTGGTTGGGCTAAAGAGGGGTCCAATGAGCTTCTACTTCCATCCAACAAATATCTAGATATTTTCAAGATCTCTCTCTCTCTCTAAGGGGTAAGGAGGACACTTGTCAAAAGACTACCCATGTACTTGAATGCATGCAACATGTGATTGGATAGAGGGAGAGAGATCCAATGAGCTTGCAGCATGTGGAAAAGTTAGCGCCAAGCAAGCAAGGGGGGTGCTAGGGGATATACACCACACACACACACACTCATTTTGTGAATTCATTCTGACTTGGTGAAAGTTGAGGAGCTCCACCTACTTCTCCAAGATTGTGATAAGTGAGAGCCTACACCAACACTCTTGGCTATGGAATGCAAATCCAACCAAGAGCCATGCTTCAATACCTAAGCTGGCCATCTTCTCCATCTCCATTACTATGCTATTATGTATGCTAGCAAGAAGAGTAATAATAAGTGAAGAACTAGTTCTTTTTCCTATGGAATGTTTCTTCTTCCTCTTCCCTATACTCATTCCCTGCTAGCTCTCTCCACCTTCGAAGGTGTTTGAGGCGTTGGGACTGAGGCTTGGGATAGTTAATGCTTTCTACAAAGTTAATGTTATGTTTGTGATGCATGAAGCTTTCCATCTTCATTGCATCACGTAGGTCACAAGGAACACAAAGATTGTATTGTACCAAGTCTCTCTTGATGGGAGAAACTATAATACAAATGCCTATTGGAGGGGGGACCGGCTCCATATGAATCCGGTCCTCAACTATTGTCATGTTCTCTAAACTCTCTCTCTTGCAAAAGTATTGTTCATGCCAAGTTAACTAAGTACCATGTTTATGTTGCTACCATCAATTAAGTTCACCCACTATGCCCACAAAGTAATCTCTCAAAAGTGCTTTACCTAATTTCTTAATTTCGCTACTCTCAAAGTTCATAGGCCATTTCCATTACATTGGTATCGGAGCATTTGGTTTCTCTTTTCTTGCTTAAGAAGAGAGGTCCTTAAGTAGCCTATTAATGGTTGATTTTGTTAATTATATTAGGGTAAGTGGGACTGGGATCTATTATCGGTTTTGTTGAGCCCACTATGTGGGATATGGTGCACACCTAGGGAGCTTTGGACTTAATAATGGAGTCTTTTTAGACTTGCCTATGGCTTTACCATTATTGAGCCATAAGAAGTCCAAAAGGAGCTATCACTCAGCAACTTCGCTATGTTAGACTCACTCCACTACTCTCTATAATTAACCAATTCGAGCCGTGGGTGTAGATACTTAAGTACCTATTTCAAAGGCTAAGAGGAGTAGCAACTAAGGTTTTGAATTGCCAAAGCATACACTAAGTAAACACATAAGTTTATTAACATGGCTGACAATAACCAAGAGAGTAGAATGAACATTGATAGCTTTGATTTTGCACATGAAGGTGCCGATGATGATGCCCCCATGTTTGTTAATTATCTTGTTACTAGGTTGCAACAAGCTATGAGCGACCCCACTTTGCAAGCCGAAGTTAACAACTTCGTGCTTATGGGATTTTCTTTCCTCTCCAAGAGGAGAGAGAGCTTAGGAGGCCGCTTGATGAGACCCCCAAAAGAAGACTCTCTCCCATACGAGAGGAGGAATCCAAAAATCAAGAAAGTAATGAATCCCTAAATTCCTCTGAAGACGTGGCTCCACGAAGAAGGCGGACTAAATGATTTCCAACTCCTCCCAAGAGGAAAATGTTAACCCATAGTCCTTCTCCTCGTCACTCCAAAAGGGAAGAGAGGAAACCAAGGAAGAAAAGGGCAAGAAATAGGTCACCCTCTTATCCTTCTTCTTCACCTTCCTCCTCTAATGATGAAAGCTATGGATATTCTCCTAGAGAATACAAGAGGGGAGGACATCGCAAATCTTACCCTACATGGCGAAGGTCACAAAAGCTAAAGAAGTTCAAAGAGGGAGGAAAGAGTATCTCTTTTCTCACCTATGATGGCACCTTTGGTGCTACCGACAAAGTATTGGCCTTCATCCAACAATTGGATGCGGCCTTTGGAGACAAGGGCTTCATGGAGTCCTCCAAGCTACGCCATGTAGCTATGCACTTCCAAAAATCGCTCATCAATGGTGGTATAGCCATCGTGGCAATGGCGAAGCCCCAAAGACATGGAAAACTCTAGAGTTTCCATCATGAAGCAATTCCTTGCAAGTGATGCAAAGGAAACAGTGCTTACCAAATGGTGAAGTTTAAAGCTTCTCTTATATGAGTCTATCCACAAATATGTGGACAAGTTTTGGGATTTATATCTCAAGGGTACTATCTTTCAAAAGATAGAATTTGCCGAGCAAAAGCAACAATTCTATGCGGGATTACCCAAAGAGATGGCCAAGTATGTCACCTCTTAACGGCCTGGTTCTATCACCGAAGTAATCCACCACACCGTGGTTGCTTTGCACATCAATTTCCAACAAGGGGATAAACGGAATGTCAAGCCCATGGAACATTAAGACAAAAGTGATGCCAAGAGGAAAACCAATGCCCAAAATTCTTACCAAGGCTATTCCAACAACAACAACAATTGATCCAAGGAGAAAGGAGTTTACAAAGGTAAATATAAAATCTCTCTTAAAGAGCTAGAAGCTTTTCGTAAGGACCACAAATGTTTTAAGGGTGGAGAGCAAGTCCATGGTTATCGTCCTTGCCCCAAGAGAATTACCCGCAATAAGACTCCTAGAGCCTCTATGTTTGAAGCTCCAAAAGAGGATGCTCATTGCCAAGGACTTCTCCTTTCCTATGCTTAGGGAAAGATGCAAGATCATGATGCCTTTATTTTGTTTGACCCTGTTTCAACTCACAACTTCATATCCACGGAGTTGAACACCAAGCCAGGCATACAAGCTCACAAGATGGGAGATACATTGAAATTTGATGGAGCTATTGTTAACCCTCACGGCTCACGGACACCCTATCACCTATGACGGACGTTCTAACCTACGACGGACATTGTATTATTTATTTGGTAGAGTCAGGTATCGGGCTTGTCGGTCCAATAGGAAAAGGGTAAGAGTGATCGCCGATGAGAGGCGCACTCTAACTGGAACATTCAAGGGATTAGTTGGCTAAGCATGGGCGCCCAAGTGTGAATGGAGCGAGCTCATATAAAAGTCAACTAAACCTGAAATCCACTCATTCTCTCATTTGTGCAATAGAAGAGTGCTCTTGCTCCATCTCTATCTTCTTCTTCTTCATCTCCTTGTGTGTGTGTGTATGCATGAGAGAGAGAGAGAGAGAGAGTGCGATCGAGCATTGCGACGAGGGCACGGCGGCGGCGAAGCGGTTGAGCGCGGCGAAGCGGCGGCTCCTTCTTCTTCGCAGCGAGGAATCCTCCACGAATTAGCAAGCGTAGAGCGGTGAGTGACACACCATCGCCTTCTTTGAGCTTACTAGTTTAGGCTTGTTGTGTGCTTGGAGCCATTTGTGGCTCGCACACGGTGTATCGACAAGTTCCTTGCATTGACACGTGCGACATACGCGCACAGCTATCAAGGGACAAGACGTCTCAGTTACTTCCTTAATTGGAAAATTCAGGCTTCATGTCCAAAGCTATGTGGACAAAAAGGATTTCTTCATCTCCCCTCTCAAACTTGAGAATGTTATCGTGGGGCACCATGGTTTAACTGCATGGCTTCCAACATGACCATGCAATTGAGCTCCTACTAGGAAGCTCACTGCCTAACAAGCCTCCTTATTGAGTTTCACATGCTCAACAAGAAGAGATCATGAGGCAAGTGCATGAATTGGTGGAAAAAGGGATGGTGAGGTCTAGCTTCTCTCCATTTTTTCACCATTGCTTTTAGTGCAAAAGAAAGATGACACATATCACATGTGTGTTTACTTTAGATCACTAAATAAAATCATTATCAATATTAGATTTCTCATGCCGCGGGTAGAAGGTCTATTTGGTAAGTTACAAGTTTTGGCATGAGAAATGCTCCAAATGCATTCAAACTCATGATGGACAAAAATCTTCAGGCCATTCAAATTCTCTTGAAGAGAACAAGCGACACCTCGAGGTAATCTTTCAAGTTGTGAGAGAGAATAAGCTTTTCATTAATCAAAAGAAAAGTGATTTTTTTTGTACAAGAGATTCAATATTTAGGTCACATTATCTCTAAAGATGGCACCCATATGGATCAAGCAAAGTTAGAGATAATAGAAGGATAGCCTAATCCAAGGAATCTACAGGAGGTACAAAGCTTCATAGGTATCTGTGCATATTATAGATGCTTCATTAAAAAAAATATCACTAATAGCAAGCCCATTACATGACTTAACAAAAACGAATGTTAAGTATTCATGAGCTGCAAAAGTGCAAGAAGCTTTTAAAGAAGCTTAAGGAGAATCTTATCTCTTAACGTATGGTCACACTACTAGATCTCTCAAAGCCATTTGAGGTCCAATGTGATGCTTGTGGTAATTGCCTTGGAGCTAATTTGCTTCAAGAAGGGCATGCCATAGCATATGAGAGTCAAAGACTCAACTTCAATAAGTGAGTATTGGGCAAATACAAAAAAAAGCTACTAGCTATTCTATATGCCCTAAACACGTGGAAACACTATCTCTTGGGGACTCCATTCATCCTAGGAATGGATCACAAAGCCTCAAGAACTTCATGACGCAAACCAAGCTCTTCGACAAATAAATGAGGTAGGCAAATCTTCTTTTTTAATTTAACTTTCATATTTCTCATTGCTAACAAGCACAATCAAGTGGTCGATGCACTTTCACAATGACCAAGGGTAAATGTGGTATCTATAGCAACTCACAATGATCTATCTTTTATGATAGATGAGTATGCTACCGACCGAGACTTTAAGTACATAATTATAGCCTTTGGAATAGGGAAGAAAAAAAGAACCATTCACCTTGAAGGATGGTTATCTTCCAAACGGCAATAGGCTATGTGTTTATCACCCATACAATACAAAAGTCATGTATGAATCCCATACTTCTCCTTATGCGGGGCAAAGAGGGATTCCATAATCTACTCTTCGAGGTGTAGAAATGTATTTATGTTTGTCTACCATGAAAAGTAAACATACAAGAGTATCTTTCAAAATGCGTGGTACACCAAAAGTTGAAATTTGATTGAGGGAAGCAACTTGGATTGTTTCAGTCGACATGCTTAACAAGAAAACACACTCTATGCCTGTCAAAAAGACTATTAAGGCACATCAAATGGCAACCCTCTTCAGATCTCAAATTTTTAAGCATCATGGATTTCCAACACCCATAGTGTCGGACAAAGATCCTAGAATGACCAGTAATTTCAATAAGGGTCTCTTTGAGAATCTAGGAAGTAGATTAAATTTCTCTTTCGCCTATCATCCACACACGAATGGATGACCAAAGTGAAATAACTAATCTAATGATTCTTGATCTACTAAAAGCCTATGTCATGGAAGTAGATCAATGTTCTCAATGATAGAAGTATGTACCTCTTATAGAGTATGCATACAATGATATTTTACATACTTCTATGGGGAAAGTACCTTTTGAGGTTAAAGAAGGAAGATCCAAAAGTCCCTTGCTACTTAAAGTACATGGGAAGATCTTCGCTGCCTGCTGATGAATATAGCTGAGACCTACAAGAGTCTTTTCCAAAGATTAAAGGGGTTATATCCATCTCACAGGAAAGGCAAAAAGGGCTGCTGCTAATAAGCACAAAAGAGCCTTAGCCTTTAAGGAAAATGATAGGGTCTTGCTAAAGTTTCTCAAGGCTCACCTGAGGCATACTACGGGCAAGAGTCCTACGGACCACCAAGAGTATGATGCTAAACTAGCAAAAAGATACTATGGTCCTTAAAATTCTTAAGCCAGATGAGATGGCTTATCAAATGAAGTTGCCCAACCATTGGCTCATGCACAATGTTTTCCATGAGAACCTACATAAGCCTTACAAAGGAGCACCATCAAAAGAAGCAATAGTTGTAGACCCTACAAAAATTGAAGAGCAAGAAGAAGTACTTCAATCTAAGTCCATCCTATGACATGAAGACAAGGTATTAAGAAACGGTAAGATTATATGACGATATCTTATTAAGTTAAAGAATTATCCTTTTAAAGATGCTAAACGGATGCAAGGAATCTAGCTTAAGGATAATATGAACCTTGTCAATGCTTACAATGTTGCACTAGAGTAAGCATATGAAAATGCATTTTAAATGCAAAATGTTTTTGTCTTATAAGACTAGTTCTCTTTTTATTGTGCACAAAACTAGTATGCATGCTTAGAATCATGTTTGTGGTGACGACGTCTCCCAAACACCAAGTAGAACTTGTCACTCTACTTTGGAAGTATGATATGGACTAAAGAGCAGACATGCTTGCGGCATCTACGTCTACCAAGCACCAAATGGATTAGTCATCCATCTTGGAATGATGTTGTAGGGTAAAAAGGGATCCTCTACCCGCTAAGAAACATGGACTAATGACTAGGCTTTATCTTCTCTACCTCATAGTCGAGGACGACTATGATTTCAAGAGAGGTAATGTCATAAAATATAATATCTAACTTTACCAAATGATTTTCTCATATTAAACTGATCATTTAATGTGGGAGAATAAACATGAACAAGAGTTAGAATAGAGACATGTGCTTCTAGACCTATCTCAACACGGGACCAAAAGGAGAAATGACTGTATCTCAATAGGGGTCCAAATTGAGATGGTCTATCAAAGAGCAACGTGCAATAAGTGCTTCTAGACTTACCTCAGCAGGGGAACAAGAGGAGAGATGGTTACATCTCAATAGGGGTCCAAAAGGAGGTAGTCTATCAAAGAGCAATGTGCATATAATGGAGCTTAAAAGACCTTAGGGTTAGCCTCATTAAAGAACTCCAATGGTTAGTGTTAAAAGTCCTTTGACCTTAGGCAAGGAGCTTGAGGTGGGAACCCGACCTAAACTTTTCTTTGACCTTAAGCAAACTAGGGATGTGCTTGAGGTGGGATCCCGACCTAAACTTGCCTTTGACCTTAGGCAAGCTAGGAGTGAGCTTGAGGTGGGAACTCCACCTAAGGTGCTTCTCATGCTTGATGACTAAGGTACTTGAGGTACTTGTCATACTTAATGAGGAAGTTGCTTGAGAAGCTTCCTATGCATGGGGGGTAAGATGCTTGAGTCAAAAAGAGACCCTACACACTTAATCAGGAAGTTGCTTGAGAAGCTTCCTATGCATGGGGGGTAAGATGCTTGATTCAAAAAGAGACCCTACACACTTAATAAGGAAGTTGCTTGAGAAGCTTCCTATGCATGGGGGGTAAGATGCTTGAGTCAAAAAGAGACCCTACACACTTAATGAGGAAGTTTCTTGAGAAGCTTTCTATGTATAAAAGTCCCAAAGTTAGGAGAATCTTTGACCTAACCTTCCACTCATCCAAGGGGCACCCCTTTTCTAAAAGGGCACATGGTGTTACCATATACATGTGGTAGTGATGTGTGTGAACATATTAGGACCGCTGGGGCATTTTTTCCCTCTTTAGGAGGTTTTTTCCCCCGTGCATTGGATATACGCCCATCACTCTAGGGCTATCTATCTTTCCATTGCATACTAAGTAACACACTCTCTATTGTGTGCCTTGAGCTTCCTTCATCTTCTCCAAGCTGTGTGTGTTTCCTGCAACCCTAATTCCAACAATTGGTATTAGAGCAGGTCACGTCCTCCCGGGCTTAGTCGCCAGCTGCTCCAACACACGCCTGCTCTCTTTCTCCGATTTCAGTGAGCTTTGGCAAGCGTTCGCAGGTTGACAAATATTTTGGGCGAGATCGAGGAGCTCGATCCACTCAGAATTTTGATTTGGGCTCATTTCGGCCTTCGTTTCCACTACAGGTAGTACTGCACAGGCTATTTCGTCATTTTGTGCAGAATTTTTGTTAGTGTCGTTTTCTGCATAACAGGTGCCTTATAGTCTTCTACGGTTTGTGTTATATAGCACGTGTTGTTCCCGCTCCGTTTCTCCTATTTTCGGGCAGTTTTCACATCAGGTGTAGCATTTACCATGGCTGACAACAACAACACAGATGTGTTCAAGATGTTTGCTACTGAGGACAGGTTGGATGGGGACAACTACCCTATGTGGGCTTATATGGTGCAACATGTGCTTGTGTCAAAGGGTGTCTGGAACATTGTGAAGGGCATTGATGTACGTCCTGGTTCTGAGGATGTAGGCAATGTTGAGGATGTTGCAGGTCTTGCTGCAAGGATTGCAGCTGTTAGAGTTGTTTTGCCTACGGCAGAACAAGCTCGTTGGGATGTTAAGGATGCGCAGGCTCATGCATTGATTGCTTTGTCTGTGAAGCGCACCATTGTTCCTCACATCCGTTCAGCAAAATTTGTAAAACAGGCTTGGGATATTCTAGCAAGTCTTTATGCAAGCCGCAATGAGGCTAAAATTGCTTTGCTGCGTAAAGAGCTAGAGTAGAAGATTATGCATGAGGAAGATGATATGGACACTTTCCTTGCTAGTGTCAAGGATATCAATGAGCAACTTATTTCTACAGGTGAAGTTATTTCAGACAATTCCCTTGTGTAGAATGTTCTTGATGCCTTACCAGATTCTTACCAGACTTTTGCTAGTACTTGGAAACTGATGACCCAAGGAAATCCTGAAGTTGTCAAGTTTGATGCATTATGCACATTGCTGTTGCAAGAGTCACTTTCCAGAAAAAACAGGACTAGACAACGTGCAGTTGAACAGGCTTTTATTGCTTCTCAAAGAAAGGGTGGTAACAACAATGTAGCCACTTCTTATGGTTCTGTTACGAGTGGCAAAAATTCTATTCCTAATGCTTCTAATGGCAGCAATTCGTCTGGAAATTCTGGTGATAAGGGCAAAAAGAAGATGCGTTGCCATTATTGTAAAGCCAATGATCACTTGATCAAGTCGTGTCCTAAGTTGAAGGCCAAAGAGGCTAAGAAGAAAGAGGGTGGTTCCACTGCAAATGCTGGTTCCACTACAAATGCAGCCATTGTTGAGTCTTCTGTGAAAGGAGACTGTGATGCTGATGTCGATGGAGAATGGGCTTTTAGCGCAGAGTGCACTTACAATCCTGTTGTCCATGATGCATGCTTGTCAGTTGCTGCAGATTCACATGTGTGGTATTTTGACAGTGGTGCTACAAAGCACATTACCTCACATCATGAATTGTTTACCTCTCTCGAGTCTATCCCTCATGGGAATGCAGTCACTTGTGCCAACAATGCCTCTTATCCAGTTCAGGGACTTGGAAAGATTGTGCTTATTGCTGCTAATGTCAGTTCTTTCACACTTGTTGATGCACTTTATGTACCTGGGATCAAGAAGAATCTCTTGTCTGTATCCGCACTTGCTAGACTTGGACTGTAGTCAAATTTGTGGATGACAGATGTACAGTTCATGATCTTAGTTTTGGTGATGAAATTGTTGCATCTAGCCTTTTGTGCCGTGGGTTGTATAAGCTCACTTTGTATGAGAAGTGTGGACAAAATTTTGCAAATGCTGTTGCAGATTCAAGGGCTATTTCAGATGCAAAACTTTGGCATGCACGTTTTGGTCATCTGAATTTTGCCAGTTTGCTGCGTTTGCAGAAATCTGATATGGTTGCTTCTTTGCCGCCTCTTGAAGCACCTATCAAACATGTTTGTGAAGGCTGTATTTTGGGTAAGATGCAGCGTTCTAAATTTCCAAAGGATGGTTCAGTTTGGGCAACATGCAGGTTGCAGCTTGTGCATAGTGATGTTTGTGGGCCCATGCAAACTCCGTCCTGGGAAATTACCTGTACTTCGTGACTTTCATTCATGATTACCCCAGGAATGCATGGGTATTTTCTCTTAAAGCGAAGTCTGAAGTTTTTATGTGCTTCAAATAATTTCTAGCTATGGCTGAAAATGTCTCGAAATGTACTATGGGCACCCTCCATTCCGATCGAATTTAATGCATTTCTGGCTAGTCGTGGGATAAAACACCAATGTACAGTGCCTTATACACCTCAGCAAAATGGTGTTGCTGAGAGGAAAAACAGATTACTGACGGAAATGGCACGATGTATGGTCAAAAGTCAAGCTTTGCCGCATTCTTTTGGCTTGAGGCCATCATGTGTGCCACTTATGTACTTACCAGGTGTCCTATGAAAGCTTTGCAGTCTATTACTCCATATGAAGCATGTCATGATAGAAAGCCTTCTATTGAGCACATGCGTGTTTTTGGCTGTTTGGCATATGCTTTGGTGCCACAAGTACAGCGCAGAAAATTGGATGATAAGGCTGTCAAATGTATTTTTGTTGGTTATAGTGCTGAAAGCAAAGGTTACAGGTTGTATCATCCGCAAACAAAACGTATTCTGGTTTCTCGGGATGTAGTGTTTTTGGAAGATTCTGTTCAGCCCTTGCTGTCATGTACTAGAGACAGTAATGTAAGCTCACAGGACATTTATGACACTTTGTTGCCTCTTTTCAGTGGTGGAAATGCGAATGTAAGTTACAATGAGGCAAATGTACAACCTATGGGGGTTTCTGAAAATGTTTTAGATCAGCCTATTTTACTGATGCAGATGTACTTGATGAGGAAAGGGCTGAAAATGAGCAGGCTAGAGGTATGCCAAAATGGCTGGTGCACACTTTGCGTAACAGTAAATTGGATGCACCTTTGTCTAGTCGTACTCGTTCAGGCTCTCGCCATACATCTTATGCATCAGATTGTTATGATTTGGCTGTGTCTAGCTTACATGATGTCGAGGAGCCTCTGTCTTTTGATGAAGCACATAATTCAGAAAATTGGATGGCTGCAATGCAATCAGAATATGATGCACTCATAGAAAATGACACATGGACTTTATGTGATTTGCCTCCTGGCAAAAAGGCCATTGGTACGAAGTGGGTTTACAACTTGAAACGCAAGCCGGATGGTGAGATTGATCGCCATAAGGCTCGACTTGTTGCAAAGGGTTATGCACATCAAAAAGGCATAGACTATGAAGAGAATTTTGCTCCCACTTGTCGTATGACTACTGTACGTTTTCTATGTGCATTGGCAGCTCATTTTGGTTGGGATGTACATCAAAGAGACATTGTTAGTGCTTTCTTGAATAGTGACATATTTGAGGAAGTTTATGTAACGCCGCCTCGTGGTTTTGTCATAAAAGGAGAAGAGGACAAAGTGTGCAAATGTAACAAGGCTTTGTATGGGTTGAAGCAATCTCCTCGTGCTTGGTATGAGAAATCTGACACTCATTTGGTCAAACAAGGCTTTCGTAATAGTCCAACAGAAAGCACATTGTATGTAAAGCGTGAGGGTGATGTACTTCTCATTGTGGTTCTTTATGTCGATGATTTGCTGATCACTAGACCAAATGAGATACATATTGCTGAATTTAAGGCTGATTTGAATGCTACTTTCAAGATGAAAGATTTGGGACTGTCGCATCATTACTTGGGTATACAGTTTAAGCAGTGTGATGGTGGTATTGCCTTGTGTCAGAAAAGTTACATAGAGACATTGCTATGTAAGTTTGGACTTGAGGATTGCAAACTTATTGCCACTCCCATGGAAACAGTTTGAAGTTGAGTCTACATGATGCTGGCGATCCTGCTGATGTCACTCTTTACCAAATTGCTGTTGGCTGCCTCATTTATGTATGCAACACGAGGCCAGATATTTAGTTTGCAGTCTCACAGGTCAGCAGATTCATGCATAGCCCAGGGTCTAAGCATTGGCAGGCTGTCAAGAGGATTTTCCGCTACCTTAGTGGCACTTTACATCTTGGCTTGTTTTATCCCAAGGGGGGATCATTGCCGCCAGACTTACATGCTTTTTCGAACTCAGATTGGGCTGGTTGTTTTGACACGAAAGTGTCCACAAGTGGTTTTTGTTTCATGCTTGGCAGTTCATGTATATCATGGTTGAGCAAGAAGCAACCTACTATGGCCACTTCGAGTTGTGAGGCTGAGTACAGGGCAGTCTTCACAGCTACAGTTGAGTGTGTATGGCTCAGATGCCTTATGGCTGATCTGGGTGTTGGACAGGACACTGCCAACACTATCTACACTGACAGTCAAAGTGCATTGGCAGTTGCAAGGAACCCAGTTTTTCATGCTCGCACAAAGAACATTGAGGTGCATTACCACTACGTCAGGGAGAGGCTCTTAGCAGGGGAGATCAGCTTGGCTTATGTGCCAACACAGGACAACCTTGCAGATCTTTTCACAAAGGCATTGTCTCGTGAGAAGCTTGAAGCTTTCCGCAAAGGTTTGGGCTTACTCCCCTTTGTGGACTGATCCTGTCCTCAGGGCATGGCACTTCCCTTTACTTATGTGCGAGCTCTCATTCACCGCATCACTCCAGGGGGGATTTGTTACCATATACATGTGGTAGTGATGTGTGTGAACACATTAGGACCGCCGGGGCATTTTTTACATCTTTAGGAGGTTTTTTCCCCCGTGCATTGGATATACGCCCATCACTCTAGGGCTATCTATCTTTCCATTGCATACTAAGTAACACACTCTCTATTGTGTGCCTTGAGCTTCTTTCATCTTCTCCAAGCTATTTGTGTTTCTCTGCAACCCTAATTCCAACACATGGGACGCGTGTCAAACTCTTACTAAGCTTAACCACATGGTGTGCTTGAATGCTATTGGTTGGGCTAAAGATGGGTCCAATGAGCTTCTACTTCCATCTAACAAATATCTAGATATTTTCAAGTTCTCTCTCTCTTTGTCTAAGGGGTAAGGAGGACACTTGTCAAAAGACTACCCATGTACTTGAATGCATGCAGCATATGATTGACTAGAGGGAGAGGGGTCCAATGAGTTTACAACATGTGGAAAAGTTAGCCCCAAGCAAGCAAGGGGGTGCTAGGGGGATATACACCACACATACACTCATTTTGTGGATTCATTCTCACTTGGTGAAAGTTGAGGAGCTCCACCTACTTCTCCAAGCTTGTGAGAAGTGAGAGCCTACACCCACACTCTTGGCTATGGAATGCAAATCCAACCAAGAGCCATGCTTTAATGCTTAAGTTGGCCATCTTCTCCATCTCCATTACTATGCTATTATGTATGCTAGCAAGAAGAGTAATAATAAGTGAGGAACTATTTCTTTCTCCTATGGAATGTTTCTTCTTCCTCTTCCCTATCCTCATTCCCCGCTAGCTCTCTCCACCTTCGAAGGTCTTTGAAGCCTTGGGACTGAGGCTTGGGATAGTTAATGCTTTCTACAAATTTTATGTTATGTTTGTGATGCATGAAGCTTTCCAACTTCATTGCATCACGTAGGTCACAAGGAACACAAAGATTGTATTGTACCAAGTCTCTCTTGATGGGAGAAACTATAATAAAAATGCCTATTGGAGGGGGGGCCGGCTCCATATGAATCCGGTCCTCAACTATTGTCATGTTCTCTAAACTCTCTCTCTTGCAAAAGTATTGTTCATGCCAAGTTAACTAAGTACCATGTTTATGTTGCTACCATCAATTAAGTTCACCCGCTATGCTCACAACGTAGTTTCTCAAAAGTTCTTCACCTACTTTCCTAATTCCGCTACTCTCAAAGTTCATAGGCCATTTCCATTACAAGTATTATGCTAAACTAGCAAAAAGATACTATGGTCCTTTCTTTTGAAAATTCTTAAGCCAATCAATGAGATGGTTTATTAGTTAAAGTTGTCCAACCATTGACTCATTCACAATGCTAACCATGTGAGCCTACTCAAGCCTTACAAAGGAGATCCACCAAAAGAACCAATAATGGAGGACGCGCCAGAGATCGAAGATCAAGAAGAGGTGTTTCAGTCCGAATCGATTCTTTGACACGAAGACAAGGTACTAAGAAATGATAACATTATCCAATGATATCTTGTTAAGTTTAAGAATTATCCTTTTAAAGATGCTAGATGGATGCAAGGAACCTAGCTTAAGGATAATATGAACCTTGTCAATGCTTACAATACTACACTAGAGTAAACAAATGAAAATTCATTTTAAATGAACAATGTTTTTGTCTTATAAGACTCGTTCTATTTCTTTTATTGTGCACAAAATTTAAGAAGTATGCATGCTTAGGATCATGTTTGTGCTGACGACACATCCCAAACACCAAGTAGAACTTATCACTCTATTATGGAAGTATGATATGGGCTAAAGAGCAGACATGCTTGCGGCAACTAAGTCTCGAGGACCAAATGGATTAGTCATCCATTTCAAAATGATATCGTAGGGTAAAGAGGGATCCTCTACCCGCTAAGAAACCTGGACTAATGACTAGGCTTTATCTTCTCTACCTCATAGTCGAGGATGACTATGATTTCAAGAGAGAGGTAATGTCATAAAATATAATATCTAACTTTACCAAATGATTTTCTCATATTAAATTGATCATTTAATATGGGAAGATAAAAGGGGAATAGAAGTTAGGATATAGATATGTGCTTCTAGACCTATCTCACAACAGGGGACCAAAAAGATAATGGTTGCATCTCAATAGGGGTCCAAAAGGAGATGATCTACCAAAGAGCAATGTGCAATAAGTGCTTCTAGATTTACCTCAGCAAGGGACCAAGAGAAGAGATGGTTACATCTCAATAGGGGTCCAAAAGGAGGTAGTCTATCAAAGAGCAACATGCATCTAATATAGCTTAAAAGACCTTAGGGTTAGCTTCATTAAAGACCTCCAAAAGTTAGTGTTAAAAAGTCCTTTGACTTTAGGCAAGCTAGGGATGACCTTGAGGTGGGAATCCTACTCAAGCATGAGGTGCTTGTCGGCTTTCTAACCAAAGTGCTTAAAGTGTTTGTGGGAACCTTGCCCAAGCTTGAGGTGATTCTCATGCTTAAATGACTAAGGCTCTTGAAGTGTTCAATTCAAAGATAAATTCTCAAGAGGCATAAAAGTCTTCCATGCTTAATTGACTAAGTGCTTGAAGTGTTCAATTCAAACCAAATGACTTAATGAGCATAAAAAACACGTGTCAAAATCCTCCAAATGTGGCCCTCATTATGTGCTTGAATCCTATTGGATAGGCTTTAAAGGGGTCCAATGAGAATTGGATAGGCTTTAAAGCCTATTGGATAGGCTTTAAAGAGGTCCAATGAGAATTTAGATGCATAAAAATAAATAATTAAGTTCTTTCTCTCAAAGAGGAAAAAAAGGACACATGTCCAAATGATATAATTAAATAATACAAAAGAGAGAGAGAGAGAGAGAGAGAGAGAGAGAGAGAGAGAGAGAGAGGTGGACCAAGCATGAGAGGGGGTATACTCTCTCTCTCACACACACACACACTCTCTCTCTCATTATGTGAAGTGCAAAGTGCAAGAGCTCCATCTCCTTCTCCAAGCTTGTTGAGAAGTGGAGAGCCTACACTAACACTCTTGGCTATGGAATCAAATCCAACCAAGAGCCATACTTCAATGCTTATGCTTGCCATCTTCTTCATCTTCATTACTATGCTATTATGCTATGCTAAGCAATAAGAGTGATGATGAGTGAGGAACTATTTCTTTCGTCTATGGACGCTTCTTCTTCCTCTTCCCTACCCTCATCCCCCGCTAGCTCTCTTCACCTTCGAAGGTGTTTGAGGCCTCGGGACTGAGGCTTGGGATAGTTAATGCTTTTTGCAAAGTTTATGTTATGCTCGTGATGCGTGAATCTTTCCATATTCATAGCATCACCAAGGTCATAAGGAACACAAAGATTGTATTGTACCAAGTCTCTCTTGATGGGAGAATCTATAATACAAACGCCTTTTGGAGGGGGGACTGCCTCCAAGTAAATCCGGTCCTCAACTATTGTCATGTTCTCTAACTCTCTCTCTCTCTCTCTCTCTCTCTCTCTCTTACAAAAGTATTGTTCATGCCAAATTAATTAAGTACTATGTTTATGTTGCTACCATCAATTAAGTTCACCCTCTATGTTCTCAAAGTGATCTCACAAAAATGCTCACTCTAATTCTCTTAATTCCGCTATTCTCAAAGTTCATAGTCCATTTCATTACAAATTATCCCACATGCATCGGTGCAAGGTTGTAGAACTACTTAAATCTCATTTCATGAATAAGAAAACCGATCCATTTTGCATTACATCTCCCTTGTTTATGGTGAACTTGTGATGGCTTAGCAAATACTCAAGATCATGTTTATGAGTCCAAGTTAATTGTTCTTGGAACCTAATTTGCTTGAGTGATTATCTAGCCAACACACACTCACTTTTGTGCATGATGTTTCTCTTTCATCCACCCTAGCTAGCATGATCCCAATCCCATCAAAGCATGGTCCTCCAATGTTGTGAATCACAACAAGAGGAAAATCATCATATACTAGCTCTTTTATATTGTTGCTTATGGCTTATAGATATACCGTAATCAAATAACAATAATTCATACACAAGGTTTCGACTGATTTGGCTCCATTCCCGTCATTTTTTTGGTGATTGTCTTGCTTGAAAGTCTCTCTCCCTTTCCCATGTGTGTCCTAAATAAATGGTGATTGAAGCTCAACTGGGAGCTGAAGTTTGATATCATGATTCGTTAGCACATGTGTTGCAGCATCGTCGTTGCTAGATTGAAACCTTGTGAAAAGCAAAAGCTGTTGGGATACTCATCGACTCTCACAAGTTATTGGTTGTGTAGCTAGTTTCTGTTCTCAAATGAAGTTTTAATGATGTGTCTCGCTTGAAAGTTTGTCTCCCTTTCTCATATGTGTCCTAAGTAAATGTTGATTGAAGTTTGACTGAGGGTTGAAGTTTGATGTCATGATCAGTGCATGTGTGCAGCATGATCATCGTTGAATTAGAAGCTTGTGAGAAGTGAAAGTTGTTGGGATGTTCATTGACTCTCACAAGTTGATTGGTTGTGTAGCTACTTTATGCTCTTAAATGAAGTTTTAATGTTGGTGGAGCAGTATAAGATTAGTGATTGATAAATGGTAATCGAAGTTTGATATTATTAGGACAAAATGTTGTGTGAGAGAATGTGAGTTGCGCTTTTCTACTTTGTACAATGCTATCTTCTATTGTGAGAAGACTCTTGTTAGATTTTTATTTTTTAATTGCAAGATAGTTGTTGATTTGCACTTGGAGACTACCCTTTAAAGATTGAGCTCGAAATACGATGAGCAAGAGATTGGTCAACGATGCCCGCGTCTTTCACATTTGAATACTAAAAGCAATTTTCTTGCATTATTGTAATCGGCCATAGATTAGATCCATAAGGCCACTGTCTATACGTTAAATTTTTAGGCATACACACGTGCCATGAATTTTGTATTTTTGTAGCCAACTTGTAGTCAGATCTCGCTCACACTGGGTATGCAAAATGCCCTCTAATATGCCTCTTCAAACCAACGCTTCCTATTTGTGCAGGTTAATTTCTATTAGAAGATGAAGCCTTCCTTGCCTGCCTGGTGTCAAAATCGGGCTCCTCCTCCACGTGCTAATGTCAAGTGATTAGGTCACTCAATTTTTCATGTCACATGTGATGAGATTGAATAGTTTTTTTGTTGAGAATAGTTATCTATCAATTCAAATTGCAAGGCAGCTAAATATTGGTTTGTAGTGTGCCGCTGGCTCAGAGATAAAGCCTTTCTTGACTGCCTATTGCTGATGCTAGCCTTGTATCCACATTCCAATGGAATTTTCATGGTGCAGCTTATTAGGCTAACCTATTCCTATTATTGTTGCAACACTATTTTTTCTTGAATGTGACTCACTTAGCTTGGCATGCTGCATGTGATGAAATGGAATAGTTTTTTCGCTAACGATAGTCAAGCATTGGGTTGCAATTCTAGTTCGTAGTGTGTTGTTGGTGTGTAGTGTCCTGATGGTTCGTAGGAGATTGTCCTGGTTGCTTATTGTTGCTATTGGGCTTTGTGGGACGCGTGTCTAACCTCACCATCCTATCTTATTGCAGTATTAGCAAGAATCACGATTAAATTGTCAATCCATGGGAAGAAGTTGAATCAACTAGTGCATAGAGGCTAGAGGAGGTTGTCAATCTCTCGGAAAACAACTAATAACTCACATCTAACTCAACCTCCACTCAAATGACTCAAATCACCAAAAGCCAATCGCTCAACGGCAAACAAATCACATCTGTTACAGCATCAAATGACATCCAAACGTAATGAAACTTCTAGGACATGTTTATAAGACCTAAGTACACATTCTTATGGTCTCAAACCCCACTTTAGATTAAATTCCAAAATCGTGATTATTAACAGCAGTGGATTTTTGACCTAGTCGTTTTCGACCCAAAATGCATCTAAATGCTTAGCAATGATGTCCCAATACCCCGCCTATGCTTAGTTTTTTATTTAAAAGTATAAGTTCCTAGTTATGATGAAATTAGGTCGTGGGTCGACGATGCCAAAAACTATGAATTACTGTGATGTTTTTATGTCAATGCTTAGAGCTCTTACCTGCGGTTGCAATGCAACAAACGCGACTGCAATGTGACAACTGGGGAGAGAGTAGGAAGTGCGATAAGGAGAGAAGTGAGCGCCGTTAGCTCACACTGTGTATTTCATTATCCAAAACTTGATAATAACTTACAAAAATTGGCTTTTATACCTTAGCCAAGGTTATTGGTGGTCAAAAATAATAATCTAGGAGTTCTACCAAAGATGGGTAATGACAGGTTGATACAATCTGGAAGATTGTAGCCCTGGCATCAATTACAAGGTTTATTCGAGAAAATAGGAGTTACAATATTCTCAATTTATCAAAATAATAAGTGTTTTTACAATGAGAACTCTAAAAAATGGTATCCGTGGTATCTGTGTTAGCTTGTTGCTAACATTTCCCCCTCCTCGCATGTGTCGTCCCTTGACACATCTTTATGGCTGAAGTAGTCTTCGGGCTGGTGGCTGGCGAGGCGGTCTTTAAGCGCTGTTAGAGCCTTCTGATGTCTGATTTTCCGTTCCTTACACTTGCAAGAACTGCATAGTTACTCTATTTTTCAGCTCCACTGCTGAGTAGCGTATAAACCTTGAGGTCAGAATATTGATCACTGGCGCATTTATCTTCGTTTGCCAAGTGAAGAATCCCGTGTAGAACGCTTCCTTGAATGCCAGCATATTGTGAGAAGGTAGAAACATGCATCTAGGGTAGAAGCCATAGAGGACTTCTTTGAAAGGTTGGCCACTGAGATCATAGCACAAACCTTTGTTACCCTCGAGGAATGACATTCTAAGGGTGCCTGCTTGCTCTACTCATTGAACACTTTGATGCAGGTGAGCAGTAGTCGGTAGATTTTGTATAGCATAACACATGACAAATCTGGTAGACTTTTAAATAATGACATGGCACCCTTTAGGGTTTTCCCCATGTATTCTTCAGTCGTTGTTCCCTTTTCTGGAGCAAGCAATCTGGGGTAATTTAGCCAAGTTGGCCCCTTCTTTTGTAGTACCTCATGTGCTATCCAGGTCCTTACTCTTGGTACAGGATAGAAGGTGGGATCCTTTTGTAGGGCCACAGGTGCTCTCGTGAACAGAATCAAGTACCTAGGGTTCTTGTTCAGCCAGCTCAACCTCCACTTCGGGTGGTCTTTATCTGCGCCCTCGACTTGTATGTCTGTGTAAAGTCTTTCTTTTACATGTAGCAACAACACTTTAATCAGAGGGTAGGGCAGGGATTGTTGGTGCCATTGCGCATTTATTTGATTGGGAGTGAGTTGTGTGACATTGACAGAATGAAGTACTCTCAGCTCCCAATCCATTGCTGCCTTCCACTGCTCATCTACCTCTTGTGTAACTTTTTCTTTCAGTGCATCTTCTTCAGCCTTTGAGAGTTGGACCATGGGCATTGTGTCTTCTTCTATAATGGGTACGTGAAATTCTTCCTCGCCGCTCAGCTCTATTGCGGCCTATGTATCCATGTTAGCAAATGATACTGAGGGGATTTCTATCTGAGGTGGCTCCGAAGTGCCTGTCTCTTCTTGCATTTCTATCCTTTCCTCTCTCAATAGTTGGTTGACTCGTTTGAGTTCAGCTATCTCCTTTAGCAGCTCGTCTTCTCTTTGGACCCGCATCAAGGCCAGGTCTCTGCACTGAGACTACTCTAATTTCAGCTCCAACTTGAGGTCTTTACTTTTCTTTTCTAACACCTTATAGACCTCATCTGTTCCCTTGATCGAGGCGACGACTGGATTTTCTCGTATTTGTCACAAGAATATCGCTTGATCATTGATTCTTTGTTTTGAGTACTGTAGAGAATCATTGGCCACATCTAACTGTACCTTGATCTTTTGAGCTGATAGAGTGGTAGTTAGAAGTTCATTTATCACTTCCATCAGCTGATCATCCTTGGCTTTGCATGCATCTGACAGTTTGGTAAGCAACTCACCCAGTTCTTTCATTTCTTTCAAATGCTTATCTCTTGCACTTGCCTCTGGAGATCCGTGATGACATTAAGTATGTCGTCTAGCTCCCCTTGGAGTGCGTCGATCACCATCTCTAACTCTTTGGCCCGTGTGATGTGGCCAAGTGCTATTGAGCGAAGTCTTTTTGTCATCTCCTACATTTGCTTAGCATATTCATTCACTTGCAGGATGACTTCATCATTCAATTGCCAGTCTTCATGTCGTGCCAACTGAGTTGATGTTTCTGCAGCCTCTTGTGTGTCTTTTAGTTGTGTCAAGACGGCTAATTGCTCTTGTTCTTGTAGCCGTGGCTGTTCTTTTTTCGTGGAGGTAGAGGGTGGTGCCTTGGCCTTCTCTTGCTTTGCTGAGGTGGACGGTGTTTCCTCAGCCTCTTGTTCTCTTGTGTGCTCAGCTTTTGCGGAGTCCTCTTTTGGTGTAGGACTGGCTGCCTTTTCTTTCTCTGGCTATCTCTCTATTTGCTTCTCTTGAGTAGAAACATCTGCTTGTTGTGTTATTTCCGCTACTTCCTGCTATTCAGATTCTTGTGTAGCTTCAACTACTTTCTTCTATTCAGCTTCTACTTCTTTCGTTGGCTCATTTGTTGTGTCTTTAACTTCCGGCAATGGTGGTGGGCTCGAAATTGGTTGATCTTGGTGTTCAGAGACAAGAGAAGGGATGTGGGGAGACTCATCACCTTGGGCATGTTGTGTTTCTCCTTGTGGAGTGGTTTTCTCTACTCTCTGTTGTTGTTCTTCCGCCTCTTTCGCTTTTCCCGCCGCTTCTTTGGCTTCTTTCAGCTTTAAAGCTTCTGCTTCTTGGTACATCTGTTCCAATACTTCAGTGGGTTCTTCAGCCTGCTTTCTGGTGTGATGCTTAGTTCTTGGTCTATTAAGCCCATTAGGCACCCACTTTTTCGGGTCCTTTCCTTGTGCTTGGTGGTTGCATTGGTATGTGTGTTTCTCTCTTTCAAACCGGGCTTGATTTTGCACATGATCTTCTTGGTGTGTTGCCATGGATTTCCTCTTCATTTCCTCCCGCCGTGCTCTCTTTTCTTCATTATCCGAGCTTTCACAGCTGTGCCGTTCTGGCGAGCTCTTAGTCAATTCTTCATTAGATTTGTAGGATCTCTTGGCTGATCTTGTAGCTTGAGGAGATGGTTGAGCTGACACTATCCAAGTGTTTTGGTCTGGGACAGGTGGTAGGTTGTCGGCCATGCCGATGGCATGGTATGCAATCCTTGTCAACACCTCTGGTGCACCCATGTATGTGATCTTTCCTTCTTTCTTTATTCCTTTCAAAATGGTCAAGACATATTGAGCATGGTCCACCGCTTGTCTGGTTGTTGACTTGAGGACTTGTGTGAAGGTGGTGGCCTTTTAGCCAGGAAGTGGAAGTGTTGGTGGTATAACCTGGCTGGCTCTTCCACTTGCTTGTGAATAAGGTCCGCAAAGGTGGCCGCATTGGTTTCTTTTGTGAAAGTTTCGGCTGTCTTCCTATCCCTTACCCTCATTGTCATTCCTTCCGTGGACAATCTAAGTGCCTCTGCCACTATTTCCTTGGTGATCATCACTTCAACTTTGTTCCCTTGTGGGTCAAAAATCTGCGCAGTTCCATCTTCCTTGATTGTGGACAAAAGCTGGTAAGCTTTTTGGAAGTCCACTCCGCACAGCTCTTGTTCGTAAAATCTATGAATCCTAACCGTGGGTTGGCATCTTTGGTTTCGGGCTTTGCGGCTACATCATATACTTCTTTTCGTAGGAGTTGCAACTCTACCTAATGTCCCTCCTCGCTCTTGTATCTGCAAGTGAACACTGTGGTGTGCTGCTCCTCAAGCTGTTCTTTTGAGAGAGGTTGCCTTGGTGGTTTTGACTGAATCTGGGTCCAATTGGTATGCTGGTATTTTTGGTCCAATTTTGCTTCAAATCAATTTTTGAACAAGCATAGATGCATAAAAACATGCAAGGAACAAAATTGTAAAGTTTAAACAAAAATTTGCAACCAAAGTAAATAATCGCGACTATTTACAGTTGAGTAATTTTTTCAACATTTTGCATACATGGCATCACAGGCTTGAAGCATATACCAAATACATACTCTGAGTGAAAAATGGGCTCATTTGGGTGCATAGGGTGAAAATGGTACCATATTTTGGCTTTAGGTCTCTGAAACAATAGATATAATGGAAATTTGAGATTTTGAGCTCCAAATTGGTTCAAACTTGGCTAGTGGGCTTAACACATCATGTACTTTGGATGTATGATGGCAAAATATCAAAATTCTCCCATAAAATAAATAATCGCGATTATTAACTTTTCTACCAAAATCAATATTTTTTTAGATACAAATTGGTTCTAGGCATTGTATGGACTCTGTGTATGTGATATGAGGTGATTTGGATCAAAAAAGGTGGTCCATAACTCAAAATTTGGCTTGCAAAGACTTCTTTGCACTTTTTGACAATTTCCAAGTTATATGTGCTCATTCTGGCTCATACTTGATTTTTGGCATGTAATAGGTGTGTACACATGATAGGTGAGGTGATGATACAATTTCCAAGCAAAAATAGTGCAAAAGTAAATAATCGCGATTATTTACAACAGTCACAATTTTCTTGCAAAACTGGAAAATTTTGACCTAAACACATTCTCTACACCTAGAACAAATCCTAAATTGAATTTGGTCAAGTTTGGTCTTGTCGGCATCACTTTGTGCTTTGTCGACTCTGAAATCACCGATTTCTGTGACTACACTGCCTATTGAGTTGGTTTGTCACTTGTGAGGCTTTGGACTTGTCCACAACATAGTCGTGAAGCAGCTCATCCAATTCTGGCTCATTTGGAGTCTGTTTGACCTCGTATGTCGAAATTGACGCTTTGTAACCTTTGAACCGTTTTCTGCTTTTTGAGGGCTTTGCTTGATTGATTTCACAAAACCAATCATATACATTGTATATAAACCTCGTAGGCAAGCTGTCTATGGAGTCAAAATCAAATTCTGGCATCTACCAAAAACCTAGCTTTTCTACTGGGGACCTCTCAACCCCTGCCGAATGGTCAACTGATGATATAGAAAGGTTCTATTATGTTAGGTCATGCTACAGTTCAAATCCCATCTGATTTGGTCGAGCTGGTAGGCCGCTATGGTCAGTTTTTGGTCGTAGGTCTTCGCGCACTGCTCGGATTCTAGGGTTTTTTCTAGGGTTTAGACTAGCTATTGGCCGTACAAAATGGATCATTGATGAGTAAAGAACTTATCCCTCTCGTGTGAGACGGCACTGAAAACGAGCAACTGTAGACTCCGGAAAGTATGCGCGAAAGAGGTCGAAAAGCTCTCTCTGCAAAGGTGACAAGTGGAAATGAGGTTGATTTAGCCTACCTGGGATATCTATACGCGGACTTCCCGAACCATTTTTCCCCAGATTCCTCCGTTAGTCCTACTAGGCCGTGAAATCTATGCTAAACTCAAAAATTTCCCCGATCGGATTCCTGTAGCTCATTCTGCAAGAATTTTGCAAAAGTAGGTCTGGATGCCTAATTTAGGCTTCCAGCTTCCATCTTCCGATTTCATTGAAAATTTTTGTGCTTGTCCGCCTTGTCTTTTTGATCACCATTGTGTCTTCCGTTTTTCCATCTGAGCTCCTTTGCTATTTATTATTAATTTTTGACATGTTTATTAAAAAAATCAAAGAAAATAACACAATGCGCTAAAAAAGAAAAGTGAAAATCCAATAATTAAGAAAATCCATTGAAAAACACAGATTTATTGTTTTTTGTTGGATTTATCTATTTTTAAGTCTCTTTATTAAGAAAAATGATGAAAAATAACAAAAAAGGGCTATTTTTTGATGATTTTCTGATAGTATATACACTATTTACACTCATTAGGAAGATATTAGCAGTGAATTTTTCCTTGATGATGAATTATAAGGGCATTATTACGCAATTTTGCAAAAAATCACACGTTAACATCGAACTTTTTTCTCCCTCCTCAAACATTGCCCTACTTAGTGCCCTTCCACCCCTCCTAGATGGCGTACTCCGGGACGACTGTGTGCATGGGTTGAACAATCGTGTTTATGCATAGCTGTGGTTGGCTCTACCATGCTTTGAAGATCAATGCAATTCAAACCACTATGTTCTACAAGAGCTGGGTTGTGAGTAATTAACTCAAGGGTTTCTGATGTCGAGGCTTTCTGATGCTATCTTCCAAAGAGCAAATCTTGTAGCTTGTGTGCTCTCTGTTTAATTGTACCATCAGGATGCTTCAGCATGATGATTGCCTGAGCTGTTGGTAGCACTTTTGACTATTGTCGAGCTTTTTCTCGCCATTGGTAGGTTGGTTTGCTTGGTGTGGAATGGTGTGGTGGAGTCTTTTGAGACTTAACTCTCCATTGCTTGATTGGTTTTACGGTTCGTGAAGAAGATAAGTGCTCCTTTTTCCGCCAAATCCATTTCAAGTTAGGTTCCTTGCTCGGAAATGCTCGTCTCTATGTTTTGACCCTTGGAACCTTCTTTGGTTTATTGGTGATTTTTTGGGCACCCAGATTTGAATCGGCTTATCCTTAAGCTGTGCTTTTGGTACCCAAATTTGCATGACTCCTTGCATGCTACTTGTAGCATTTGCTTGCCAAGAGGATGGAGAAGATTGATTACTTTGTGGTTTGGTTTGCTAATTGCTTCCTTTCCATTTCTCCTTGCTTGGTGCAATTGGAACAATGAGTTGCCCACCTTTAGGTGATAGTTTGAGCTGATTTGTATCCCAATCTGGTACCGCTTTGTATGTTCGCATCCAAGGAATTCCAAGAATCCTCGTCTCATTCATGTGCTCATTTGGTAAGCATACAAATTGATGAGGACATGAACATCCATGTACTATCACGTTCAAGTTGACTACTCCCAATGTTGGTGTTGGGTTCTTGTTGCATCCTTTGATTGTCACTATTCCTGTTGTTAAAGATTGACTTGTTGCTTTCTTGTACGTGGAATGACTGACTGCATTTACTCTAGCTCATGTGTCGACCAAAGAATTGGTGCTATGATTGTTGAGTTGTACTATGATGCAAAGGTCCATTCCGTCTAACCAGTCATCATCTATCGAAACAACATCTTTAGGTAATTTCCATTGTCGGTCATCTATTTCCAGAGTGTTGATGGGAATTGGTATCTGTTGATTCCTGAGAGCAGCTTTTCGTTTGAGTACCCGAAGACGATCTTCCTCGTGGGCTTCATCAATAACCTGTTGTCATTTAATCCTTCTTTTCTTGGCTGCATGCATTCTTTAAACGTAATCCACTAATCCAATTATCCATTGGTTCACTATCTAGGGTGGACAACTTTACTGCTCCACTTGGAGATACATCTTCAATGATAAACGGTCCGTTTACCTTTTTCTTAAACTTGGGAATAGACTAAAACTAAGTCCCCTTTCATGAAGATTTTTGTTATTAGATGGGAATCAAAAAATTGTTTTTGTTTTTGCTTTTGTGCATAGATGTGAGCTACAGCAGTTAGCCTTTGCTTATCTAGATTTTCTAAATCTTCAAGTCTTTCTGACAATTCATGTCCAGTCCACTCAAGATCCTTAGCTACAGTTAATGTCGGCAGTATGGCATCAAGACCATAAACAAGGTTAAAGGATGTAGCATTTAAAGCTGTTTTGAATGAAACTCGATAAGCCCATAGAGCTGCATGGAGATTCATTTCCCAGTCTATCCTTCGTGAATCAACCACTTTAGTCAGTACCGAGCTAAGAATTTTGTTTGTATGCTCAGCTTGTCCGTTTGCTTGTGGGTGATAGGGAGCTGATTTGTTATGGATGACCATAAACTCATTAAGCAAATACTCGATTATCTCATTGAGGAAATGAGTTCCTCTATCACTGACAATTTCTATTGGCAGTCCATATCGTGTGAATACATACTCATATAAGAATTCAACAGTAGTTATGGCATCATTCTTTTGAGTTGCTTTAGCTTTGACCCACTTGGTCAAATAGTCCGTAGCTACAATGATATATTGAGCTTGGGTTCTATAAGCAGGTGGCTGTATCAACCCAACAAAATCTATACCCCACTTTGCGAAATCTCTCGCACCAATCATTGGTCTTAAGGGCATGCTATCTACACGTGTTGGCATTTTTGCTCGTTGGTCTTAAGGGCATGCTATCTACACGTGTTGAAATTTTTGCTCGTTGACAAGCATCACACCTTCGAATATATTCTTTGGCATCTGAAAAAAGTGTTGGCCACCATATGCATGCCATTAAGATTGCTCTTGTGCTGGTCTCACTAGAAAAGTGACCTCTAGCTAATCCAGCATGTGCTTGTTCTATAATGGAAATATATTCGTCTTCATTTACACAAAGACGCAAATGCTGATCTTTACCTCTCCGATGCAATTGGTTCCCAATAAGAGAATAGTCTCTTGCTTCAGTTTCAATTGCTCTTTGACGGTGTTTACTCATATCCTCAGAAAATGTTCGGCTTGATAAGTAAATAACCAGATAGTTACTCCACTTAGGAACATGCAACATTTGGAACAAAGTTACATGAGGTATGGGTGTCTATTTTTGACATTGAGGAAAATCCTTTACAAAAAATTGAACATCACTCCTCATAGTCGGCCAAAATACTCTAAGTCTCAAGATTCTTTGCATACTTTGGTCTTTCGCAATTGTGAAGTCCTACTATGGTAATGTGTGCTTGATTTAGATACTGGTTTTTCTCCTCATGATTAATGCATAAGAGCAATATTCCATCTCGATTTCTTTTGTATAGCCTACCAGCTAGTAAATGATACATAGCCAATTGCTCGATTAATCTGATTGTAATAGGAAGTGGTATTTGTGAATCCACTTGAGCTATTTTCATCAATGATACCATGTTTTCCGACCATCGAGGTATCATTTCCATGGAGTCTTGAGGGCAAGGTATTGAATCTATATGGTACCTACAAAATTGGGCTTGATCAATCAAGATACAACCGCTTCCTAAAATTTGACCCAGTTGATGTAGAATGCAAAAACACTATTATAGTGGTGATTAATGATCCACACATAGAGCTCTATGTTGATAATCTTCACCCAGTGAGTTTGTTTTTATCAATAGCCCAATTGTCAAGCGGAAAAACAAGACAAATGGAGGCTCTGCATTGTACTCGCTGTACATTGATGCCACAACTATACTAACTCTTGGACAACCTTTCCTAGTGTCTCTTACCTTCTCTCCTGAATACAAGATACATGTATTTCTTGATGATGTAACTGCATAACAGCATTTTGCTTGGCGCCCTAAATTAGCCACTCTTTCTTTTGTTATTTTACAGAAGCATAACTGATCGAAGTCAAGATTTGGTGGACTTATTGGTGATCTTTTGGTTGTTGATGGCCCACTTCGATCGGGAAGAGAGATTATAAGATTCCATCTACCTTCCCTTTTTTTACTTTTGTTATTGAATCAAAACTATGATTGGTTGTCACTCTCTCTAATTTTGTGTCCATTTTGAATCCTCCCTTGTAGGTGAATTTTGTCAAGTCTCGTAAGAATGAGTGCCAAGAATTGCTGGAGGAAATGTTTAGAAATGGCCATGTGATGTGCGTTGCAAGGAATATTGACCCATTTCTAGGTAAACCCAACACTTTGTCTATATTGTGGATATCACAATTTTGGTGCTGATTCATAGTGTGCGGCTCAAATAGGAGCTTGCTAGCGTGTTTGAAGTTCAAACTAAAGCTTGGGCTACAATCGCGAGGTGACATTATATAAGAACAATTGATAGATTGCATACCATTTCTTTTATTTTTTAACAAAGTGTACTTGTGCAAGTTGTTGGAATCCCTCGCTTTGTGAATATCAACAGTGTATTGGTGGAGAAGCATTGTACAAAGTGTAGGTCCACAAAAGTGTATAGGAGTAGTGAAGGACCTTGTTGCCGATATAATCACAACTACAAAATTGGAAGCACATATCATAGATAAAGACAAGAAGGTTTTGGATGTGCAGCTCATTGGTACAATAGTAGATTTAATACTTGCATTGGATAGAAGCTTCAATGAGATTTACCTTGACTATATTCCTGAGGCACGGGATACTTTGGCAACAAGCTCACGTGCCGATCGCTTCAAAATTAATGCAAGTGGCCATGTAGTGGCATATGAGCCTGAACTTTAGTGTTTTGGATTTTTGCCTATAATCTCTACCTATATATATATATATATTTATTTATTTAATATTTTTTTATATGTATATCTTTGATTCGAACCTACATGACTATGATCCTCACTAGTTTGTAGCGTGTGTATCCACAAGTTTGGTTTTGTGCTTAGGTATTGTATCCTTTCTACTTGCAATTGAGATTCCAAAGAATACATTGCCAGTTTCTTCTCTCTTTATCTCTAGGTATACCAAATCTTCATTTTCAATAGAGCCACGCACACATTGAACACACCATTTTTCACAATCATGAATAATACTATAATGACTTGAAAAAAACACAAGAACTCTCTCTCTCTCTCTCTCTCTCTCTCTCTCTCTCTCTCTCTCTCTCTGTGTGTGTGTGTGTGTGTGTGTGTGTGTGTGTGTGTTACAAACTGTCACAATAATTTATGTTAAAAATTTAACTTTTTGTTTCTACCTCGCACACATAAAATTAGACACACACACACACACACACACACACATGGAAGAAAACTCTCTCTCTCTCTCTCTCTCTCTCTCTCTCTATATATATATATATATATATATATATATATATATTATTTTTTAAAATTCTCTCTCTCACACACTTGCTCTCCATCTCACTCTCTCTCTTTTAGGTACATGCACACACAAACACACACGCCTATACATATACACAAGAACACAACATTTAAATAGTCATGGATAATGCACTTAATTTGAGCATTCCAAGAGACATACACATTGACATAGTCTTCATGCAAACAAATCCTTTCAATCAAGAACTATTTTTAGCACAACATGCGTGAGTATGTGAGTATCGAGGCATTTACAAGTGTCATTTTGGAATCCCTGTTTGGGAACTATTTGACAAATTTCATAACACAACCCATTGGCCCGTTATTCTTTGCATCGCAACTAGACTCATCAACTGAAAGCATTGCGGGCTTTGATGATTTGTACAAAACTTGTAGTACATCATGTTACCATATACATGTGGTAGTGATGTGTGTGAACACACTAGGACTGTCGGGGCATTTTTTCCCTCTTTAGGAGGTTTTTTCCCTCGTGCATCGTATATACGCCCATCACTCTAGGGCTATCTATCTTTCTATTGCACACTAAGTAACACGCTCTCAGTTGTGTGCCTTGAGCTTCCTTCATCTTCTCCAAGCTATGTGCGTTTCTCTGCAACCCTAATTCCAACAATTGGTATCAAAGCAAGTTGCATCCTCCAGGGCTTAGTCACCAGTAGCTCTAGCACACGCCTGCTCACTTTCTTCCATTTTTGTGAGCTTTGGTGAGCGTTCGTAGGTCGACAAAAATTTATAATTCGGGCTCATTTCAGTCTCCATTTCCACTATAGACAGGTTTGCACAGGCAATTTTGTCATTTTGTGCAAAATTTTTGTCAGTGATGTTTTTTGCATAACAAGTGCCTTACAGTCTTCTACGGTTTTTTCTATATAGCACGTGTTGTTCCCGCTTCATTTCTCCTCTTTTCGGGCAGTTTTCACATCAGGTGCAGTATTTACCATGGCTGACAACAACACAGATGTGTTCAAGATGTTTGCTGCTAAGCACGGATTGGATGGGGACAATTACCCTATGTGGGCTTACATGATGCAACATGTTCTTGTGTCAAAGGGCGTCTAGAATATTTTTCAAGACATTGTTGTACGTCCTGGTTTTGAGGACGTAGGTGATGTTGAGGATATTGCAAGTCTTGCTGCAAGGATTGTTGCTATTAAAGTTGTTTTGCCTACGATAGAACAAGCTTGTTTGAATGTAAAGGATGCGCAGGCTCATGCATTGATTGTGTTGTCTGTGAAGCGCACCATTGATCCTCACATTCGTTCAGCAAAATCTACAAAATAGGCTTGGGATATTCTAGCAGGTCTTTATGCAAGCTGCAATGAGGCTAAAATTGCTTTGCTGTGTAAGGATCTAGAATCGAAGATTATTTATGAGGAAGATGATATGGACACTTTCCTTGCTGGTTTCAAGGATATCAATGAGAAACTTATTTTTGCACGTGAAGTCATTTTAGACAGTTCCCTTGTGCAGACTGTTCTTGATGCCTTACCAGACTTCTGCTAGTACTTGGAGATTTATGACCCAAGGAAACCCTGAAGTTGTCAAGTTTGATGCATTATGCACATTTCTGTTGCAAGAGTAACTTTCCATAAAAAACAGGACTAGGTAGCATGCAGTTGAATAGGCTTTTATTGCTTCTCAAAGAAAGGGTGGTAACAGCAATGCAGCCACTTCTTATGGTTCTGCTGCCATCAATTCGTCTAGAAATTCTGGTGATAAGGGCAAAAAAAAGATGTGTTGCCATTATTGTAAAGCTAATGATCACTTGATCGAGCAGTGTCCTAAGTTGAAGGCCAAAGAGGCTAAGAAGTAAGAGGGTGGTTCCACTACAAATGCAGCCATTGTTGAGTCTTCTGTGAAAGGAGACTGAGTTGATGATGTTGATGCAGAATGGGCTTTTAGTGTAGAGTGCACTTACAATCCTGCTATCCATGATGCATGCATGTCAGTTGTTGCAAATTCACATGTGTGGTATTTTGGCAGTGGTGCTACAAAGCACATTACCTCACATCGTGAATTGTTCACCTCTCTTGAGTCAGTCCCTCATGGGAATTCAGTCACTTGTGCCAACAATGCCTCTTATCCGGTTTAGGGAGTTGGAAAGATTGTGCTTACTGCTGCAAATAGCAGTTCCTTCACACTTGTTGATGCACTTTATGTACCTTAGATCGAGAAGAATCTCTTGTTTGTATCCGCACTTGCTAGACTTGGACTTGTAGTCAAATTTGTGGATGTACAGTTCATGATCTTAGTTTTGGTGATGAAATTATTGCATCTGGGCTTTTGTGTTATGGGCTGTATAAGCTCACTTTGTATGACAAGTGTGGACAAAATTTTGCAAATGCAGTTGCAGATTCACTTGGGCTATTTCAGGTGGAAAACTTTGCATGCACGTTTTGGTCATCTGAATTTTGCCAGTTTGCTACGTTTGAAGAAATCTGATATGGTTGCTTCTTTGCCGCCTCTTGAAGCACCTATCAAGGCTGTATTCTGGGTAAAATGCAGCGTTCTAAGTTTCCAAAGGATGGTTCAGTTAGAGCCACATGCAGGTTGCAGTTTGTGCATAGTGATGTTTGTGGACCCATGCAAACTCCATCCTTGGGCAACTACCCGTACTTCATGACTTTCATTTGATGAATACTCCAGGCATGCATGGGTATTTCTGCTTAAAGCGAAGTCCGAAGTTTTATGTGCTTCAAATTTTTTTGGCTATGGCTGAAAATATCTCGAAATGTACTATGGGCACCCTTCGTTCCGATCGAGGGGGGAGTATATGTCTCATGAATTCAATGTATTTCTGGCTATTCATGGTATAAAACACCAATGTACAGTGCCTTATACGCCTCAGCAAAATGGTGTTGCTGAGAGAAAAAACAGGTCACTTACAAAAATGGCACGATGTATGGTCAAAAGTCAAGCTTTGCCGCATACTTTTTGTCTTGAGGCGATCATGTGTGCCACTTATGTACTTAACAGGTGTCCTACAAAAGCTTTGCAGTCTATTACTCCATATGAAGCATGGCATGATAGAAAACCTTCTATTGAGCACATGCGTGTTTTTGGCTGTTTGGCATATGCTTTGGTACCACAAACACAGTGCAGAAAATTGGATGATAAGGCTGTCGAATGTATTTTTGTTGGTTATAGTGATGAAACCAAAGGTTAGAGGTTGTATCATTCGCAAAAAAATTGTATTTTGGTTTCACAAGATGTAGTGTTTGTGGAAGATTCTGTTCAGCCCTTGCTGTCATGTACTAGAGACAATAATGTAAGCTCACAGGACATTTATGACACTTTGTTGCCTCTTTTCAATGGTGAAAGTTTGAATGTAAATTCCAATGAGGCAAATGTACAGCCTATGGGGGTTTCCAAAAATCTTACAAATCAGCCTATTACTGATGGAGATGTATATGATGTACTTGATGAGGAAAGCGTTGAAAATGAGCAGGCTAGAGGTATGCCAAACTGGCTAGTGCATACTTTGCGTGACAGTAAGTTGGATGCACCTTTGTCTAGTCATACTCGTTCAAGCTCTCACCATACATGCTATGCATTAGATTGTTATGCTTTGGCTGTGTCTAGCTTACACGATGTTGAGGAACCTCTGTCTTTTGATGAAGCACACAATTCAAAAAAATGGATGGCTGCCATGCAATCAGAATATAATGCACTTATATAAAATGACACATGGACTTTATGTGATTTTCCTCCTAGCAAAAAGGTCATTGGTATGGTGGGTTTACAAGTTAAAAGGCAAGCCGGATGGTGAGATCAATCGCCATAAGGCTTGACTTGTTGCAAAGGGTTATGCACAGCATAAAGGCATAGATTATGAAGAGACTTTTGCTCCCACTTGTTGTATGACTACTGTGCATTTTCTATCTGCATTGGCAGCTCATTTTGGTTGGGATGTACATCAATCATACATTGTTACTGCTTTCTTGAATGGTGACATATTTGAGGAAGTTTATGTAACACAGCCTCGCGGTTTTATCAAGAAAGGACAAGAGGACAAAGTATGCAGATGTAAGAAGGCTTTGTATGGGTTGAAGCAATCTCCTCATGCTTGGTATGAGAAAGCTGACACTCATTTGGTCAAACAAGGCTTTTGTAACAGTCCAACAGAAAGCACATTGTATGTAAAGCGTGAGCGTGATGTACTTCTCATTGTGGTTCTTTATGTAGATGATTTGTTGATCATTGGACCAGATGAGAGACATATTGGTGAATTTAAGGGTGATTTGAATGCTACTTTCAAGATGAAAGATTTGGGGTTGTTGCATCATTACTTGTATATACAGTTTAAGCAGTGTGATGATGGTATTGCCTTGTGTCAAAAAATTTACATAGAGACATTGCTATGTATGTTTGGACTTGAGGATTGCAAATCTATTGCCACTCCCATGGAAACAAGTTTGAAACTGAGTCTTCATGACGATGGTGATCCTGCTGATGTCACTCTTTACCAAACTCCTGTTGGATGCCTCATTTATGTATGCAACACAAGGCCAGATATTCATAGTGCAATCTCACAGGTCAGCAGATTTATGCATATTCCAGGGTCTAAGCATTGGCAGGCTGTCAAGAGGATTTTCCGTTACCTTAGTGGAACTTTACATCTTGGCTTGTTTTATCCCAAGGGGGGATCATTGCCGCCAGACTTACATGCTTTTTCGGACTCAGATTCGGCTGGTTGTTTTGACACATGAGTGTCCACAAGTGGTTTTTGTTTCATGCTTGGCAATTCATGTATATCATGGTTGAGCAAGAAGCAACCTACTATGGCCACTTCGAGTTGTGAGGTTGAGTATAGGGCAGTCTTCACAACTACGGTTGAGTGTGTATGGCTCAGACGCCTTATGGCTGATTTGGGTGTTGGATAGGACACTACCAACACTATCTACATAACAATCAGAGCACATTGGCAGTTGCGAGGAACCCAGTTTTCATGCTCGCACAAAGCACATTGAGGTGCATTATCACTATGTCAGGGAGAGGCTCTCAGTAGGAGAGATCAGCTTGGCTTATGTGCCAACATAGGACAACCTTGCAGATCTTTTCACAAAGACATTGTCTCATGAGAGAAGATTGAAGCTTTCCGCAAAGCTTTGGGCTTACTCCCCTTTGTGGATTGATCATGTCCTCAGGGCATGGTACTTCCCTTTACTCATGTGCCAGCCCTCATTCACCACATCACTCTCGGGGGGATTTGTTACCATATACATGTGGTAGTGATGTGTGTGAACACACTAGGACCGTCGGGGCATTTTTTGCCTCTTTAGGAGGTTTTTTCCCCCTGCATTGTATATATGCCCATCACTCTAGGGCTATCTATCTTTTTATTGCACACTAAGTAAGACGCTCTTAGTTGTGTCCCTTGAGCTTCCTTTGTCTTCTCTAAGATGTGTGCGTTCCTCTACAACCCTAATTCCAACACATCAATGAGTCTAACAATGGAGGTCATTAACATTTTTACCCACAAATTCAAAAAGCACTTGTTGTCATGCTTCAGGGTGTTACAACTAAAGAAAGAAAACAACAAATAGTCAGGACATCAGTTGCACAATTTCCAAAAGGCCTTCTAATAATAGATACATCAGCTGTGGGTTTAATATATTATGCTTTCACAAGTTCACATTCACAATGTAATCTCGTTTGTTGGATAGCTAAAGATTATGATATATTAATGCACTTGTGGCAAGAGAATTAAAAAAATTCAACAAGTCAAATCGTAGATTTGTTTCTTGGAAAGCAACCATTTTCTAAGCATACACACTTTGCAATTAAGAAAAATTTAAAACGATTAACAAATGTAAAGTCTTTGCAAAGTGCCCCATTGAACCAAGATTTTTTTTTTCATTTACATCAAGGATCCAAAACCACACCAAAAGAAAACGAAGGCACTAAATGACACACCTATCTATCCATGTGAAAAATGTGGTCGCTTGCTTTTTCGCTCGCAAGTTACAGAAATGTACCATCCAATGCTCAGATAATGGAAATAGAAAGCACAAGAGAGACTATTCTAAATACTATTGTCATGCATGTAATCGCAAAACAAATAGCTATAAGGTTCCATTCGAGAGGTTGCACATGTTAGGCTTTAATAAGCCTTTAGAGCCAGTCATGCAGCTTATTTATATAGACGCATGCATTGTCTCTATTTGTATACCGTTTGCAAACTTCGTGAACTAACATATGACGGCCAATATGGCTTGCGTGGAAGTGTAGTTATTCTTCTTGCAAACACTAAAAAAGCACAAAAAGGTCTCCCTCGCTTTATTGAAGATGATGCTTCAGTGTTGGTAGGCTTCCGGACTTGTGAGACCATTCCTGACATTAAAGGCCACCCATGCTCTTCTTAATAGCTCTCTATAGAAAAGGATAACATAATCATAAACAAAAAATGGCTTGCCCACTTGCAAAAAATCTCAAAAATATCAATTTCCTTGCAAACAAACATGGATGAGATTGACGATGAGGACAATACTGATACTGATGTTATGCTACACATCATCACTACCATTGAATAAGTAGTTGATTATAATAAAAAAATTATACATGCAGCACCATCAGAGGGCAACACTCCGCTTGCATTTTTTGCTAATGAGTTCTGTAAAGAGCTTAGCTTTCCTACAATCTTCTTTGGAGAGCCTAAGAAATACCATCATCACTTGTCAAAAATTTACCAAACAGTAGCAAAATGGGAGCTTATGCACAGAGATAGACGTTTTTCTCTTAATATTGAAAATTTGTTCTTCAAGTCCATAAAAATCATGATAGAAAAATAATATCTTCCATTCGGATACGTCTTCATAAAGAAAAACTAGACGGAGCAACATTGTGTGTTGGGAAATTTTCTCAAGACACAAACATTAAAAACATATTATCACACGATATGGTCTCCCTAATCTCAAAAAAATAAAAATTCTCTCAAAACATTTCAAATGCATAAGTGAAGGGTGAGTATAGAAAATGAAAATCCCCATGTAAATGAAAAGTCATAGAAAATGAAAAGTCAAAATACATTTTATCTCCATATAATAGAGATGGTCGAGTGCAAATCATATACATTTGTGTTTTTCTTTTGTTATTTTTTCCTTAAGCATTTTCTTAGTGTCATTGCATTTCATAAGAGTTTCTTAGTGTCCTTGCACCAGGGCTCGGAAAACATTTTTGGTGGAGCTGGCTTTGGAATCTTTTCACACTCATATGAGCAGGTTAACTCCAAATTTGAGAGGGATAATCACACTAAAAATTGTATATTATAACTAAAAGTTCCATTATATGAATAGGCTTAACAACCTTCTCACACAAATTTGAGCCGGTCATTTTTCATTTGTAACGGACTTTGGATAAAGCGAACCTATCTTTTCCCGAGCCCTCCCTTGCACTACTTATGTAGTGAATATTTTTGTTTTGAAGCCATTAGGTAAACATATCATCATGATTAGGCTATAGAGATTTTGAAGCACTTTGTACTTTGCCTGACTACAAAGAAAAATTAAAAAGAATGTTTTTGGTATGAAACGGCAATCAGGTCCACCAACTTTCTTTGTCACATTCTCTTCAACCAAGAAAAGGTGGAAACCCATTGTGAACGCATTGCAACAAATAGTCGCACTTGAACGAGAAGATAATGAAATCGATAGCTCTTTCCACAGATGTCATTTCCGTGAAGATCCAGTAACAACAGCCGCTTTTATCTTAATCTCTTCACATCCACGAAGAGACTACTCTTCAATGGCAGTACAATTTGTGGAAAAATTGTCGACTACTTCTTTGTCACAGAGTTTCAAAGTCATGGTAGTCAACATGATCATGGCCTTCTGTGAAGAAGCTCCACTATTTGATCGTGACAAAGATAGCACCATCACTACTTTTGTGGATAAGTACATAACTACAGACAGCTCATACTCACATCAGAGCTTCAAGAAATACAACGACATTGACACAAAAAAACTTGCCTTATGAAAGGAAAATCTTGCCGCTTTGGCTTTCCAAGGTTTCCCATGCCTTTCACAATCATTTTGAGACCCACTTCCAATAAACACCAAAATCAACTTAGTATCAAAACAACTATGAAACAAATTAAAATCAACCTCGATACACTTAGCTTAGAAGATGACATTCCTTTTGATAAATGGTTGCAGAGCTTACAAATATCTTTCAAGGAATACACTTTTGCAATAAGCAACACACTCTCCACTGCAACACTCTTTTTAAAACGACATGTAAAGAACATGCACACAAACAATTCCAATGCTACAATTGCAGCAGTTTGTCTTGAATGCACATGGTGTAGCAAGTTATTGCACTTCATACATGACAAAAATGGACAATACAATAATCCAAGCAATACAAACCAAATTTGACATATGCATGGCCAATAATGCAACAACTGTTGAGAGACTACGCAAAGTAGACAACACCATTATAAATACACATGATCATTACCACTCCATAGTACAACTCGTGAATTCATCTACATAAATACTAACTCCTCTTATCAATGTGCATTGGTCCTAAAAAGAAAATTCTCCTTGCAAAAACTTGACCCACCAAGCAAAGACATATTTTTGATAAATATGTCACAAGACCAGAAAACCTCAGCCATCTATGCTTGGTTGAATATGCATCGACATTTAAGCAAGATGGGAGAACATACAAAACACTACATACGGTAAGATCATACGATTCATGAAATATAATGTTCTCAAAAGCCCAGAAGACTACTACAAGGAACAATGCTTGATATATACCTCCCTTGGACTACAAATAAAAACCAACATCTAAAAGAATCCTCTTCATGGAGGAACGCATATGATAAATATTCACAAATCATAAAATTAAATGAAAAAAAGTTCAATAAAGAAAGCACCCCAATAAAAAAACTAACAAAACAATAGATTCTCTCCCCAACCACAACTAGCACAACAAACAATGACCCCACAAGAATCACATCAAATAGACATTCTCAATGAATTAAAAATGCTAGAATGCTTTAAAACACAATTGCATCTACACAAAGTCAAGTACCTTACAATGACAAATGATGACTACTACGCTGGCATTGAGAAACTTAACCCCCAACAAAGACACATACTTGACGATGTAATGCTCAAAAAATGAATACATCCTAACAAAGAAATACATCTATTCCTCATAAGAGGAGTCGGAATAGGCAAAACTTTCATCGTGCTATTGGTAGTAGAAGGATTGCAAAGATTATATAACCATAAAATGCCACCAAATCCAACTTTCCTAACGACACTACTAATGGCCTAAGACAAACACAACCACAACCTTCAAGTATTCAACCAAATAGAACAAGAACCGCACATGTTCATTGCCAAAAGAAACAACTCATGCAATAAAACAAAAAATATGCCAGTAGATCCCAAATTAACTGGCGGGTTGCATGTCACTCTAAGCCTAAAAACATGCATGGTTGTCGAGCTATGTGCAGGAAACTTGGACATTCTCGATGGATTGGTTAATGGAATTGAAGGTGAGTACAAAAAATTCACTAAAACACCACACAAACAATAATCTGGGTCCATTTTGCAAACCCTATCGTTTGAAAGAAAAAACGCTACGAAAATCAAACACTATTCTCTCATCGAGCATTATGAGAGAATGGACTCCAATAGAACATGTCATGCGCGAGTTCCAAGTGGGCAAAAATTACTTGTATATGATGTCAAGATCACAATTTCAATTACACAACCAGCTAGTGCAAGAACAATCTATCGTTCACAAGGCCTGACATTGTTGACCCTAGCTTTCAATCCCAAACACATATGAACACATGGCCTTGCATACACACCACTGTCACGTGTGCGAGACTGAGCAAACCTACACGTGCTCAAAAGAATGCAACCTTCCCATATCAAAGTCGACCAAATTATCCTAGAAGAATTAAATCGCGTCCAAGCACAAGCCAAATGGATCTACACCCAGAAGACATTGTAAGCTTACTGAACACACATATCATCATTTAATCACTAAATATTGTGTCTTTGAAAACACACATTACAAAGATTATAGCAAATTCCATGCTAATGGCATCACATGTGCTCTACTTGCAAGAAACAAGATTAGCAAATAACTTGCCACATGCCATACCAAGCTATTTACAACACCAATTCAATGCAAATATGGGTGTCTCTTTACTCCACCGACAAAATATGCCCCACTTGAAACCTACCCATATCTCTCATCCAGGAGTAGAGATAATACACACAACTATCAAAATCACGAGTAGCATAACCATTGGCAAGTCGCTTCCCTTTATAGTTCCCCCACAACACCCCTGCCAAATCTGATCAATACATTATCTCTAATTGTCAAAAATTGTGATTAAAAAATTCCAATCATTATCCTAGGTGACTTCAACATTGACATTAATGCTCAAAATACTTCATACGATTGCATCAACCAATTAATAAAAGACATTACAACTATCCATGGATCTTCACTAGACCACATCTAGTCTCTCTCTCTCTCTCTCTCTCTCTCTCTCTCTCTCTCTCTCTCTATCTATCTATCTATCTCTCTTCAAGATATCAAGCTAAAAATGATTAAATGGACGGGATGGTATGCCTTATTATTGGAGTACTAATTGGGTCAAGCCTTTGCAAAAAGGAGGGGATGTAAAGAATGTAAATAACTACCGAACTATAATGATTGTGTCTCTTATGGAAAAAAAAAATGGGTGTATAATGGAGATAAAATTGAGTGATTGGGCTTAAGAGAATGGAAAGCTTGCAAAAGGTCAAGCGGGTTTTTGTAAACAACAGAGCACCATTGATCATATTGTCACTCTTCGTGTTCTCATGGAGGAGAGTTGGTTGAAAGGCTAGCGATTGTATTGTTGCTTTGTGGACTTTAAGAAAGCCTTTGATATGATTCCATGTAACCATTTGTGGAGAAGGATGGAAGCACTCCAAGTGCCAAATGAGTTTATGCTTGCGGTATCTCGAATTTATGAGAAGTTGATGTGTTAATTGTGCATGGGAAGAGGAATTTAAGAATTTTTGCAAGCACTATTGGGGTTAAACAAGGATGTCCGTTGTCACCAACTCTCTTTGGTCTATGCATTGATCAACTGGAACAAATGGTACTTGAATTTATGCAAGAAGAAGGTATTCAAGAGGTCATTATTTGCAATGTGGTAATTATGATTTTGTTGTATGCAGATCATTGTAGTGCTTCTAGCACACACTTTAGAGGATACACAAAAGCTTATTGTTGTCCTTGAGATCTTATGCTTGCATGGTGGGATGATTATGAATGGATCCAAAACAAAGGTTTTACTTGTGAAAACCAACCATAAGGACAGCCAATTGTGTGCAGCAATGAGACACTTGAAGTTGTTGAGAGCTTTAACTAACTTGACCTTGAGGTTTCGACCAATCACAAGTGGCATGAATGTGCTATGTGTCGTTTGGAAACGATAAAGAGAGCGTACTATGCATTTGAGAACATGTCTAATGCAGAAAACATCAAGTGTTGGGTTCTCAAGAAGTACCTTTTTGACACATTGGTGACACCGGTTCTTCTTTATGGAGTTGAAGTGTGGGGCGGAAGCATCTCAAAGTCTACGTGGAAAGAGTTTGAGAATGTCCAAAAGCATTTTCTTACAAACTTTCTCCAAGTTAAGACACAAACACCATATATGCTCCTACTTCTCGAGTCGGGATCTCTTCCAATTGAGGTTATGGGCATGGAAAGGGTTGTGGAGTACATGATAAAGATGTGTCAAAACCCCTCACATCCACTTCCTACAATTGCATGGGAAGCAAGAAAGAAAGTTTAAAAGACGCATAAAAGCAAGATCTTAAGCACTGGATGGATGTTGAACCTATCCCCTTGTCAGAGATATGCACTATTGTAGCCATTCGGCTTAGCTCCCACTCCCTTCGATGCAAGGCAGGGTATTGGGAAAATGGAGAAGAGTCAAATCGAGTGTGCACATTATGCTCATTGCAAGTTCAAGAGTCTGAGTACCACACACTAGTAGAGTGCTCAGCCTTTGGTCACATCCAAACTTGGTTCCTCACATTTTCAGCCATGACTTAGACCTATACACTTTTGTATCCTAGCCACAGTGTGGGCTCTCCATTGCGACTCTCTTCACCACAATTTTTGAGCATCCAGAATCACTCATCAGCCACACACATACTACATCACATGTAACTTTGGTCCCATAGGTCATATTTGACCTCTGAGGATGATAATAAAATTTGTGTGTGTGTGTGTGTGTGTGTGTGTGTGTGCATTTTGCCACACCTTACTCATTGCCTTCTACAACACCTACTTGAGAACCCCTAGCTTTGTCGCAATGCCTACCACTACTGCTACACTTGCGGCCATTTACTCCACTTGAAGCTAGCGCTACCCACATTTTTGCTTCTTGACCTTGTCGGATAGAGAGAGACAAAGAGAGAAAGAGAGACGGGAGGCTTTTAGAGTGTTGATCCCATCTCTCTTTCTCTCTAAAAGCCTCCCATCTCTCTCTCTCTCTCTCTCCATCTCTCTCTCTCTCTCTCTCTCTCACACACACACACACACACACACACACACGAGATGAAGAGAGAGAGAGAGAGAGAGAGAGAGAGAGAGAGAGAGAGAGAGAGAGAGAGAGAGAGAGATGGAGAGAGAGAGCAGAGGCCAACCATGGCACTGGCTCAATTGCTCAAGGAGTCAAGGGTTGCCTATAATCAGCATATGACTCATGATGAGAAGGTGGAAGAGGCAGCAAATTTGGCAAGTGAAATTTTGAAGTTGGCAAAGGATAGGCTCCAAAGAGATTCTAGACTCGAGAGGGTGGGATGACCATTAGGAGATGGGTCCATGTAGCCTCATAATGGATGTCACTGGTCACACTTTGCAAAAGTAGGGTGTTGGCATCTTGGCATCTTGGCATCTTGAGAGAGAGAGAGAGAGAGAGAGAGAGAGAGAGAGAGAGAGAGAGAGAGAGAGAGAGAGAGAGAGAGAGAGAGAGAGAGAGAGAGAGAGAGAGAGAGAGAGACCCTTGCTCTGGATCCGCTGAAAATAGCCCACAACTTCCCTCAATGCATTCCAAGGTACGATGTTTTAGAGAGGGAGATCCAGATCTGGCACTTGAAGTTAGGCTCATTGAGGAGCTACGTTGGCAACACAAAATGGTGATGGTGGGGTGGCAGGCCGCCTGAGGGGAGAGCCTAGCTCATGAGCAGTATTAAGTCTGCATGTTGCGGCTCATAGAGGAACACTGTCAACACCAACAATTGGGTTTCTGGAGACTTGGGATGCTTAGGGGTGGCACTATGATCGAGTCTCAAGAGCACCATCGGAAATATTATGATCACTTTTTGTTGTAAGGTTCATGTAAGAGGTGGTAAAAAAATTAGCATACAAATCAACGCAGACAATGTTTTACATGCAATCCATGGTCCACCTCAGTGACCTCACCTCTTGAGCCACGATTGCCATCACCCCTATCCATTAATGGTTCACTGATAACTGAACAGTATGAGCTTTGATACACATGGCACCGTCCATCTATGTGTGTGTGTGTGTGTCGTTGTCCTCCTGTGCAACCACCGAGCTGCAGGGACACTTTTTGGACTAAGGAGCATGCATCATGTGTCTGGGGGAGGGGGCTGAAATCCCTTCCCCTCATTATATATAATATATATAAGCCCCACATTTTAAGAGAGAGAGAGAGATCCCTCATCCACTCTACACCACTTTGGGCCAAAAGACGATCAAAGTTCACAACTTTAAAAGAAAGTGTCAATGCTACATTTATTTTTCCACCATTGGTGTATTCTGCTTTGCTTGAGAGAAAAATAGAGTACAAATATTGAATAATATCTTGATTTTTGAAAATCATCCTTTGAAAATACGATGAAAAGGAAGTATGTATGGTTGCGCTGAGATGGTAGATCACCATTCTCTCTCTCTCTCTCTCTCTCTCTCTCTCTCTCTCTCTCTCTCTCTCTCTCTCTCTCTCTCTCTCTCTCTCTCTCTCTCTCAACTTTTTTTGACTTAGTAGACATCAATTCACTCTTTTGATCATAACTTGTTCGTCCAAACTCCAATTTGGGTGATCTATAGCCTCAATGGAAGAGCACGACGTCTCTACTCACTACTGTAAAAATATAAATTTTCAAAGTTATGAAAGGCTTTTGTGTAGCACATCTTTGAGGTGGACAGGTTCAGAAAAGTTGACTCTCATCTCTTATTTTACATGCAATGACTTCAGGCACTCACAAGGGTTCTTCTTCTTCAACAAGGTCCACAACCATTGTAGAAAATGATCCAAAGTTTCCTAAGTGTGGAGATAGCAACACAACCACTCAATCAACAACATCAGAATCCATGATCATGGCATACTTGGTATTGTTGCAAGAGACTGTAAACAAACAAGGTGAAGACTTGCGGGCACTTGCAATGGAGAGTGGCATGTTAAGGGTTCCTCACATTAAGGGTTCTTGTGGTTGAGAATTAGAATCTCAGCGAGGACACTTGAGATGCAAACAACGTGTTTGATGCAACTTGAAGAGGAAGTCAAGGAATGCAAATGCTCTCTTGTGGACTTGAATGCTTTGAAGGAGTGCATGAGCAAAGTAAAGACCATGTATTGAAAGAGGAGAAATTTAACACCATAAGCCAGGATGTATGCGACATGAAAAATGTATGCACAAACAAGTCTTGGATTGATGTATGTGGTGGTAACAATGTGGTTTCTAATCCCTCCCTCATGCAAGCTATGTCTCAAACAACAAATGTTGAGAATGTGGATGCAGAGCAGTTGAAGGAACGGGAGCGATGCTCCAAGAACATTGTTATTTGTGGAATTCTCGAAGAGAAGTTAGAGACACCTTCTCTTGCCATTGTTATCGAATATTTCTTCAACACCCTCTTTGGCATGTCAAGAGTTATGGTTTATGGAGCACATAGAGTGGGTAAGCAAGGAGTTCCTTGCTCGAGAGAATGGCCAATTGTATGCACCATGCCAGATGAGACAATACAAAATATTATCTTTGATAATAGTTGGATATAGTTGAGGGATACAAAATGTCTTGTATGTGAAGATGGAACTATTAAGCAACAAAATATATGTCGCAAGGCATATGAGGAGAGAAATAAGAAAAACAAGGATCTCTCTCATAAAGAAAATGTGCCCAAGGAGGAGGCAAGTCCATCAAGGGAAATCATATTAGATTGCCAAAATGAAAGAAAAATTTGCAAAGAGATATTGTTAGCGCATAGCTAACATCGGAGCCTACATATCCAACCTATGATGTAAGTTTTTACTTTTTTGATCAAGCTAGACACCTATAGCCCTAAGACTTTGTAATTCTTTGATTTTTGGAGTTAATAAACAATTATGTGATTATGCGCCAGACATAGTGGGACCTTTAGCTAAGGTATAAAAGCCATTTTTCGTAAAACCTAGAGGATTATTTTTTGGATAATAAGCGGTACGACTATTTCTCAGAGCACTGCATACTCTCTTGCTTTCTTCTCAAGCTCATAAGTCCCTCATGAAGTGTCCGTTTGAAGTGTTGTCTACTTCATTGCATTCATCGATGAAAGCTCTTCACGACATTTGTGCTTTTCTTGTGATAAAATTGTGTTATGTTGCTGCTCACCTACTCCTTAATCTGCTCATAACTTAGGATTTGCATAACAAAACTGCATTTTATGCATTGGAGGGATGTGGGTGCATCATTACTAAGCTCTAGGGTGCATTTGGAGTTGCAAACGATTAACTCAAATCTGCCGATGGCCGATTTTTGAAAATCAAAGAAAAAAAACTTATTTTTCCTCTGCTAGAGCCTTGGCGACATTGTTGGAAGGCTCGGCACTTCCTAGTAAACCTCACGACACCTCTACGGGCATGGCACATCCCCCCCCCTTCGATTGGCCGGCCTTATCACCCTCGGGCCCCCGCTTGTCTATACCCCAGCCTAGCCAGCTGCCCTCGGTTTCAGATACCCCTTCTCTCTTCCCTCGTAGTTTATTCCCCCCCCCCGGCGGGCATCGGATGAAATAACCCCCCTCTCTCTCTCTCTCTCTCATTTTCCCTACATACCTCTCTCTAATATCCTCTCTCTCTCTCTCTCACCCAAACCCCTCGGCCAAGCGCAAGCCTCGAGCACTCACCCCGACCCCTCTCTCGTTTTCCCTCTTGCGCTCCCTTTGTGTCGAGCCGCATGTGAACTCCCGCTCTCCCGTATTCTTAACCACACCCCCGCCACCCTCTCATTCCCCCTCCCTTGGCCCGCTTATATTCTCCCCCCCCCCCCCTCTCTTCCCCACCCGCTCGCCTCACCCTCCCCTCGGCTTCATTACCCCCCCCCCCCCCCCTCTCTTCCCCACCTGCTCGCCTCACCCTCCCCTCGGCTTCATTACCCCCCCCTCCCCTTGGCCCACTATCCCCACCCTCTTTCTCCTCCCCCCACACCATTGACTTCTCCCCCTCCTCTCATCCTAGAGACACCATGCAAGACAGAGAATAGGACAACCCCCCCTCACACACTCTCTTCCCCCCATGGTGGGCACCCGCCATGGAGCCCACTCTCCCTCCACACCACACACTCACTCACCTTCACCCTCTTGCACCCTCATCCTCTCCCTCACTCACCACCCCCAATCCCCTCTCCCTCTCTCGTGCTCTGTTCGGCTCCATCTTGCCCGCAATCCCTCTCTCTCTCCCTCTCGGCCTGTGGAAGGCGTAGCGCACAGCTCTTCTCTCTCTCTCTCACTCTCTCTCTCTCTCTCTCTCTCTCTCTCTCTCTCTCTCTCTCTCTCTCTCTCTCTCTCTATATATATATATATATATATATATATATATATATATATATATATATATATATATATATACACACACACACACACCACACACACACACACACACACCCCATGCATACACACACACCACCCCTCCCTCCCACCCCCATCTTCGTGTAGCTGCCCCGCTGGCCGCCAACACAGAGAAAGAAAATATATAAAAACATATATATAATATATATAAGCCCCCGTTCCCACCGCATGCTTGCGCACACATACAAATACACACCCACGCATGCGCACCCTTATACATATATATATACACATCTTCCCACATGCACATACGTACACACACACACGCATATACGCAAATAAATACAAGGAAAAATGAAGGATTCCACGACTACAACGACAACGAAAAAGAAGGAGGACCCAAAGCACGCACTGCCAACAACAAAAAGAGAAATGCGCCGAAGGCATGCCCCGGCCGACCCCGAAAAGAAGTACGCTCTACACCGACGCACCGGCAACACACCATTTGCCGGCAACACGCAACCACGACACCGTTTCTAGTAATTTATAGGGTATTTTCATCATTTCTTCAGTTTTCACCCGAGCCATTGTAAAATTCCCATTTTTTGTAAATATCCTCTCTCTAGGTGATGGTCACAAAGGCCCACCTAGAGATTCTCATCCTCCCAAAACAAAGCAAGGGTCAACCACACCGAGCCCACCACTTGCTTTGTCTCCCCAATTAAGCTTACCCTAATCACACTGGGATTACCATAATCCAAGCAGCCAACACCTATAAATTGGCACTAAGAGGTCACTATCGGGGGGGGGGGGGGGCAATTCATGAGAAATCAGCACTTGGTAGAGTGTAGTGGGAAGAGTTGACACTATCACCATCACGGGGAGGGGGCTTGTGGGTTGGGTTTGCCTTGGGAATTGCACCATGCGAAAATGTGCGCTTTTACCACAGAAAATTACAAGGGTAAATCAGGCTCCATACTTAACAATCTCCCACTTGGAGACTGATCTCCAAACCAAACCTATGACTGCTTTCCATTCTGGCTTCTTATCCTTGAATGCCGATTGAAAATGAGCAAAAGCTCAACTTCTCCTTGTTGACCACCTTTGTAAACATGTCTGCAGGATTTTCACTTGTATGCACCTTTCCTAGCTTTATCTGTCCCTCTTCCAAAAGAGTGCGTATGAAGTGATATCTCACCTCAATGTGCTTTGTCCTTGAATGAAAGGCTGAGTTCTTCGCAAGATGGATAGCGCTTTGGCTATCACTGTACAAGACACAATTGTCTTGTTTGAATCCAAGCTCTTCTAAGAATCTGTGAAGCCACATAATTTCTTTGCTTGCCTCCTCGTTCTAACCATAAATTGAGAGCATCAGGTGGGAGGTCGATGAAGTGCCATCACTGTTGTCAACCAAGACACAATGTCAATGAGTGCCAGCAACAAAGGCAGCGTGCCAGCAACAAAGGCAGCGAAGGGGCTGAAATCGTCTACATCGACATTCATAACGAAGAAGTCATTCACATCAAGGAAGGGAAGAAAATGGTGAGGCCTCTTTTCCCTAAAGAAACTGCAGTCAAAGTCATAACTCCAAAGTGGCCTAAAGGTGCTGCGCGAGCCAAAGGTAAGGAGAAGTTAAGCCAGTCTGGAAACACATGACCCCGAAGGGAGAAGCATCTGGCCAAGCAAGTACTTCAAGCTCAGAAAGCCGGGTTGTACCCAGCTTGCCAAAGAGGAAGTCATCCGAAGCTAAGCCACAAAAGGTCGCCTACCGATTTGCACGACGCATGCGAGTGCTACCAATCCACTTCAACAATTCGAAAGAAGAAGTGGTAAGAAGATTCCCATGTCCTAGGGAAGAGTGGTTCGGCTACTGCTCTCGCTGTTTTGGAAAGCGAGTGGAGGATCTTCCTCCTCTCCCTGTACAACTTATCCTGAAGAAGCTCTCTACCACGGGTGAAACCCAGTGGGCCGGGGACGAGTTGCAACTGAATGGAGTAGAATTCATGCAACACGCCGACTACGGAAATTACCTGCAATTGCTATTAGCCAAGAGGCTGGGAGTGGTCAGACGCGTTGCCATCACCCTGTACGTGTTGAGCAGCGAAGGAAAGGTAGAGCCCATGAAAGGCGACGACCTCTTGTGGATGTGCCGACTCATCAACACTGGCACGGTAAGAGTATAATTAAGTATTCTACCCTCTGTGCATGATGGAAAACGGGCCGACGGCATTCCCGTTCAGATTCCTACAGCATATGCATGTGAATATCTATGTAGATAGGAAAGTCTTCTACCAACAGAAGATCGTATACCTATTTGGTGCGGCGGTACTAGGAGAAATCCTAAATTCCCCGAACCCTATCATTCTCCCCATATTGGATTACCATCATTCCTTTAATGTTTCTATCCTTATCATGTTTTAACGTATCCACCGACCCCTGTAAAAAGCCGCTATGAGCCGCTACTGTTGTTAAAAAAAAAAGGTTTGTAATTTCCTGAGTCACTACCATGGCAAGTTTTTCTTTCCCCACGTTCAGTGGAAAGAAGGGAGAGGATCTCACTACCGACTTTTTGGATGATTTTGACATTGCTTGTGTCGTCTCCAACAAAGATGACGACGCTTCACGACTTAGAAATTTTCCTCTACTGATGAAAGTAGAGGCCAGCTCCTGGTATAATGCATTGCCCCAGGCTACCAAGAATGCATGGGATGTGTTAAGGGCTGCTTTTGTAAAGAGGTTTGGTGGAGGCACAACCTCGGAGAAGCTATGGCAGCTACTGGCAGAATTAAAGCAGGGAGGTCTGCTGGAGTATGCCACCTACGAGTCCAAATTTGTGGACTTGTGGGAGAGATGGGATGCCTCACTGGAGGAAGGCAAAGGAGCGCCTAATTTCCTAAAGAAGGACCGTTTCATTGCTAGTCTATGTCGTCGCTTAGAGAGAAGGTGAAGGGAAGGTTTCCTGCAACATATGAGTTGACAATCGAAGTAGCCCGCCTTAAAGACAAGAAGCTGCGCATGCAAGCAAGAGTAAACGAGTCAGAGGAAACAAGCTCGGCCCAGCCAACCCCAGTGACTGCAACAGCCAACCATAGAGTCCAACCGCAAGAGGCATCAGAGGAGCAGAAGGACCTGTTGAGTCGCATCACCACCCAACTAGAGAGTTTATCCGTGTATCTGGTGCAGCAAGGGCATGCACTTGGCAGGAATCCAGAACAAGAAAGAGTACAACGAAGGCAGAACCAAGAGTACCACTATTACAATTGCGGGGAAGATGGCCATGGAATGTACTACTGCCCACACCCCGAGGAGGCAGAATTTCAATAGAGGGGGGAGACAGAATCAGATCTCTCCACCAATATCAAGACCACCACCACCTAGGCAACCAGGACCAATCCCACCGGTCCAAATCCTTCGACCACCTATACAACAGCAACCACCACCCCAACCTCTCATTCCGCCACTACCCCCACCACCTGTTGTGAACCAAGCGGTGAGTGTTATTAGCTTGGAGGCTAAAGGGAAAGCGAAGGTAGAAGAAGTGGATGCTATGGGAGTGAAGCGTGCGAGGCACGAGGAAGCATCTCAAAGAGAAGAGAAGATGAAAGGGAAGGGCGGGTCTAGAAAGCAAGCAGCTAAACGGTGGCGGAAGATAGACATCGTGGACTTCTCACTAGCTGAGTCTGCAAAACCCTATGACTTAGTTCAAGATGTGTTAATGTAGGGCCCGAAGATAACTTGGCCCCAATTACTCCACCTTGCACCCAAAATGAGGAGGCAATGGAAAAAAATGGTAAGTACCAGGAAATCAAGGCCCAGGATAGCTGGGGCTATCTCTTGAAGGATCTCAACGACATCCTACCAACCATGGATGCTCACATCAAGGGGCAACGAATCTCAAATGTATGCATAGATGGTGGTGCACAAATATGCATCATGAGTGAAAAGATGATGCACCATCTAGGTCTAGAGGTAAGTAGGCCAGCACCCTGCCGAGCCAAGATGGCAAACAACGTAAGAGAAGTGCGTGGGCATTGTAAATGCGGTAAAAGTGAAAGCATTCAATACAGAAGTGGAGGTAGACATCTTCGTTATGCCACACAAAGGGGAGGGCTACCCCATCATTCTTGGGAGACCTTGGCTTATGGCTATGGAAGCTAAACAAGACTGGAGCACCGGGATGATTCATATGAAGGACGCTAAGGGGAAGTCCATATTCTACGACATGAGGACTGGAAAGCAGTGCAACATGATCTTGGAGGCTTCAGAAGATGAGTCCACCAACGACTACTCGTCTACCTCAGGAGAAGAGACAACCACCACCGACGGAAGGGACAGTAGCATCGAAGTGATGGGGGTCATTCTTAAAGACCCAAACAGATTGACACAATCTGAAACACCCTTGACAAACCAAGAGGGATCATCAGGTATGTAGTCCTTGGAGGATGCAGGTAAGTTACAAAAAATGCTCTCAAATGAGTTAACCAATGAAGAAAGGAAGGAGTATGTCTCCATGCTAGGTAACTTCACTACTTTGTTCATGATGGCTATGATAAGATCACAGGAATTACAGTAGTGCAACACCACATAAAGCTCAAGGAAGGCAGTAAAACCGTAGTACAAAAGCTCAGAAGACTTGGAGTAATCCAACAAGAGGCACTGCTTAAAGAAGTGAGAAGTTTGCTACAAGCAGGTTTCATCTACCCTGTCGAAGACTCAGAATGGGTCTCCCCAGTAGTAGTCACACCAAAAAAAAATGGTAAGTGGAGAGTCTATGTGGATTATAAACCTCTCAATGCAGCCACGAAGAGGGATCACTTTCCCCTCCCATTCCAGGATGAAATACTCAATGAAGTGGCAGGTCACGAACGATACACAGTGTGCGATGGCTACTCAGGATACTTCCAGATTAGCATTGCGGAGGAAGATCAGAAGAAGACAACCTTCATCACACCTTGGGGATGTTTTGCCTACAGAGTGATGCCGTTTGGCCTCACTAACGCACCGGCCACATTTCAACGCTATGCGACTTTTGTTTTCCAACCCTACTTTGGAACATCGATACGGTTGGATTTCCCCTAGTCTTCTCAGCTTTTGTGCTTTAGGCCTATCTCCTTCCTTAAGAACAATCTTGTGCTCTACCCCTTTTGCACCTCGCAAATGCTTGTACTTCGTTGCAAATAGATTTGGATAGGACTCACACAGTTGAACATAACCCTTCTTTTCACCCTTGGTCAAATCTTCACTTAACATGCTTGAAACCTCCTCTATGCTTAAACCATGAGCTTGAGGCTGCATACCTTCTTCTTTAGGTGGGGAGTCATCTATGGTGACTTCGAATAGGTATGCATCTATCTTCAGCATGTCATCCTCGCTCTCCTCTTCCGTTGTGCTAGTATAGCCTTCATCATAGCCCATCTCTGTCTCGTACTCGTAGCTCATCATGTCGCCCTCATCTTTAACTGCCATAGGACAAGAACTCCTCTCTTTGGTCTTCAAATCAAGCACAATCTGCCTTCCTCTCTCTTTGTCAGGCAAGGTGAACACTTTGCTCTCCCAATCCTGCTTTGCTCCTATCGCCAAAAGCCATGGCCTACCAAAAATGATTGGATAAGCATTATCCCCTACTTTCATCACAAAAAAGTATATTAGGCATTCTACGCCCATCACCTTGACCTTTACATCCTGAGCCACACCCAGACATCTGGCCTTAGTATGGTTAGCCATCCTCATGCGCATATTCGACTTGACTACTGCCTTGACTCCCGTTTCTTTCATGACTGCTTTTGTCATAACACAAACTTGCGCTCCACCGTCTATGTAGGCGTGTACCTGCATCCTCTTTTCTATAATTGCATCCACTAGCGGAAGAACATCAGTGGGGCTACCTACCCTCAAAGCCATGTTTTGCACCGCTTGCACACTCCCCTTAGCTCTTGGCAGCCTGGTGCTAACACTTGTGGACCACTGCCTTCTTAACTTTGGATTTAAAGCTAACAGCTGACCAAAAGTAATGTTTGCTTTCTGATTTTGAACATCACTCACCAGATTGTACTCGGGATAGCCACACCCTAGCTGGAAATCCGCCTCTTGATTTTGCAACGCCTCCTTCTTTTGCTAGGCTTGGGCTGCTCTCTACCTTCGTACACCTTCTCTTTGCCTTTGCGGGCTCTGGTTTCCTGATTTGTCTCTGTCTCCCTATTAACTCTCACTCTTTTATTAACCAAAACTTCGACATCCTCCTTATCCACCCCGATAATATTCACTCTTGGGACTTCGTCTTCGTTTAGCGGAGCGGGCTGCACAGGATTCTCCACTGCTTCCTCTCTTCGGCCATTGAACTGCCCTTGACCTCGACCTCTACCAAAAAGCGAGTAAATGTCTCCTCTTTCCCTCTGTGGTTGAGGATAATCGGGTGCATAGTGCCCCTCTTCTCCGCAATTGTAACACCTACCTGGCAGCGGCCTTGCCCTGCCCCTTGCTCCTCTTGGCTGTCCTCTATCCATGACACCAAGCCGTAGCTCATGCATCTGCTCAGACAAATCTTGCACCATGCGCACCCACTTTTGTGGCACAACAGCTTCGTCTCGGTTTCCATGATTTTCTTTGTGCATAGCCTCTCTTGGACTCTGTTGTTGAACATGGGCCATCGTCTCATAGCCTGACACTCCCTGCTCTATCTTCTTCTTTATCTTTCTGCTCTTTGATCGGGCAATCTCTACCGCACCATTATTATTCTCGGGGCTCTCGAAATCAACCTTTTCTCTTACTTTGGGATGCAGACATGCCATGAACTTATCCAGTTTGAAGTAGTCTCCATTAGCCAACTGCATGGCTATCGCTAATTCTGCCCAACACTCTTCAAAATGACCCAAAAACAGACTCAACTCTTCACTTACATCTTGCTTAAGCGCCTTCATCTTTGCATCCATCTCGACTGGAGATGCCTCCTTGCGAAATTCGTGAAGAAACCTCGCCCGTAGAGCCGGCCATGCTTGCTTCGGCTTGCCTTTCAACGCTTCATACCATACTTTAGCTTTACCACACATCACCAAAGGAAAAGTCTGCATTTTGCTACCCTTGTTCAACATATGCAATGATAGCATATACATCTCAAAATCCGACATCCACTCATCAGGGTTCTCTTCACCTGTGAAAATCGGTCCATAACTTCTAGCTGCCATGACTTTCAACGCGAAAAACCGCTTCTTTTCGATTAACTGGGAGTAATCAGCGTGCTCCTCATTGGGGGCACCACAAGATGGAGAGGGGAAATGGGGGAACACGCCCGGCACAAACACAATGGCCTCTCCATAGCTCAGGGTATCCACAACACCCCTATCCTCTCGGAAAACACCTTCAAAAGACACACTTCACACTAGTAAACACCCGCCTGCTCAATTTACACTGCTCAGACACTCCACAAATTCACCACACCACGCACACCTACTGCCACGGTCTGTCTCCACCCTTACACATACTCACAGCCGCTCAATATCACTCTCTCGCACAAAACACCGCCGGTCCGGGGGGGCACACACTTCCACACTGCCAGCAACGAGGGGAAACATGAAAGCAGAGAAAGAGAAGGGGGGAAGGGGAAACAACAGCAATATGGGGCAACGGTGACTTGATTGCACTTCAAAAAGCATATACACTCTCTTGCACTGCCATCTCTATGGCCATTTTCAAGAAAAAGTTACAAAGGGGTTGATCTATCAGAGAACCAAAAAAGCCCCTAATTTTCAAACGACACCAAAAAAGCCCCGAATTTGATCCAATTTTGACTATTATAGGGGGGGCCTTTAATTTTGGAATTTACAATTTAATTGGACCATCTGGCATCTCGATTTGGCATTTTTTGGAAGGGGGAAACCGCTTTACTCCATCTGCTCTCTCTTTTGCTCGGGGGGGGGGGGGGGGGGGAATTAGCAATGTCGCTATTGCCCCCTAGGCATTTTTTATTTTTTATTTTTATCTTTATCTTCATTTTTTACCCCCTTCTGGGGAGCTTGGCTCACACTGCCTCTTTTGGCTCTGCTTTGGTTCTCTTTGTCCGACTCACACTTGCCTTCTTCTCTCTTCTTTTCTCTCTCCTCCTTCACCCTTTTTTGGTCCGGCCTTACCTTTGGCCTGTCTTGGCCTTTGCTTTGCCCGGACGGCCCTTGAAATGGTCTCCTTGCCACCCTCGGGCTCTCTCTCTCTTTCTATGCTCACTGTCCCGCTACGGGACCCTCCCCTTGCAGGCTACCTTGCTACTTCCTTGTCAACCCTGTGGGACACACCCTTCTTATACAAGGGGGAGGGGGTATTAGCGAGGTCGCTAATGCCTCCTCTCTCCCTTCTTAAAATAGTGCCGGGGGAATGACCCCCTCATCAGGGCCTACCACGTCATCAATGGACATTGCCAGCCTCTTTCCTCACGCAGGCGCGCGCCACCGCGCCACCCTGCCTAGCCAAAATCTGCCACACACAGTGGCGCGTATAGCCGGAGCTCCGCCCTGCACGATCGTGCGCCATTGACTCCATAGCCACCGCCACGAGCTCACGGGGTGAGGGAGCTCCCCTCTCTCTCCCCCCTTTGTGTCCTTATGGAGGCCCACGGCCCAGGTTAAGTACCCCTTGCCCCGGCGGGCGCCTTGCGCATGTGGGTTCTCCCCATGCCACGTGGCAGTTACTGGGGCCTTCCCTCTTAGAATGGCCTCCAAGCCCTCAAAAAACCCACCACTTCAACAAGAAAAAAAACTCCTTTTTTTGCTTGTATTGGGTGCTCTGCTATGTCCTGCCCAATTGGCCTATGCAGCGGCCCCCGTCGAACCCGACCAAAACCTTGCATTCCAATCTTCAAGTTCCCATACCGATCGCGCAAGGCGACTTTAACCTGACCTAGATCGGTGCACCCCAAACCGGGAAAAAAGCATATGACTCCTCACGCTTACCCCAAACTGCTAACTTCGGCCGAGCATATCTCTGTGCTCCAGACTCCGATCCACGTGCTGTCACTTCCTGCTAGCATCATATGCTGCATACTACAGATCAAACACCTGGAGAGCTCGTGAAAACACCAAATGGCACATCTCCCAATGCGGGCAAGTGGGCTCATAGATGGCCCCCGAAAAAATTTCAATTGACCGTAACTTGCTATTCCGAGCTCCGATTCGCAATCCGAGAAGACAGGCATCCTCCACAACTCGAGCACTACACATGTATCCACCGACACTTGCCTATACGACCTGTCCCCAACTGCCCTGTCTGTCGGGGATCTTCTACACACTCTAACTTTAAACTTCAGTATCTTGCACACCGGGGCTCCGTTTGATGAGCCGTCTAAACCGGCTTCTAGAGCACACTGAACACTATATTCAAGGACACTAATTTGGAATTTTGAAAATCTGCATCTGCTACCCCAACTGGACTATCCCACAGCTCTTTTGGCCTAAAAAACCGCATGGAGCATACACTTCCGCTATCCTTTGGCAGCCCAGGCCCTTGGCACTTGCCCTATCCTTCTGCACTGCACCTGTCTGCCAACCTTTGCTTGGCATAGACCATCTCCTAGCTCGGACCAACTTTGGTTGCACCACCGTTGTTGGGGATGAGGTGACCCAAACTAGGAAAAATGTTAGTGCTCATTAGAATTGTCCAAAAAATTCCTCTAGGTTCGCTTGGAGTACCAAAACAAACTTTTAGAAATCGCACAATTGAGGTATGTCTACCTCGATTGTGTATAGGTATCTTGGGAGTAGTTGTACTTGCCAAGAGCCTTTAGGATTAGATTAGGTTTTTTTGAGTGGTTGATAGCTTAGACTATGTCAGAGTCTCAGCGTTGACATACCTTTCAAGCAAAAAACAACAAAAAACCAGTGTTGGATACTTTCCACTATCTTTTGGCTGCTCTCATTTGACTTCACTAAAGTTGCTTGCAAAAAATTTTAGAGTTTTCATGTGGGGTACGGGACTCATAAGGTGAGTTCAGAGCTTCAAAATAACATTTCTGGTCATCATTGATCTTGGAGAGGCTATAGCAGCCTACGGGTAAGTTAAAAATCAACTTTCAAGGAAATGTTCAAAGTTTGGATAAAAATCAACTTATTATCTCCTCAGTGCTAGATGCATGCCAAAGTGAGTTTTGTTGGCTAAAAGTGTTTGTATTACCTTGTAAAAGATATGATTTCCATCAAACTCCTAGAAAAATGTAGATTCTTTCTTGTAGATACTAAGCTTTTTTTTTCCTCAGTCCTAAAACCAAAAAAAAATCACATGGACATCTTGTTTGGGTGATATGTCAACACTTTTGTGAAGGCACAAGTGATTCTAATTCCATTTGGCGGCAAAATTGGGCCAAAACAACCTGCACTCTAAACAGACAGACAACTAGGGATAAGAACACTTGATACAGAACAGAACTTGACAAAACTTCTTGACAGGTCTTCAAACACTTTGTTACAACTGTGGAAATTGAAAAAGTGGAAAAAAACTGTAAAAATCACCACCTAGATAATAAGCAGGCTTAATATCTGGAGGTTATAAAAGCAAAATTTTGACCATTTCTCAGCTTCAAACATATAAGCATAGTGTAAGGAGGCTTTAATTCAATTTTGGTAGCATTTGGACTTGTAAGTTGTTAGATAAACTCAAAAATCACTAGAACCAAACTGCAGACACAAAATTTGGCCTAGGAACTTCAAAATTGAACCAAGCTTCATGAAATTTAATTTGTGACTTGATTAGAGTATGGAAATCTAGTACAAGCCAAAAAAGTTGAAAAATTACTTTATTTTGACCCTGGAGATAATATCTCCTACCCTAAAAATTGAACTTTTGCAAGTTTTTTCAAAGGGGATTGGGTCTAGGGAAGCAACAGAGTGCTTGGAAGAAGTTTCAAGTAATTTGGACATCATTTGACTTGCATGACCATTGGATTTGCAATTGAAATTGCTAGATAGAGAAACTATTGGGGGGATTAGACAAAATTGACCAAAAATTGAAAGAACCACATTCAGGGCTTAGTGGATACATGCTTGACCAACGTGGACCAACAAAAATGAAAAATTGTCAATTTTTGACCAGTAGATTATAAGCGCGCTTATAATTTGTTGCTAGCTAGAGTATTTCATTTTGACATTTTTTGGTTCACAGGGCTGACAGACATCATATGCAATTAGCTGAGCAAGTTTGAAGTCATTGGATATTGTTTGCTACTTGAAATTGAGTCTTCCAGATTTGAAGGTTGCAGATTGACCTTGTGGTTTTTTTGGTAGGATTGAAGCAAAATTTACACCAAGAGTCCTTGTATATTCTTACTTATCAATAGATTAACTTATTTACCCTTGATTGCACATGAGTGATCGAGATCTTTGGGAAACTACCAAATTGGATTTACAACTACAAAAATGGGTTGGTATTGGTACTGAAGACTAGGTATTCCTTTTCATTAAATAGTTCAAGTCTTTATGTACCTAAGGTCAGGCCGTATTATCGTGAATCAGGGATAGCATAGAGAAACTGAGAGTAGAGTATCTACATAGGAGAGTGTAAACCAAGGGAAGTCTTTGGAGACTATAGTGGAGTGCCTGACACTTACTCCGACTCAAGTTTTGAGATGTCTTTGTTCTTGACTCAATCAGGGATTGGAACCTCTCTCAAGTTCAAGTACATTATGACCTTCACAAGACTAACAAGCATGGGGAACTTATTTATCTGGATCCTAATAAAGTGTATGTGGTAAAGATCAATGATTACACCGTTGATTTTGAAGAGGATGTAAGAGCCAACAAGCAAGATACCTTCTGTATGGACCAAAACGGAGTGCAATATCTCAAGATTCAAAACCCTAACACTGTGGAAAGATGGGGCTTGTAAGCTGATACTTTGATTCCAAACATGACCACTAAGGAGGGACCACCAGTGTTAGAATTAGAAGGGTATGACCAAATAGATGTTAAACCGTTGAAATGCATACCTATTGATAATCCACGACTTGGAGTTTATTGTTGGGAGGACAATAATCTTATGGATTTAATATGGACAACTCATGCTAAACCACGGCAACTAACACCCTTGAAAATCATGTACATCTTCAAGATAAGGGAGAAAGGCCTAGCTGACCTTCCCGTCCGTCTCTTTAGGGATTGTTATAACAATAACTTTGTTATGATGACTCTGAAGGAGGTTGAACAGACAAAGAACTTAGTGTAAACCTATAGACAACCTCCCTCACTATTTGAAAGGTAATCCCTCTCCAGCTTCCCTACCTTATCCCCTACTCCATGAGACTACACGTGCTTTACACACACACACACACACGTATGCAGTCATGAGAGGATAGTTGACATTCGGTGTGGATTTTCTCAAAGTGATGGTTGTTGAGATGACCATCTTATACGCATTTCCTATTCTTGAGTCTATGAAGGAAGCAGATTCAAAATGCAGGTAGGTGCATCTGCACCTACTCATTACATTGATTTTTTTCCAAGATAACTCATGATGATAATAATGAGCAAGATCTCCTTGACAATAACATTGTACTTGAAATTCCCTTGGTTTGCATGTATGTGAAGCGCTTAATTAGCTTCATGTGGGGATGTTATCTCTAGGAATGGGCTAGTTTTAAGATATGCCCAACAAGGGTAAGGTGTGAAGCACTTGAAGTAACTAGGAAGCAATGGGCTAATGCATCAGATGATGATCAGTTTCTACATTTTATACAAGTGAAGAACAACATTTATAGCATAAATGGCAGTAAGATGACGATCTTCAATGAGTTGAGTATAATAATGGTCTTTTTTTGGATGTAAAAAACGGTCTTTGGAGAATTTTTTGGTTTCATACGTTACACATGGTTTTTTCAAAATGAAGTTAGGACTCAATGATGATTGGTTAATTAACTTTTTGCATGTGGAATGGGTTTCATGAGGAGATTTCTTGAGCTTTCTGTCCTACCCCCTCATGATCACTGGCTTGACTGGCTTGCCTAAAGGCGGGGGTTCTCTCTCATGCACATAACATCACACACAAACTCCCACACAACAATATGCTCCTTTATGCTAAATTTGAATAATAGTATGTGGAGACTCGGCATGTTATGGCTCTCTCTTAGGCTCAGCTCAGATTGCCATTATCTTGGTAATATGTATGTGTGATATTATCATGACATAGCACCATATCAGATTATGATGTGAGTTTTCACGATGCAAGTGGATGTACAAATAATAACATTTTTTTGACTTGCTCTGTTACGTTAAAAATAAAAATGAATGCATGGAGATGGCCACACACAAACTGTCTTGTTTTGGTATAACATGCAGGCAGGTTGTCGAGCCTCTTTGTATTCCTTCTCTATAGGCTCTGGTCTTTTTTGGCATACTATATCTTTGTACATAGACATATGCACGATGGATTTCACAGGTTTTGCAGACTCAAATATAGAATTCTAGACATATTTTTTGTGAAGATTGTTCTTGGCAAGAAACATTTCAATAGGTACTCAGATGAGTGATGAACTGGTAATGGTAACAAATGCAGGGTTATTTACTTTGAAAGAATAAAACTGCATGGACATTCTATATTTTGACATATTGCAGATTGATTGAAGCTACTTGTTTTTCTTTTTCTGACACCGTTAACCTTGTCTGAGGGTCTCATAAGAGATTGCAGACTATGGGATTTTTCAAAAATGTATCAAAATGCAAACAGGATGCTGGTAAATTTTTGACAATCGAGCAGATGCACACTTACAAAAAACCGAATATGGGCATAATCATTTTTGGGATCTTGTATACACTACATGAGTACTGAACCTCACCCAAAACTTGAAAAACATGCTGACTGATTGCAATTGCTATGCATAATTGTTAACTTTACCATTTTGACTTGAGGTTAGGCGTGGTGGTTTTTAACTTGAAAGTAACACATAGAAATTTTTTTATTTTCCAATATTTCAGGTCTGGATTGGTTGCTAGAGCCTTAAACCTCATGTGAGGGTCTCAATAGACATGGCATAGCTTGGATATTTGAAAAATTTTCCGTTTAGAGATGGCATGGCTTGGTTAGCAGATTATGGGAGTCAGATATTGCTTAGAGAGCAGTCTTTCCATATGCATTACGGTTCATTAGTGATTTCTAGAGGATCCCACAGTGGCTTGTCTATCCTATGCATGTGCCTGAGGTTCATGACAACATGGTCTTGGTTTTGTTGCTATCATGCTTTGATCAAGAGACAAGACGTGTCTCCTTTGCGGGTGAGCTCCACCATGCTCATGAGACAGAGTATTTAGCTGTGCAGAACCGTGCCTGTAAACTCTATACAGATAGAGGTAGAGCAACAATGCTCTAGTGAGACACAACAGGTGTTGTCAGAGTTTTTGCAGGCAAAGGTAGAGCGGGTCTATTCCCTAGAGACACCAATAGAGATGACATACATGGAGTTCTTTGATATGCTCATGCTAGAGGCTGATGAGTTGATGCCAGGACACATGGTTCCACCGATGGGTGAGAGTTACATAGCCAACCCAGTGCCAGTTTTGACAAATCCATATGTGATGGGTAGTCATGATGATGCAGTACATGTAGATAGCACAGGGGAGGTAAGTACAATGATGTTTGTGTAGATCTCATCAGTGTTTGGGCGTCTCGTGTATGACCTACTAGTGTCAAGGCCCGACCTAGCAGCTACAATGGGAGCATTTGCAGTAGGGATTGTCAATCATACGATGACTGGCACTAGCATGATGCATAGTGGAGTTTTGTAGACCATACAGAGTTGTCTACTAGATTTACATGCAGGCTCTAGCATGGGTACATACGGTCGGTCGTCTATCCCTAGAGCCGAATGCCTGCATGTAGGTCGATTGAATGAACTAGTGGGCATAGGCTAAGAGAGTCTCTCACCTATTTTTTTGTATGTACTAGTAGTTTAGCTAGTAGGACCCACTTATCGGCACATTTGCCTTTAAGTGGGAGATTGTTGGGGTAAAGGCCTAGACACAATTACCAAGATTTGGTATCAAATTAGGGGAAATTGAACACATTGCCTCATGTACACACATCCAAAATCCACAAAATAACAAACACACAATAAAAAGTAGTAAGGAACGTATCCAATTATGCCATAATTACACTAGCCTAGGTCATCGACCCCCGACAGTGGCACCAAATATTGGGGGTACCATCGTAGCATATCTCCAATTCTGACGGAATCAAGCTACCCTACACTAGTGACGCGACTTGAGCCAGTAGAGATGGATAGGGTGTCAGATTCTACACTTGTATAATGATTCCATTGCACCTATCATACAAATAGATGTCCCACTAGAGCCTACATCTAAGGAGAATTGTTAATTGAGCCAATGTCAGTTAATAGAAGTTGTTGAAGGCCCAAGCCTTATGAATGCACATTAAAGACAAATGCAAAGAAGCAGTGAAGATTGGAGTTACATATTTTTCACATTGTCCGAATATGGCCATGTATTGTAATTTTCCGATTTATCCCAAGCCATTGTAGTAATTGTATTGTGTTACAGGATCAAAGAGAGCTCCAAACTATAAAGAACATATTCGTTAGTATGCCTACTGTAGATTCAGTAAGTTGTGGAGCCCTAAAGGCCTTGGACACCCGGACATTGCATATTTTTCCCTAGGTATATAAGGCAGTGTGTAAATGGAATTAGGGTTCTCAGTTTCATTTTTTGAGACCACTCTTAAATGAGAGCTCATGAGGTGTGTGGCTATGGAGTCCTTGAGCCTCTCCTTGCTCATGTGACCTGATTAACACTAATCTGCTTAATTATCTCCTCTCTCATACTCTCTATGATTATCTATGATGCTTTGATTAGCTAGATCATAACTAATTTAGTGGTTAATCTTGCTCTAATATTGTGTGATTGACCTCTAATCATTGTGTTTGCCTATAGGTTTGATTGGAGTGCAGATGCTCAATAGATCTATGTGTGCGTGCTTCTTGTGATTAGTGTTGCGCATGATGGGATTAGTGATGTGTGTGTCATTGCAATAGTTAGTGTGTGTGATTGGATTGATTTGAGGTGAAGATAAGTGGATGTGGAGATTGCCAATCTTTGTGACTTAGCTCCTCCATAGGTTGACAAGATCACCTCGTAGAGTCATTGTTCATGTTTCCATGATTAGCTCACTAATTGTGTGAGTGTTTCCATGCCCTAGTCGGGTAGCTCATCACTCCGGATTGACAATTATTTTTGGTCATTGGTGTCATAAAATCTAATATCTAACTTCCCAAATAATTTTTCCATATTAAACTAGCCATTTAAAATGGGAAGATAAAGGGAGCAAGAGTTAGAATATTAGTATGTGATATTGGAATTATCTTAACAGGGGACCAATAGGAGAGATAGTCTATCAAAGAGCAATGTGAAATCAATGAATCTTTAAATGGTCTTAGGGTAAGCTTCATTAAGCCTCCAAAGGGTAGTGTTAGAGTCCATTGGGCCTAGGATTACTGGGAAAGTTTATTGCCAAATCTGGGTATTTTAGACCATGCAAATGATCTCTAAGGTTTCTATGAGTCTTCAAGTGGCCAATTTGCACCCCCCACTTGCATGGGGTGAGCCCCTCTTGTAGGGAGATGAGAGAGAATTCACTCGCACAGTTTAGGACTTCCCCCTTTCCCTTAAGGCATAAAGGACACATGTCAGGCTCCTAGATCTTTTGCCCACAACCAAGCCTGAATCCTATTGGGAAGCCAATATGAAGAAAAAATGAGAATTAAGCTTTATAAAAGAAATATCAAACCTCATTGGATAGCCCACAAATAGAACCAATAAGAATTGAGCCTCACATGAGCTAACTTTGTTCCCATTGGATAGCCTACTAGGGGAACCAATGAAGATTGAGCATCCCATGAGCTAGCTTGGATAGCTTACCTTGAGAGCCACTAAGAATTTAGCTTCATTAAATTAAAGAATAAAGCTCACTTTTCAAAGAAGGGATAAAGGACACTTGTCACAAGACAAATACTCTTGCTTCATATGAAGAAAGTCATTCATTGGCTAGCCCCTAGCATGGACCAATATCCTTCAAGCTAGTGTATTCTTGGGAAAATCAATGAGAATACTCACTCTTGTACCACACACAAGCACACTCACGAGGTGAAAATCTCCTTCTCATGTGTGGGAGAAGTGGAGAAGCCTACACCAACATCACTCGGCTATGGAATGCAAATCCAAGCAAGTGCCAAGCTCCAAGCATGCTCATCTTCTCCTCCATCTCCATTACTAAGCTATGCTATGCTCTATGAGTGAACTCATGTGAGAAGAATACTTCTTTCTAGTAAGAATACTTCTTCTTCTTCTTCTTCTCCATCCTCACTCCCAACTAGCTCTCTCCACCTTTGAAGGTGTTTGAGGTCTTGGGATCAAGGCCAAACCATATGTAATTGTTGGTGCATGAAGCTTTCCATCTTCATGGAATCAAATGGTCTTTAAAGAGCATAAATATTGTATTGTAAACAAGTCTCTCTCAATGGGAGAAGATATAATACAAAGTCCTTTCTAAGGGGAGACCGGCTCGAAGTAAATCTAGTCCTCAAGTGTTGTCAGTCTTAATTCCTCTCTCTTTCAAGTTAATGTTCATGCCAAGGTAGCTAGTTATGTTGTTTCTTGTTGTAGACTCCAACCAAGCACTCTCTCTTTCTCAAAAGGAATCTCCTTAATATAATACTCTACCTCTTATCAATATAATTCCGCTATGGTTGATGTTGGTATATCTCGCTAGGTTGTACCTCCTCTGTAGAGCAAGTAGCAACCTTTGGAATAGTCACTCTAGGGGGCTCTTTGGTAATGCTCTTTGGTGTACCAGTCATGTCGTCAATATGGGCATTGGTATCCTTCATCTCAATCACTCTAGACCTCAACTCGTCCACTATGCTCTGAGGAAAAATATGTCTGTGTGATGGAGATTTGGGAGGTGACCTAGTAGGGGAAGTCTCTCTAGCAGGTGTCTATGGACTCTGTGTGGTCATCACGATAGGATCATGGCCGTGCCGTGGAGAATAGGGCAATCCAATCATCAAGGAAAATCGGGTGCCATCTGTGTCCCTATAAATCCTATCACTAGGATCTCCAATAGGATATACCATAATGCTCATAGCTGGCTCAAAATGTCATGTGGTTTGCTCTCGTCGATGTCTATGTACACAATCATCAACATAGGTCAATGTGTACTCTAGTCTATGTAACGTCTCTCGGTCTAAGTCACAGTCAAAATTCAATCAATGGATCAGAAAGGACTCTAATCATGTGCAAGTGTGTGACCAATCACTAAAATCAGGTCAAGTTGAGATGTCGCAAGTGAAAGGGCTCTAGCTAGCATAATCTCGTCAGTATTAAGGCCACAAATGAATCTCTACAGCAAATTGGGATCAAATGTGGTCAAGCGTGGAATTTGCAGTCCAATCAAGTCAAAATAGGATTATGTGTGTGAATAAGCTCTAAAGCTAGTCAACTAATCGTATGTAGACCAAAATAAAAAATTTGTGTATGAATAGCGTCTATGCATGAAATCTAGCTCTGGCATAATCGGGCAAAATCTAACTCTCCGGGCGTCTCTACTCTAAATGTGCCTAACTACAAGTAAATCTGCATGAACGGGATATGTGATGCGCGTGGGAAGCAACGCGAAAAGTCGGGAGGAAGAAATGTAATTTTTTTCTTTATTTGATTTTTCTTTATTTTTATCTTTTAAATAAAATAAATAAATATATATATATATATATATATATATAAAGAAAAACAAATAAACAAATGTAAAGTAAAAAAGAAAAGGAATAAAACAAAAAGTAGGAAACAAAAGTAAAAATAGACTCGAAAGATTTTCTAAAAATAACAAAAGTTTTGAAAGGTTTTCTTATGATTTTGTTTTTTATGTTTTTTGGGTGTTTTGTGATTTTTAAGAGAGTTTAACGAATTTATTTTTGAATTCTTCTTGATTTTTTTGTGTTTTTCCAAATTTTTGTGATTTTATTTGATAGTTTTAACTTTTTGTCTTTTGAAAAATTTTATATGTTAATCTTAGGTGAATTGCTTATGTTTGAATTTTTAGTTTTCTTGGTTTTTTGAGGCTTTAGTGGATTTTTTTATTATTGGTGTTTTTTTTAATTTTATCCCCTATAAGGTTTTATTTGAAATTAAAATGAAATTCTTAGCAAATGAAATAAGACCCAAAAAATAAAATGAACTTTTTAAATAAAGTTAATGAAATAAAAATCTAAAATTAAAAGAAAAGTCAATGGTGTTTGCTACAACTTGATGGTGGCAGAGTGCGCATGCGAAAATTGAGGGAAAGAAAGAAGGAGGCAGCGCCGCAGATGAGAGAGCACAAGAGAAAGAGAGAGAAAGGAGTGGGTCCGGTTTGCGCGGCGAGAGAGAGAGAGAGAGAGAGAGAGAGAGAGAGAGAGAGAGACATAGTTCTATTATCATCCTCGGAGGTCAAATATGACCTCTTGGACCAAATGAACATGTCACGTGGTGTGAGTGGAGCTCATAAGTGACTCTTGATGCTCAAAAATGACTGAAATGAGCGTTGCAATAGAGAGTCCACATCGTGGTTGGGAGAGAAAGGTATGTAGGGAGAGCTCATGACTGAATATGTGGGGAAAAGAGTACCTAATGTGGTCAAAAGCTGAGCACTCAAGTAGTGTGTGGTACTCACTCTCTCGCACTTGACGAGGACATAAGGTGCAAAGTTGATGAGACTCCTCGCCAATGGCCCAACGTCCTGTCTCGCAGCATAGAGAATGGGAGCTAAGACAAATGGAGGCAATGGTGCGGATCACACTCAATGGGATAGGCTCAAGAATGTAGGGATGGGTTCGGTTACCGCGTTCGGAGAAGAAGAGAGATTTGTAGTTTGGGGCAATGTGTGTGGTGTAATGGTTGAAGTAAGAACCTCCATATTTCTCCCAAGCTGTGATACATTGGCGTTGTAAGAAGGCCTCATTAACTTGGGAGTCGATCGATGCATCCTTGACCAAGTGACAACATGCATCCCATCTTCCAAACCATTTCAGCATCCACCCCGAACTTAGTATTTTGCTCTTGCATGTCTTTTGGACCTTTTGACTTGCTTCATATGCGATTCTAGGAAGTCGATACAAAGGGCTACGTTGTGTCTTAAGCATGTACTCCACAACCCTTTGCATGCCCAAGACTTCAATGGGAAGCGATCCGGACTCAAGAAGTAAGAGCATGTAGGGTGTTTGTGTCTTGACTTGGAGAAAGTTGGTGAGAAAACGCTTTTGGACATTCTCAAACTCTTTCCAAGTAGACTTCCCGATGCTACCACCCCACACCTCCACTCCATAAAAAAGCACCGGTGTCACCAATGTGTCAAAGAGGTACTTTTTGAGAGCCCAACACTTGATCTCTCCAGCATTGCACATGTTCTCAAATGCATAATAAGCCCTCTTTCCAGATTCCAAATGATGCATTGCGCAATCCTTCCATCTATGATTAGATGGAACCTCAAGGCCGAGGTACTTGAAGCTATCTACCACTTCAAGTTTCTCATTGTTGTATACAATGCATGGATTTTCATCATTGAGGGTCTTTACAAGCATAACTTGGTTTTGGATCCATTCACGATTAGCCCGCTATGTAGGCAAAAGCGTTCCAAGACACTCATAAGCTGTTGTGCATCTTCTAAGGTATGTGCCAAGAGCACTACATCATCGGCATAAAGCAAAAGCATGATCACCACATTTCCGATCTTAACCTCTTCTATGCCTTCTTGTTGCATAAAATCAAGAACCATGCATTCCAATTCATCAATGAGTAGCCCAAAGAGGGTTGGAGAAAGTAGGCATCCTTGTTCGACACCAATGGTGCTTGCAAAAAATTCTAAAATTCCATCTCTCATACGTAGGCAACATATCACTTTTTGATAGATGCAAAAGACTACATGCGTAAATTCTCTCGACACTTGAAGGCTTTGCATATGTCTCCAAAGATTTCCTCGCGGTACCATGTCAAAAGCCTTCTTGAAATCCACAAAGCAACAATACAACTTTTTTCTTTTCAATCGAGACGCTTCCATAAGTACTCAAAGAGTGACAAGGTGATCAATAGTGCTATGATGCTTTCAAAAATCTGCTTGGCCTTACGCACGTTTGCCGTTCTTTTCAGCCCATTCACTTATCTTCATCTCCATGATACATCCAAATAGCTTTGCAAAGAACCAACCATTATAGTGCGATAGTTGTTCACATTATTTATATCTCCTCCTTTGTGCAGACATGTTAGTAAGTTTGCACTACACCTGCCTAGATGGAGGCTTAAAAAACATATAAAAGGTAGTAAGTAAGAATGTTCAATTCCACTCAATCACAAACATGTAGAGGTAGGATATTCCATAATCCCCCAGTTCTTCCCATAGGCCAAGGAAGTGTGCCGCCAAGGCCCATTAAATAACATAAAATTGATGCAATAAGCCTCAAAAATAACTTTATCAGAAGATAAACTATGGTAGTTGACTCAACGACCAGACCAAGTCCGCCATTACTTAATAGTAAGGCATTACTCACCAAATCCAGCTTGTGTCAGATGGCTTTTTCATGTTGATGCTATCAATGCAACTAATCTCTTTATTTTTAACCATGAAGTGCCCAAGATGACTTACTAACCTTTCTTGAAAAGATTACAAACCTAAAGTGTTTATGATATGTCAAGAGACCTCTATTTAAGGAAGTCTTTGAACTTCAAAGAAACAAAGTAAACCAAAGTCACCGACTTAGTAAGGCCTAAAAGTTTAGCAATGGCATTATCCAAAACCCTAATTAAGGTTACAACATTTAGTATCTCCCAAAGAACCATATCCAACATATATTTACTTACCTTTAAATATAACCAACCATTCACAACCATATTCGGCCACATGAGCGGCTGGCTATAAGGTAGGACTAGTTACAAGTGCCAAGTTCAAGCCCAACCCTTAGATAGAGTACATGTTTAAGTCAATAGCAATGTCTAAGTTAGTCGATATTCAGACTGTCAAAAACATCAGGCTTATATTTTGTGCAAGAGCTTTGCCATAGATCTGTCACACAACAAACAACAGGCAAAGCTATGTTTCATGACCGTATTTGAGCCAGAAAGGCAAGCTCAATATCAAACCCCAAAAGGCACCTCATCAAAAAAATAACCGCGGCACCTGCCTCAGTAAAACCTCTTAAACGTAAGCCAATACCCACCATATAATATAGGTTCATCACCAAGTTTATGTAAGAAGTTTCCTCCTCATTGATGTTTTTTTTTTTTTTTTAAAACACCTAGCATTACTTTCTTAGCCATAAAAAGTCTCAAGGAATTCTACATTGAAGAAAGGATACAAACTTTTAATGTATTTCACTGCTAGTATACACACTATGACAGGTCAGTAGACATATATTGAAAGAATTCCCTGAACTCGAAAGGTGAGTAAAAGAACTGTACTGTAGATACCTAAGGGTCAATAGAAGTTGACAACCATGAGCAAGCTAGTATGACATAGCAACATAACAGTCATACTTCGACTTAGTATAGCCAAGACATGCATGAGTTCTATTATCATATCAAAAATTGAATCACAACACATCCATGCAGCTCGGCCAGTAGTCCCATATTAGTATCTAAAGTCATGAAATTGAGTCGGAGCAACCAGCTCCACAATAGCTTGCTTGTCTTTGCCTTTTATCATAGAGCCAACCACTCTAACAATACACGCGCTTGCTGGAAAAACCCTCAAAATCCCAAGGTACAGGCAACCCTTCACTAGTACACACACACACCACAGAAGCACATAGGTACCAATGCTAAGGGAGCATAAAAGCTCACCTTTTATAGAGTACAGTGCCAGTAGCCAAATTCCTTCCATAGCAGTATGGCGGATCCGATCTTCATGAGCGAGAAGAACCATCGACGCCGCCTCGTACACACACACACACACAGAAGACGCTGCCAGGAGGGGGCCACCGCGTCATCAAGCAGATGAGGAGAAGGTATACAGAGTCAGGCCAGCCAGCTCAAACCCCACTATCCCACTTAACTCCTAAGTGTTAGGTACCATACATTAAGAATCCACCCACTAATTTCCCATTTAGAAATTCACCTAGTGAATTCAAACCATTATTCACAAGATATTTCCCAGGCCAATACTAGTTACTGAGACCAGTCCCCAGCTAATTATACCTAGGAAGTGGCAACAAGCCACTCCTATATCCCAGAATGAGTTAAATAGCAACATGTGTGTGTGTGTGTGTGTGTGTGTGTGTGTGTGTGTGTGTGTGTGTGTGTGTGTGTGTGTGTGTGGGTGAGCATGTGAATGTGCATGTGATTGTGTATGTATATATACATATTTTATGTTTTTTTATTTGTGTTTTTTCCCTTTTTGTTGTTTTTTTCAAATTCCCTTTTTAAATATTTTTTCTTTGTTTTTTTTGTATTTTGGGAAATAAATCAAAAGCACAAAAAAAAGATTAATACAAAAATAGACTAAATTTTAAAAACAGGTCAAAAATCATTGAAACTTTCAAAAAATATGCAAAGAAAAAAACCAAAAATTATTCAAAAGAGGAGAAAGGGATGCATGTGATGTGAGGTGTGGGTTTCTCTTTAATAATAAATAAAAACAATACAAAAAGCTAAAAAAATTACTCAAGATTCTATAAAATTACGCAAAAAATGCCCAAAAACTACAAAAAATTAGAGAAATTTCACAAAGCATGCTTTGGATTTATAGTTTGCATCAAGTTTTTTCACTTTAATCATTTTTTGGATAATTTTAAGCAAAAATTTTCTTTTAAAAAATGCAAAAAATACCAAGAATTTTGTAAACATTATGTAGCCAAATCTACTCAATTTGTAGCACTCAAAAATGTAACCACATCATCCAATCAAACATTCAATAATATGCTAATCAAATTTGAACCATTTTGAATCGTTTTTTCTCATTTTTGACTCAAATATGACCCAAAAATTTGTTTGATTAATGATTTAATTAATTATTTTTTTCACATTGGCCCATTAGTTACAATCAAATCAGCACTTGAAACATTTCATTTGCACATTAATTCAATCATTCAAATCAATTCCAAATGTGTAAATATGCACAATTAGCACATACTTACAAGCTTACACACACGTAATTCTACCACAATTTTGACAACATAACAGTGCAATTTGCATACATAAACCATTCACCATAATCAATTCAACAACCACAAACATTCGATTGCTTCACATCAATTGATTGGCATCAAAATTGCCATACATTTGCACTCACATGTGTGTACACATAGGCACACACCAATACGCATAAAATTGCAACAATTTCATTGCACCTAGTCTTCAATTAAAACTTGCACATAAATTAGCAATTAAGTGGCTTAGTGCACTCACATTTGTATCAAGATTCACGTCGTATTCCAACCCCAATGATGGCTACACATATGTGTGTACATAGCAATTGCTTCATCGCAATTCACCTACAAAGAACTAATCACCAAAAACTTATGTGTAGCATCAAATCCATGGAAATTAAACACATTCCAATGAGCACACATCCAATGCTTGATTTGTCCATGCATAACATTAAAATCAAAAGCAATTAGTTATTAATTAGAGAGGATATTTAGTTAAAAAAATCCCTTAATTACACACTCAAACCCACATGAAACTTTTGCAATTTACTTTCAAAAGAGTGATGTCCAAGCCTCTAATTAGGCATATACACATGATTAGCACACAAATTGTTAGTAAATTAGTCACAAATTAGTAGATCAATTAGTTTGTAAAAAGAGAGAAAAATGTGAAAAATACACACAAATGTTTTTGCAAAATCTCATCACAAATCAATCATCCACCATCACCAACACCTAATGTAAAACTTAAACTACTATAATTGATGATTAATGACACTTCTACACACTAATGACTCCGCTAGCTTATGCAATTGATCCCCGGCAACAACGCCAATGTTGACGGTCGTAGCATAGCTCAATCCACCGACATAATTTCAAATCGATGGATCAAAACCCCGCTAGTGCACGGAGGCATGGAGTCAAGAGAAATACAAGAAGAAGATCCTAATCAAGAGAGAGAAGAAGAAGGGAATGAAATGCTAATAGAGAGTGCTACTCAATGCCTACTCTCTAATTTACTCTAATCTCACAAATCAAGAGGACAATGATGCACACTCTCACTCACACACATAGATCAAAAGCTCAAAGAGCTCACAAATCAAGTGAAAGAGAAGAGAAATGAGAGCGGAAAGCAATAATTAGAGACTAATTAACACTTAAACGCACACCATTTACATAAATGACAAAGAGATAGAAAAGTAAGAGCACTTAGCTTTCCATTGCATGCCATAGAAAGAGTGGAAACACAAGAGGAAGCTCCACTACAAGCATCACCATCTCCACCTTCTTTACAAGCATTCCATGAAAGCTCTACTCTCAAGAGGATCATTGAAAAATGACCTAACTTTCACTTCTATGCCTAGGGTATAAAAAATATGTCTGGTCGCCCATGAGATGCATAAAACTGTTGCATCTCTATAGCTCCTAGGCATCATGGTAGCGTCAAATATACAATTTGGAACTCATGTAGAGCTTGTAAATGCATCAAAAGTGCATATACAAATGATATGTCTATCAAAAAAATAAAGCACTATAAGCCTAAAATAGCATCACTGAAGGTCATTTATTGTGTGCTGCTAACACCAATATAGCTCATTACAGACTCAATGAGAAATAGAAGATATGCACTATCGCCACATCTTCCATGT